>NC_136431.1:192654369-193024369 GCF_052849685.1 Lactuca virosa
GTGGTGATGATCCTTGAGACAAAAATGAGTATGTGTGGAAGGTAGTATGGGCCCGTACTACTGAAAGAACAGGACCCATACACGTAGCAAGGAAGTCACAACCCTTAGGGTTTAGTTGGGAGTTAGTTCCCCGTTATTTATGCGGATTATCTGATATCTTCCTGGTGTGTTTTCAGTATGGTGGTTACGAGGCAATTTGAGACCGGATTCGGGTCAGGATCAGGAGCTGGCAGTCAGGGCGGGCCAACATTGACAGAGGATCGTGTCAGGGAGATCATGTCACAACTAGCAAATTAGGGCTAGGATTTCTATCATTGTACAAGATAATTTCTTTGTGTAATCTTGTAACCCTACTTTTGGTATAGAATACTATACAAGTTTATACATCCAAAATTGTGTTCCAAGTCGAAACTTCCTCGTGTAAGCCCAAAATCTAACCCAATAAGCTATGTTCACTCAACTTTGGGCCTTAACCCAAGCCTTCTCGGTCCAAACCTCCTAATGGACCTAGACCTTCTTATTGGGCCCTTTTTGGGCCAAAAGCTCTAGTTAATCTTTATATGGGCTGAGAACCCATATTTGGGCCATAGTTGGGCCGAAAAATCTCTACTGAACACTGTTTTGGGCCATAAGACCCTTATTGGGCCGTGGACATCTCTTTTAGACCATAAGGGGCCAAATACCTCTATTAGGTATAATTTTGGGCCGAAAACTCTTCTACTTAGTCTCATTGGGCCAAAGATCTGTAGTGGCCTCTCTCACCTAAACCAAAAATCCTTATTGGGCCTAATACATTTCTTTTGGCCTAGTATTGGACCGAAACTATTCTTGGGCCCAAACCGAGCCCAATAACTTATGCAAACCGAAAACCCTTAATGGGCCTAAGGTGTTTTCGGTTACACTTGGAAAACCTAAGCCCATTTCTTTTCTTTCTTCCTCCATAACCGATCGGCCATATATAAAAATAAATAAATAAATAAATAAAAGGAAAAGATGTGACAACCTGAAATTTCTATCTTGTAAAGGCAATCAATTCAATCAAAAGTCAGACTTGTTTCTATTAACTTTTAGCTTTGTTAAGGGTCTGTTTGAGAGTTCTAAGCCTAGTACACTCAAGGATTGTATGTTAGGAAGTATTAACTTGAGATCATTGAGGGGCAATTGAGCTGAAAACACCTTCACAAGGAGTTCACGGCCGCAAACTAGGGTTCACGGCCGTGAACCCATGTTGGTCGTGAACCCCTCTTCATATACATGGTGTTCCTTCATTATTTCTTCATTTCTCACATCTTAAAGTCAAGAACTCTCAAAACTCTCTCAAGTATCATCAAGTGAAGGCTCACTTTTCACTCCAAAACGTAAGCATCTCATCCCTATTCTTGTTCATGCTTAGAAACCCATTTGTTCTAGCCTTGATTCATCACCTTTCATCATCATCTTCAAGATCGTCAAGGGTTTACAGCTGTAAACCCTTCATAAGGGCCGTAAACCCTCCCAAGGCCGTGAACTCCTAGAGTTTGGCTGTGAACTCCTTGTGATCAATCACATGTGATTCTAACACTCTATTGAGAGTGTTTCCTAGTTCCTAAGGTTGTTTCCCTTACATGTTAGTTGTTTTAAACACTAACTATATAAATATATGTATCAATATATGTCATTTAGGACTTATTTGTGCATCGGGACTTCATTCGTGGAACTTATCATCCTTACTCGAATCTTCAATTGAATCACCCACATAAGGTGAGTTCATACCCCTATATTTTCATAGTTTTTACTATTTTAAGGGGGGGGGGGATACTAGTCTAACACAAAGATTTTGTGTTACAAACAAATGGTTTCAAAATATCTTATCAAAATGGATTTCAGTTATCATCAAATCAAATGGTTTCAAAAATTGTGTTAAAATGACATCAAGTCACCAAAAGCATTTCAAAGCTTTTTAAATGATTTTATAAACTTATATTTTCCCCAGAAATCATATTTATATATATATATATATATATATATATAAGATTTAAAAGACTTAGGACTGATAACTCACTTTAGTTCCTTTTCCTTGTTTAGATGTGGGCTTATAGTATCGGTTATTTGTCCGAATGTCGTTTAAATTTACTTATATATAATTGTATATGTATATAAATATAAAAGTTATTTCATTCCGTTTAGATACCCTTTGTAACATGTTGAGCAAGGGGTTACATTCATGAACAGTTAGTATCAATTCAGAAAGTACATATAAATTATAATAGGTATAATTTATGATTCATAGAACATTAATTTACGATTCAAGTATACTAAAGTACACTGTTTTACAAGAACAAGGGTTTGATTCAAAACTAATCAATAGTATACATCTTTCATATACTAAGTTAGGGGCATACTATCAATCATTCATTTCAGAATGATTGGGTTTTCATAACTATTATACATGTAACGTCTATATGCTTTTTATGAGTCATTTGGTTCAGGTTGTTAAGTTCATTTAAACAACATAGTTAAAGTCCTGACATTATAACCAGAATCTCCAGTCGAGGATCGAAACAAGTGTGTATAGATCTATATTGGGATTGACAACCCCGCACTTAGACTTCCAGCTACAGCCAAGCATACACGCCTACGAGTGACAGTTGTTATCAACAGTTTTAATGTATTCATAGCGTTGTTTCAGGCCATCTAGTCTCAGTATGGTTATAATTACTCAAAAAAATACGTTAGTGTATAATTAACTAAACATAAGTACATTTTCAAAGTACTAGTTTACAAGATACAATTTACAGTATTACATTACAATTTACAATAACAGCTGGTGGAACCAGGCACACTCACAGTTACAAGTTTTACATAAAGGAATACAAATACAGGACATTGGTTTATAAACAGAACGGTTTTATGAGATTAAAACTACTTTTCATATACAGTAGAAAATATAGGATTTTCTAGAACAATTTACATATTCAAACAACAGAAAACATACTTTCAAACATAAATACTTAGGCACTCACTCAACTTTATGTTGATACTCTCTTTTCAAATTACTTGTATTATCAGGGAATCAGTAGACAGGTACTCCCCGAGCTTTTGAGAAGATGGAGCTATTTTGAGTCATGTCTTCTTCTTTTGTATAACTATTTTGGTCTCAATATACAGTGATTGAACACATGTAAATACTTATATTTTTCTTAAATATAATGGTTGTTTGTACTTTGATTACTATGATGCATGTGTTGTGATACTACAAATGAAGTCATCCACCCCCAGACGTTTCCGCCGTCTGGTTTGGGGGTGTGACAAATTGGTATCAGAGTATTGTTTATAGTGAACTCAATATATCAATCCATAAAAGATATACAAACTATAAATACATTGGGGCTAAGAGCTCTGACTACAAGTATACTTTTTAAAATTTAAGTATTTTTACAAGAAGTATACTAACCCTCATACCTACAAGTACAGTATCACAGTCATAAGAACTTAAAAGTATTTGGATGTTGGACACTGCAGTCAAACCTGGATAGTTATGTAATCATATATGGGATTAATATAGCCTGATCAACTATATTGGTTTGAGATATGACCAACATGTGTTTGGAAGTGATGGTAGTGTTGCGACATGTCTAAAACTTACCAACAATACATATGCAGAAGAAATCTAGAACAGAACATAAAGTTAAAATACTATAGGAGTATTTTAGGCACTATATACTAATAACAAATATGTGAAAACAAAAGAACCATTGTTGGTAGAACTATAAATATTAAGGGTATATTACAGTTACATATAATTTAAGTTATATAGACTTAGAATATGTGATCTAGCTTCATTTCCTGTTCCTTGTTTGGTTGTGGATTTAGAGTGGGATCATTTAATCGAAGGTCGATTATACCCAAGTTATGTATAATTAGTATACACTTTGTAGTTATAGTAATACCTAAAACAAGTCATACTGAATACATTACTTGTTAACTGTAAGTTTCTCTCGTAGAAACTTGTATTCACAATCTATCGTTACTAATTATATTCTATATCTCTTATCCCTATTTTCGCTTAGATATCAATGGCTGGATTTCATCTACCCGGAGACCCGTACTTTCCCAATCAGGGAAATGGAGAATGGCTTGAGTATGAGCCAGAAGAGAATCCTGAAATCCCCTTAGATGATGATTTTGCAGAAAATTTTCCTGAAGATACTGATTCGGAATCAGAAGCCTATAATCCACCACCAGTTGCTCAGAATCCTAATCCACGACAAAATTTCCAAGGCCCGACACCTCTGTGGGCGATAAACTTAGACAGGTGGAGTAACGAGCAGGGTCAGAACCATCCTTACCAAGGAGACCGGAGCTTCTACAAATTTGGACACAGGAGGATCAGCAGACAGAGCTCTCTCAGTGTTAGTGTGTCGTGTGGCGCGTAATGATGAACAAGGAAGAGCTGCTATCGACAGCGTCATGCAGGTTGATGTTGCTACAGGAGTCAACACCGTTCGCATTCGTAACTTATAGGACAATCATAATGCGACAAGAGATCGTACTAATCTCTTTATAAGAGAACTAGCGGCATCCCAGGCCGAAGTTAGGGAACTACGAGAACGACAAAGATCACAAGACAGGTGTATGTACGAAATAGAACGCCAGTTAGCTAAATCCAGGGCCGGACCTAGTAGGAAGTAGATTATACTCTACTCGTTCACTACTTACTCTTCTGGTTATAGTTAAGTCTGCGGATATGTTCTAGCGTTATTTTTCATGTCTTTCAGTACGGCCGTGAAAATTTCATTTTTGGTAGGTCAATTTGGTGTCGATGTTTTCCCAGTATTGTGGTGTATTGTAGACCTGTTTAAGGTCAAGTTTTCCAAACTCTGTGTACTCAATATACCAATATAATCGACATGCATTTTGATACTCTTTGAAAAATAACCATTCAAATTTCATAATATCCTGTTGCAAGATTGTATTTGCAGTAGACTTCTATTTCCAATTCTTGACAAGATTCATATTGAACTAAGTGTTTTAGTTCAGAGATATCATATTCATGTTCACTCTTGATATCTTACCATCTTTTCATCTTTTAACTTTTATAGTAAAAGATGCCTCCAAGGAGAAACCCAAGGCGTGTCAATACTAATGAAGCGCCAACGCCACCTGCGCCACCACCTCCTCAATTTGACGCTGCAATGTTCCAGGCGGTGGTCACGGCAGTTGTTGCAGCTGCTATGTCTCATATAAACACCCCTGGTGCAAGTGGATCAGGAGTTTGGTGCGCATCCATCCAACCACGGCGAGAGTCACGGGCACTCACGAGAGTGTTCCTATAAGGATTTCTCGAACGCCAAACCCAGGACCTTTAACGGGACTAGAGGAGTGATGGCGTTAAGACAATTAATTGAGAAGACAGAGGCAATTTTCGAAATCTGCTCTTGTCCGGAGAGTAGCAAGGTCAAATTCGTTGTTTGTACCTTTGCTGATAGAGCCCTAACATGGTGGAACGGCCATGTTAAGTCACTGACCCTGGTAGTGGCTAACTCTATAAGTTGGGAGAACTTGAAAACCATGCTAATGCGGGAGTACTGTTCGCGAGGGGAAATTCAGAAGCTCGAGCAAGAGCTTTGGGGTCTTACTATGGTTGGTTCGGACATAACAACCTACACTAATAGGTTCTGTGATTTAGTAATTCTATGTCCAGAAATGGTTGCTCTGGAGAGCAAAAAGATCGAGAGATATATTTGGGGACTGTCGCCCCAGATTCAGGCAAGTGTCATTGCTTCTAGGCCTGCTACCTTTGACAGTGCCAAAGAGTTGGCACATTCCCTTATTGACCACGGAACCCGTAAAAACTATGTGGTTGCTGCCCCAGAACAACCCAATGGAAACAACAACAACAGCAAGAAGAAAGGTTGGAATAAAAGGAAGGGCAAATCTTCTCAGGAACCCTCAAAGAAGCAACAATTAGTGACAGTCCATGCTGCTACTGTACCTGTTGTTGTTCCTGCTAACCTTGCACCAACTAAACCTTATGCTGGTAATCTCCCCAAATGCAACAAATGCAATTTTCATCACAACAGAAATTGCCGGGAATGCAGTGTCGTAACTGCAACAGAAACGGGCATACTGTCCGATTCTGTAAATCACCACCCCAACCTATTAACCAAGTACCTGCCGCTGGAGTAGGTCAAGCATGCTATGGATGTGGTGATGTGTGTAATTTCAAGAGAGATTGTCCAAAAGTTGGAAATGCCGGTGGAGTTGGGAGGATTCTAGCATTAAGTCATGAAGAAGCGGTGGCAGACCCTGTGGTGGTCACGGGTACGTTTCTTCTCAACAATAATTGTGCATGCATTCTATTTGATTGTGGTGCCGAGAAGAGCTTCGTGAGCCATAATTTCAAACACCAGCTAAATCAAAACTCCCAACCACTAAATGAAACTTTCACAGTCGAAATGGCTAACGGGAAATCCGAATACACCAACGATATATACATAGGATGTACCCTTACCTTGAATAACTTTTCGTTCCAAATAGACCTTATGTCGGTCTCTATCAAAAGCTTAGACTTCATAATAGGTATGGATTGGTTGTGCCCTAACCATGCTGACATCCTATGCTATGAAAGAGCCATTCGCCTGAATTTGCCAACTAACGAAACTCTTATTATCTACGGCGACAAACCCGGAACGAACCTTCAGATCATTTCTTGCATCAAGGCACAGAAGTACCTTCGCAAAGAGTATTGTGCTTTCTTAGCTCACGTGGTAGACAAAAAGCAAGAAGGGAAAGATATCGCGAGCATTCCTGAGGTCTGCAACTTTCCCGACGATCTTCCAGGAGTGCCTCCCGAACGACAAGTCGAATTCAGAATCGACTTAATCCCTGGGGATACCCCTGTAGCCAAATCCCCCTATCGTCTTGCACCTTCTGAGATGCAGGAATTATCCAGCCAGCTTAACGAACTCCTTAGCAAGGGTTTCATAAGACCAAGCTTCTCACCCTGGGGAGCACCGGTTTTGTTCGTGAAGAAGAAGGATGGATCATTCCGTATGTGCATAGACTACCGTGAGCTGAATAAACTTACCATCAAGAATCGATATCCTCTGCCTCACATTGACGATCTGTTCAAACAACTTCGAGGTGCGAGCTACTTCTCGAAAATAGACTTAAGATCTGGATATCACCAATTATAGATTTTGGAGGATGAGATTCCCAAAACTGCATTCAGAACTCGTTATGGTCATTACGAGTTTGTAGTGATGTCATTCGGATTGACGAATGCACCTGCTGTGTTCATGGACTTGATGAACAGAGTGTGTCGTCCATTCCTGGACAAATTCGGCATAGTCTTCATTGACGACATCCTTATCTACTCAAGAAGTGAAGAGGAACATGGTCAACATCTTCGTCAAGTATTGCAAACTCTTAGAACAGAGAAACTCTATGCGAAGTTCTCAAAGTGCGAGTTTTGGATCAGGAAGGTTGATTTCCTAGGTCACGTGGTCAGTTCAGAAGGAATACACGTGGACCCTTCCAAAATAAAGGAAACTGAGAATTGGTCAGCACCTAAAACACCTACAGAAATCTGTCAATTCTTAGGTCTTGCTGGCTAATATCGCAGATTCATCCAGAATTTCTCCCAAATTGCTAAACCTCTTACCACCCTGACGCAAAAGGGTGTAACTTTTAGTTGGGGAGAGAAACAAGAAACAACGTTCCAAACGCTGAAGCGAGCTATGTGTAGCGCACCGATCCTATCTCTTCCTGAAGGGATAGAGGATTTCGTAGCGTACTGTGATGCTTCTAAACAAGGGCTTGGGTGTGTTATTATGAAAAGAGGAAAGGTTATATCCTACGCCTCAAGACAGCTTAAGACGCATGAGGTCAACTATACAACACATGACCTTGAACTTGAAGCAGTGGTATTTGCTCTGAAAATCTGGAGACATTATTTATATGGCTCGAAATGCATAATATTCATGGACCATAAAAGTCTCCAGCATATCTTCGACCATAAATAGTTAAACATGAGACAATGATGGTGAGTGGAGCTACTGAACGACTACGAATGTGAGATTCGTTATCACCCCGGTAAGGCCAACGTAGTAGCCGACGCCCTTAGCAGAAAAGAATACTCGGGACGGCGAGTAAAGTCGTTGACCATGACAATCCATTCACATTTGTCCACACAGATTAAAGAGGCTCAACTCGAGGCCTTGAAATCCGAAAACATGGCAGGAGAAACCCTAAGAGGAATGGATAAGAACTTTGAAGTCAGGGATGATGGAGTCTATTGTTTCATGAACCGGATATGGACACCAAAGTTCGGTGGGTACAGATATGTGGTTATGAATGAAGCACACAAAACCTGATACTCCATTCATCCAGGTTCAGACAAGACATATCTGGACCTCAAGGAACTATACTGGTGGCCTAACATGAAGGTCGAAATCGCTACCTTTGTGGGCAAGTGCCTTACTTGTGCCAAAGTCAAGGTAGAGTAGCAAAAACCTTCAGGTTTATTACAACAACCTGAAATCCCTGAATGGAAGTGGGAGCGGATTACAAAGGATTTCATAACTAAGTTACCCAAGACATCGGGTTGTTATGATACTATTTGGGTAATCGTCGATAGATTAACCAAATCCGCACACTTCTTGCCAATAAAAGAAACCGACAAAATGGAGAAGCTAACAAGAACTTACCTCTAGGAGATTGTTAGACTACATGGTGTGCCAATATCTATTATTTCAGACCGAGATAGTAGATTCACCTCTCGTTTATGGTAGTCTTTACAAAACTCTCTGGGAACTAGACTGGACATGAGTACAGCCTACCATCCACAAACCGACGGACAAAGTAAGAGGACAATTCAAACTTTAGAAGACATGTTGCGAGCTTGCGTGATAGACTTTGGAAAGGCATGGGATACTCATTTACCCCTTGTCGAATTCTCTTATAACAACAATTATCACACTAGCATAAAGGCTGCTCCATTCGAAGCCCTCTATGGCCGCAAGTGCAGATAACCTCTGTGTTGGGCTGAGGTAGGTGACACGCAGCTAGCTAGAGGTCAAACTCCTGACAGTACTCTTACTGGTCCGAAAATCATTCGTGAAACTACGGAGAAAATCGTACAAATCCGGGAGCGACTTAAAACTTCTAGAGATAGACAGAAAAGCTACGCTGACAAAAGAAGAAAACCTTTGGAATTCCAGGTTGGTGACCGCGTCATGTTGAAGGTCTCACCCTAGAAGGGCATGATATGCTTTGGAAAGTGTGGCAAGCTGAATCCAAGGTACATAGGACCATTCAAGATTCTTTCTAGAATCGGTCCAGTAGCTTACAAACTCCGACTACCCCAAGAACTAAGTAACATACGTCCTACCTTCCACGTCTCTAACTTGAAAAAGTGCTTATCCGACGAGACTATTGTTATCCCACTCGATGAGATCGAGGTTAACGAGAATCTCAACTTCGTGGAAGAACCAATAGAGATCATGGACCGAGAGGTCAAGCAAACGAAGCAAAGTCGTATCCCGATAGTGAAGGTTCGTTGGAATGCAAAGCGGGGACCTGAATTCACTTGGGAGCGCAAGGATCAAATGAAACTGAAATATCCTCATCTTTTCCCTTAATTGTATGTATATGCTTAAATTCTAATTTCGGGACGAAATTCCCTTTAACAGGGGGATGATGTGACAACCAGAAATTTCTATCTTGTAAAGCCAGTCAATTCAATCAAAAGTCAAACTTGTTTCTATTAACTTTTAGCTTTGTTAAGGGTCTGTTTGAGAGTTATAAGCCTAGTACACTCAAGTATTGTGTGTTAGGAAGTATTAACTTGAGATCATTGAGTTGCAATTGAGCCGGAAACACCTTCACAAGGAGTTTACTGCCGCAAACTAGGGTTCACGGTTGTGAACCCATGTTGGCCGTGAACCCCTCTTCATATACATGGTGTTCCTTCATTATTTCTTCATTTCTCACATCTTCAAGTCAAGAACTCTCAAAACTCTCTCAAGTATCATCAAGTGAAGGCTCACTTTTTACTCCAAAACGTAAGCATCTCATCCCTATTCTTGTTCATGCTTAGAAACCCCTTTGTTCTAGCCTTGATTCATCACCTTTCATCATCATCTTCAAGATCTTCAACGGTTTACGACCGTAAACCATTCATAAGGGTCGTAAACCCTTCATAGGATCTTGGGCTGTAAACCTTCCCAAGGCCGTGAACTCCTAGAGTTTGGTCGTGAACTCCTTGTGATCAATCACATGTGATTCTAACACTCCATTAAGAGTGTTTCCTAGTTCCTAAGCTTGTTTCCCTTACATGTTAGTTGTTTTAAACACTAATTATATACATATATGTATCAATATATGTCATTTAGGACTCATTTGTGCCTCGGGACTTCATTCGTAGAACTTCTCATCCTTACTCGAATCTTCAATTGAATCACCCACATAAGGTGAGTTCATACCCCCGTATTTTCAGAGTTTTTACTGTTTTAAGGGGGGGGGGGGGAATACAAGTCTAACACAAAGATTTTGTGTTACAAACAAATGGTTTCAAAATATCTTATCAAAATGGATTTCAGTTATCATCAAATCAAATGGTTTCAAAAATTGTGTTAAAATGACATCAAGTCACCAAAAGCATTTCAAAATATTAAACTTTTTAAATGGTTTTATAAACTTATATTTTCCCTAGAAATCATATATATATATATATATATATATATATATATATATATATATATATATATATATATATATATATATAAGATTTAAAAGACTTAGGACTGATAACTCACTTTAGCTCCTTTTCCTTGTTTGGATGTGGGATTATAGTATCGGTTATTTGTCCGAATGTCGTTTAAATTTTACTTATATATAATTATATATGTATATAAATATAAAAGTTATTTCATTCATTTTAGATACCCTTTGTAACATGTTGAGCAAGGGGTTACATTCATGAACAGTTAGTATCAATTCAGAAAGTACATATAAATTATAATCGGTATAATTTATGATTCATAGAACATTAATTTACGATTCAAGTATACTAAAGTACACTGTCTTACAAGAACAAGGGTTTGATTCAAAACTAATCAATAGTATACATCTTTCATATACTAATTTAGGGGCATACTATCAATCATTCATTTCAGAATGATTGGGTTTTCATAACTATTATACATGTAACATATATATGCTTTTTATGAGTCATTTGGTTCAGGTTGTTTAGTTCATTTAAACATCATAGTTAAAGTCCCGACATTATAACCAGAATCTCCAGTCGGGGATCGAAACAAGTGTGTATAGATCTATATTGGGATTGACAACCCCGCACTCAGACTGCCAGCTACAGCCAGGCATACACGCCTACGAGTGACAGTTGTTATCAACAGTTTTAACGTATTCATAGCGTTGTTTCAGGCCATCTAGTCTCAGTATGGTTATAATAACTAAAAAAAATACGTTAGTGTATAATTAACTAAACATAAGTACATTTTCAAAGTACTAGTTTACAAGATACAATTTACAGTATTACATTACAGTTTACAATAACAACTGGTGGAACCAGGCACACTCACAGTTACAAGTTTTACATAAAGGAATACAAATACAGAACATTGGTTTACAAATAGAACGGTTTTATGAGATTAAAACTACTTTTCATATACAACAGAAAATATAGGATTTTCTAGAACAGTTTACATATTCAAACAACAGAAAACATGCTTTCAAACATAAATACTTAGGCACTCACTCAACTTTATGTTAATACTCTCTTTTCAAATTACTTCTATTCTCATGGAATCAGTAGACAGGTACTCCCCGAGCTTTTGAGAAGATGGAGTTATTTTGAGTCATGTCTTCTTCTTTTGTATAACTATTTTGGTCTCAATATACAGTGATTGAACACATGTAAATACTTATATTTTTCTTAAATACAATGGTTGTTTGTACTTTGATTACTATGATGCATGTGTTGTGATACTACAAATGAAGTCATCCACCCCCGGACGTTTCCGCCGTCTGGTTTGGGGGTGTGACAAAAGAACACAAAATAAAAGTAGGTTGACTTATGTTAACACCTCAACATTGCATGACATGTAACCAAGCAATTGTCTAGCATACATATAGGAACTTCACATCAAAGTCAACCTCTACTACTCTTCCCCCCCCTCATCAGCCGAACCCCCCCTGAACCCCTCTCCACTTCTCATTTCAAAACTCACCCACACTTATCTCATCCTCTCTCTAAAACTCAAAGAAGAAAAACTCTCTCTTTTCTCTCTTAAAAAATCGTGAGTTGTGCTAGTGTGTTCAAGAGTTCCTCTTCAAAGATCACTAACTTAGTAAGTTTATATCACACTCAAGTTGTTTTATTTCCATCTTACACTAAGCTTATTCCTCAAACTACTCTATTTTCGTGCATATGCTTCTCTAGAGCCCCTTGACATCGAAAATCATCTCAAAGAAGCAAGCTAGGCCGAAAACCTTCTCCATCTTCCTCTTCAAAACTGAAAAAGCCCCAAGGTGAGCTTCATACCCCTATTTTTCGAATTTTTCTTTCTTTTAGGGGAGGATACAAGTCAAAGTCTTGTGTAAATATTTGTATAGTTGCTTGCATGTGCATGTGCAAGTCTCATGTTGATGGAGCTTAGTATTCATTATATGTTTTCATTATCTAGGTGTTTGTCAAAAATGGAAATAAGTTTCTTGGTGTAAATGGATTTTCTTGGTTTGTGTTAAAGATCACCAAAAATATGTCCAAGAGTATACTAAAACAAATTTTTGGCAAGAAAACTTGGAAAAATGAGAAAATATGTAAATCCCACTCAAAATGGACTTCTTAGCAAACATGGGCCATTTTTGAACATTTTAGTAAAAATGGGCCGAAAATGGACTTTTTAGCAAACATGGGCCATTTTTTAACATTTTAGTAAAAATGGGCCGAAAATGGACTTTTTAGTAAACATGGGCCATTTTTTACCATTTTAGTAAAAATGGGCCGAAAATGGGCTTTTTGGTAAACATGGGTCATTTATAAACATTTTAGTAAAAATGAGCCTCTTATGACAATTTGGGTAAAAATAGGGCCTTATGCGACAATTTTATTTTAATTGGGTCTTTATTGACAATTTTAGTAAGATTGGGCCTTTTATGACAATTTCGATAACAATGGGCTATTTTTGACAACAATAGTAAAAACGTGCTATTTTGACACTTATGGTAAAAATACTATATTTTAAGCACTTATGATTTGTAGTCGAAAATATACACTCGTAACATTATTTATAACGTTAAATAATGAAATTCAATATTCGCGTAAATTCCTTTAAGACTCTTGTGAGACACTCATTCACTCGTACCTACCTAGTGTACATAGTAAGTCCTGTAGTTATAACCAAAGTCTCCTGGAGGGAGAGCGGAATATTGTGTATAGATCTATACGGGGTTGACACCCCCACACCTGAGTTTGCTCGCTACAGCTAGACAGACCAATCTGGGGTGACAATTATCTTTAGAAACCGACGCCCGAAGAACGTCAAGACAGGCGCTCTCGTCATATTAGTATGGTTGTAATGACTCACATAGAGAATAACAATATTATATTAAAATGTACGCAATACATATACTCTACTCATATTACGAAGTACGAATCTATGCGTCGATTATTTTGCATCTAATTTCACCACTCGGGTCTTAGGGTTCAAGACCACAATTTTTCGTGTAAAAGAAAATACAGGATTTTATGGGAATCACTCTCTATACATTTTCAAAACAAGATAAACAAAGGATACACATGCAATTATACATGATTTGAAACGAGGCTTACAAACTATTCTTACAAGAAAATATTGGATTTTCTGGAGGTTTACAAACTATTACAAAGTTTTCTTACACACATGCTTATGAACTCACCAACATTCTATGTTGACGCTTTTCAAAACGACTTGTATTCTCAGGAACTCAATAAGCAGGTGGGCAGCTAAGGAAATTTGGATATTTGTTGTATTTTTTTGAATTATCATACATTATGTTATTTTGGATGTATTTCGTAAACAAACACAATGATGTAAACCATGTATGTTGATATCGTTAATGTATGATGATGATGGTTGCTATGTTTCATTCATATTCAATTGTTATGATATTACAAGATGAAGTCACCCGCCCCCGGACGTTTCCGCCGTCCCGGTTCGGGGGTGTGACAGATCATCCGTGAGAAGGTGATTGAGATTGTCCGGGGTCATATTCTAGAGATGTCCGGGTCTATTAAGACCACCATGATGGAGTATTTTGATGACAAATACGCAACCATTGCTGAGACTGCGGCTGTTGCAGCCTCCGCAGCCGTGGCGGCTGCAGGTACGGGGACAGGTCGGACTTTTCAGTACCGGGACTTTGATAACACGAAGTCCCCGACTTTCAATGGGATTCAAGACCCGATAATAGCCATGAGGTGGTTGTCTGACGTGGAGGGATGTTTCTTCACATGCTCATGTCCTGGTGACCAGAAGGTCAGATGAGCTCTGAAACTGTTAAGGTCCGGAGCAAAGGACTGGTGGAGATTAATGACAGGGTCATATTCTGATGAGCAGCGAGCGACAGTTACTTGAGTTCAGTTCAGGGAGATGTTTCGCAATTGATACATTCCACGGGTTGAGAGAGAACGACTGTTACAGGAGTTCTTGGATCTAAGACAGTGTACGGAGACGGTGACGAAGATCACCCACATGTTCACTGAAAGGGCGATGTTTTGCCAGGAGTTTGCGTTCAAGCAGGCTCAGATGACTCGTTATTGAAGCATGCTCAAGACTGACATCAGACAGTTTGTCGCTACCCAACGATGTAATACATTATTGGAGTTACAGGAGGCCCCTAGGTGGCGTGAACTTGAGATTAAGTTGTAGTTGAGAGAGCAGAGGCAGGCCCCGGTACAGTCGTAGCCGGCGCCGAAGCGGTCCAAGACCGCTGATTCTAGGTCTGGAGGTCAGCGCGGTCGCACTTGTGGGAAGTGCAGGAAGGCTCATTCCAGGGTTTGCCGATCTGGTAGCGGGTGCCACAAATGTGGTAAGGAGAGGCATTATGCGAGGAATTGTAGCCAGCCCGTCCCAGTTCCGAGTGTGAGGATGTGCTACCACTGTGAACAGATTGGCCACGTGAAGGCCAACTGTCCGTTGCTCGCCGCTAAGCCGGCACAGACTCCCACACCAGCTACACTGAGGATTACTGACGGGAGTCAAGGTAGAGTAGAGCCCCCGTATGTTTCTATCCTTTATCTTATTGATTATATTTGTTTTATGCTTATATTTTTATACCTACGATTAGGTACATTTTTAGTGAACTCCTTGCCTACTTTGGTATTATTTGACACGGGGGTGAGGCAGTCATTTTGTAACATCCTAAAATTCAAGACCAAAAATTTCATTTTTAAATAAGTTATTATATAAAACCAACAGTATAAAAACGTTCATATTAATATCTCGTGTCAAAACCAAAGTGTCAATAATCAAAACATATTATCATAAACCCATATCAGAGTGTAATCCCAAAGATCTCATGTGCGAAAAACCATAGTGTGATGCGCTGCGATCGAACCGAATCCTTTCCTTTGAAAACGAGTACCTAAAACCAAAACTGTAAACCGTAAGCACGAAGCTTAGTGAGTTCCCCCATCATACCACATACCATACTACTAACATACTGTACATATACTGTCAGGCATATCTGGGTGCCCGACCTACCCCTTCGGCCCTTTCGACCGGATACTGCCTAGCATATCTGGGTGCTAGCCTCCCCTTCGGTCCTCTCGACCGGATACCGCCTAGCATATCTGGGTGCTGGCCTCCCCTTGGGTCCTCTCGACCGGATACTGCCTAGCATATCTGGATGCTGGCCTACCCCTTCGGTCCTGTCGACCGGATACTGGGGACTATTTCACCCCACTACTACTACCACATAAAACCCTAGCATATAAATATAATCACATATTGCCTAGCATATCTGGGTGCTGGCCTCCCCTTCGGTCTTGTCGGCCGGTGACTGGGGACTATTTCACCCCTACTACTACCACATAATATCATATCACATATATCATAATCTGTCTAGCATAGCTGGGTACTAATCTACCCCTTCGGTCCTATTGACCGGTAACCGGGGACTATTTCACCCCCTACTACTACCATTACCACATAACATCATATCATGCTAGCACATAAAACATAACAGGTAGCAGCAAACCTAGATGAATATCACAAAGACAATCATCTAACATACAACTCCTACTAGTGGGCCGACATTGTGGCCGTAGACCCACCGCTACTGGAAGGTAACTCACCTCACACTGCTGAAGTCCCGTAGACACAATCCCACACTGCTGAAGTCCCGCAGACTCAACCCCAGCTGCTGGCTGACAGATTCCCGAACTGTCAACACCAAAATAACACCCAATTAATAATTGGGTTCCACTACATAACCATGAGTACGTACTTTGGATAATTACTACATTACCCCAAGCTTGGCTTTATGTAAGCCCAAGGCCCAAGCCATAGGCCCAAAGTCAACTAGGAAATCAAAGCCCAACACATGGCCTAATTTTCCAAATTGGGCCCAGGCCTATACATGGTCTTATTCTAAGGCCCAACATCATATAATCATTAAGGCCCAAACTATGGCCCATCTATGGCCCAATTTTCCAAATTGGGCCCAAACCCCTTACATGGGCCTTACCTTAGGCCCATTAAATTATTCTAGTCCAATTGCTTGACTTTGGATGGCCCGTTAGTAACCCAATCATCAAGGCCCAATAGAAAGGCCCAACAATAAACCCAAGTGAAATTAGGGTTTCACATAAAATGATGATTAGGGTTAAGTTTCCTACTTAACCCATTAAGGACTTAACCCACTAAGGACTTAATCCATTAAGGACTTAATCTATTAAGTCCAATGTTGACTTAGGTTGATTGCAATGATTATTAATTAATATTCTGAGTTCATTAATTAATCCCGATACGATCCCGATAAACCCCAAATTAGGGTTTCATGGCATTAGGGTTTTCCAAACCCTAATTAGGGTTTCCAACCCAACTTAGCCCAATAGGCCCATTAGCTAAGTCCTTAGATCCATTAGGGTCCATTAAGCCCATTAGACACATGTTTGGGCTTTAATGTCAATTAGGGCTTCATTGGGCCCATTAGGGTTTATGTCCCTTGTCCAAACACCACAAACGAGTCACCATACAACGAGGCACACCGCCACCCGACACGGCGGCCGGTGGCGGCAGGAGGCGGCAGCCACCACCCTACGGTGGTGGTTTGAGTTTCTTTTCATTATTTTTAGCTAATTACACTTTACAATGCCTTAACCATAAATAAACACACACTAACTACATTAAACACACACAATGGTGGTTCATGGCGGCAGCCACCACCTCACGGTGGTGGTGGTGGCTATACTCGATTTTCCGGCCAAACTAACACCATACACACATATCCACCGAGGAAACAGAAGCACACCCATCCATACTTCCGGTTGAATCACCCAGCCACCCTCCTGGTGACATACGACGGCAGCAGCGGCCGTTTCACGGTGTCAACCACCATGATCGGCTGCCGTGGTGGTTCTCGCGACCTTAACTCGACAGATCTCCCCCACAGCGCGTTCAAGTCGCAAACACAAGCCCTGAACCATGCCCTTATTCTCCGGTGATAGCAGGAACGCCACGAGCTCCCCCACCCACGAGGCGGCAGGCGACGTGGTAAATAGAAAAGAGGAAGATGAATAGCGATCTGGACAGCTACAACAGCCGTGGTGGTCGATTTGAGTCCTCATCCACAGTAACGGTACCGGTGGGACAAGATTGCGACCTCGCCGATCTTCACAGCCACCATCGGCGGTAGCTTGGCAGGGCTCACGATTCCGACCATGGCTCAGAGGCGATTTGATGGGTCTTCCGCAAGTCACAGGTTCGTCGGCACTCGTCGGGGAAGCATCTCTGGTGATAGCAGCGGCGTCACGGCGGCAAGAAGGTGGCGGTCGAAGATTGAAGGTGGAGAGGGTGACGGCTCCTCAAAGAATGCTAGGGTTAGGGTTTCCCTTAAGCTATATACCTGATCCCTCAAAACATTATGCCATAAAAACAATATCAGTCCCTCCCCCTTCTATTTTCTTCACATTAAATCCCATATTTACCCTTTAGCCCCTAATTCCTTAATTTCCTTTCATTTTGGGTCCAAAACTTACCAAATAGCCCTCCACTTGAGAATCTTTTGCAAAGCAAATCCAACAATTACCTTTTTATCCCCGACCTTCAACCCTTTTTACAAATTAAGTCTGAAATTTACCATTTAACCCTCTAAACTTTCAATTATAACTTTTTAACCCCCAAAACTTTCAATTATTTATTTTAGGGCTACCATTCGTTCATTAATTTTTTTATTTAACTTAATAAATAAACGGGTGTTACACATTTGTCTCACGATCGTTCAATAGGGAGTTCAGTTTGTCTATAAGGGAGCTAGAGTGTCCGTTGCGAGTTTCCATCGCCAACGAACACGGAATTTCTGCTTCTTCAGTGTATCGGGATTGCGTTCTGGAGATCTTTGGGGTATCTTTCCCGATTGACCTGATCTTGATTCCCATGGGGGATGTGTGTGTGACAGTGGGTATGGACTGGTTGAGTCGTTTCTGTGTCATGATCGACTGTATAACATACACGTTCAGTTATCGTGTTATGTTAATTTAAAAATGAATAATATTATGAAATATTATATAAATTTGAGTATTGAGTTCTAACATATAGTTTTTACTTGAATTGAAGTAAAACTATGTTTAGAATCGCTCGGAAAATATTGGAAGTCTTATTAGATTCCAATCAAAAATCAAATATTGAAATTTAACGAAAATATAAAATTTGAAATAAGTAAAATTTTATTATTGAAAGTTGTAAAGAATCTCGTTATAAACATTTAGACGAAAACCTCATCGAAATCCGAGTTATAACAAAGAAGTTATGACCAATCGAAGATCCGCGACAAAACCGGCATGACCCCGGATGACGTAAAAAGTGAGTTTTTGATAAACTACTTTTTAGCCTTAGTAATCTAAATGAAAGTCGTAGTATTTGTTAAACCGAGAATTTTCATAAAAAGAACGCCCAAATCTGACTTCGTATGAGGAAGTTATGATTTTTCTAAGTTTCGGAATAACAGTAGACAGCTAAAAACTCGAAATAAAGATCGAGCGATATTTAGCCGATGCAACCTAAAAGAGAATCGAAGGTCTCGTCAATAGTAGCACAACGGTAAAAAGACTGACGAAAACGGACGTCCGATGAAGAAGTTATGAATTTTTAACGGATTTTCCTGTCCCGGTCTATTAAAAATAACAATATTAAAAATAAATTCAAAATTAGCCGACGAAATCTAAACGAAAGTTGTAGAGTATATTTCCGCCTACGTGTGCATATAAAGAACGTCAAAAACGGAGCCCGTATACGAAATTTATGGATTTTGGAAGTTTGGGGCTCAATTTCCGAGGAATCTCGCATGGATAAGGTCGGATCTCGCACACGTCACCCGCCCCGTGTCCGATCTCGGTGAGTCAGCAGACGCGTGTCCGATCCGGAGAGCCGTCCGAAGCATGGTCCAGTTGGCGTCTGACACGTGTCCGAGCCTCACACCTGCCACCTGCCTCCCTCGCATCTGCTGCAGCGTGGAGCCCTCTCAGCCGTTGATCTTCGGTCTCGCACCCTATAAAAGGGGGGGGGGGGTTGCGAGATCTCCCGGGTAATTTTGGAAAATTTCCCATTTTCACCCCTAAACTCATATTTTCACTAATTCGACTTCCCTCGAAGCCCTGGAATCATTTCCAATACCCGAAACACGCCCTGAAGTGCCCGAGAAACCCAAGAAATTTATCTTTTCGGTTTGAAGCCCAACCCTCGCAGGGCCCGGTTTTCAATAAAGCTCCCGGTTTTCAACGAAGAAAGTTATTTATTATAACGAAGTCCTGCAAAAATTACTATTTTAACCCCCGGTTATTCACGGTGAGTTCAATATATAGGAACAATTGTATGTTATGTGTTATATGTGCCATGTGCTTTTCCGTGTTATCGTCTCGTGTTATTATTTCTGCTATTTTGATAGCAAAGGTGTACCTTTGGCCATGTGATCAGTGAAAGGACTTAGATTCACAGTGGTATTGGTATGTAGCCTCTGGCCATGTAGAGCATGTCTCGTAAGAGAATGACTTCTATTCTATGGCATTGGCAGAAGGTTAGATAGGGCTGAAAGGCTGAAATCTACCAAAATGTTTAATCATAAGTTGTATGTCATCTGTGCCATTTGGGCCGAAGCGTTATTGATGTATATCAAGTATTGAAATTGTTATGTCTCATTGATTGTTATGGAAAGCCTGTCGCATGATTCACATATGCCTTTGTTGTTCCTTGTTCCCTTTGTTTCTGTCATATTGGTATATATATGGCATAACGTTATATTGTATCTATTATTGAAATCACTAAGCATTACCGCTTACCCCTCTCAATGTTTAACAATTGCAGGAGATAAGTAACCAGTATAGTCATATACTGTTGGAAGGTTTGGAATAGTTATAATATTACTATTGTATTTAGACTCCTCAAATGCTCATCTAGGTATCTCTCCTAGATTACTCCTCTACTCAAATCCCTCTCTAGAGGATTCCTGCTGGATACTCTTACTCAGCACATACTCGAAAGCACATCACATATAACAGCAACTCCTAGGCTAAGGCATCACAAATCAGGCCACTCTAGTCCTAAATTATGAATTACCTAGCCTATCTCTAGCATGCATGATATCTCATAAAATATCTCATAAATATCTCTTAACACAAAAGTAAGGGTATTTTGGGAAATCACCGTTCGGGCTCTGGCTGACTGTACACACTGCTCCAACTCGTTTTCTCTTAAATTCTTTCTCATTTTTAGAAAAACTATCTCTTTTGAAAATTTCTCTCAAATCCTCAGTTTGAGTCTAGATTTACCCGAAGGCGCATCTGAATCCCTCAAACCAAGGCTTTGATATCAACTTGTAACGACGTGAATGTTCAAACAATTTTTCATTTTTCAAACATAATAAAAATCATATAATATTCTCAAAATCTCATGTGTATCAAATGTCATCACAATAAAACATATCCCAGAATCTCAAAAACATAATCCTCTGCTAATGTGTACAAATCATGCCGGTGCCTTCCCGCGATCCTGAGAAACCTGAAACACATAACACATAACACGGTAAGCACGAAGCTTAGTGAGTTCCCCAAAATACCACATACACATATTAACCACTCGAGGCTATAACTCTGTAAGACCTTCCGGTCAATGTGTCTCAGTGGGACCTTCCGGTCCCACAACTCTGGTAGACCTTGTGGTCCTACCCATGATGACCTTCCGGTCGTAACTCTATAGACCTTCCGGTCCTACTCTGTTGACCTTCCAGTCCAAACTCTATTGACCTTCCGGTCGAACTCTGCAAGCTCAGGACATAGCATATACGTATCACATAGATAACATACATCAAACTCTGTCGACCTTCCGGTCCAAACTCTACTAGCTCAGGACATAGCATGTACATATCACATAGATAACATACATCTCATAACCCATATAACCACATAAGACCTTCCGGTCACACATAATTACCACTCTAGGTAAAGTATAGTGAGAAGACTCACCTCGGGTAGACTCGGATGATCTCGAACTCGAAACACTGATCTAGCCTCCGCCTAATCACATACAGAAATTACCTCTAATTAACAATGGCTCTCAAAGGATAGACCTTTCCCTTCCTATGCTCCCTCAGATGGGTAAAAGACCATTCTACCCTTCCTGGCCTCTTTCACTCATCTTGACCAACCCTAAGGTCAACAAAAGTCAACTCCAACTTTGACCAGGCTCGTCGAGTGCACTCGGGAGACTCGTCGAGTCCAGTCGATTCATGGCAACCCCAGCAAGCTCCAACTCGACGAGCTAACCCCTAACTCGTCGGGTCACCACCTGACTCAGTTCATCGGGACAAAACCCTGGCTACTCGCCGAGTCAGCGGCTCAACTCGGCGAGTCTATTCAGACTCTTTTGCATTCAGACCATATTAGTGTAAGATACATTCCCAAACTTCAGATATATGCTCACAAGGCTCATTAATCACATAAAGGTTCGATCTTTATGTCCATGCCTCACACATCTAACTCTATTTGACAAAATGACCCCCTTAAAGGTGTCTTAGGCTCAATACTCTTATGTGGTTGCATAAAGCTGGGTTCTTGGGACTCTCTGGACCTCTCAAGGTCCAGATCTGATGTCTAAGCCTCAAAGGGACTTCACATATTCCATAACTCAACTTAAAAGAGGGTAAAGAAACCCTAAATTCATGAGATCTACTATTTATACGAAAACAGGTATGGATTCATACCTTAAACAACAGCCTTGAATGAAATAGCAGAAGATCTGAGCCCCTCAAGTCAGCTTAGCTTGAACCGTGTCCTTCTTCCTTGCAATAATGCACCAAGATGATGAAAATTAGCTCCCTCTTTCTCTCTATGCTCTCTGGATCGATTAGGGTCTCTCAAGGGAAAGTGTGGCCGCAAATGAAGGCCATAAGGGCCTTTAAATAGGTCACAAACCCGGACAATTAGGGTTTCTCTGCCCAGCACCTACTCGACGAGTCCCTCCTCTGACTCGTCGAGTCCACTCATTAAATCCACGCGAGCAACCCGACTCGACTCGGCGAGTTGGTCCCTCAACTCGTCGAGTCTCTCCTTCAATCTCAAGATTAACATACACAATAATGTCCCTGAAAATCCGGATGTTACAATTCTCCCCCACTTGAAATACATTTCGCCCACGAAATCACTCCTCAACATAAAATAGATCTAATCCAATAACCGAACGGTACCATTGAAAGGATCTAAAACCACACAGCTATCTTCCTCTCTAGACACCTGAATCCAAACAGGAACTCCTCCCTGGAAAAAGGACAGACTCATCTGCCACTACGCTACCCTTTCTGACTCTCAAAAATCTGGAAGCTCTAGTAGCCTGCCACACAGCCAGACCGCCCTCTCAAGATATCACCATGTTATTCGCTCCTCGAATAACAAACCTCGATAACTCACTGCCCTTCTGATTCTCTGGTGGGGACCGATAAAAACAAGTCCGTGCCCCAAAACTGGCTACCGATCACTCGTCCCAGACATGATAAACAATCCCGATCATATACCAAGGAATGAAAGGATCACATCACACCAGGGACTCATCCACTGTACTGCAATCATAACCCTTCTGAACAACGAACCCTCAACACCTTGACCTCAGGCACGAAAAATGATCATGCTTGTTCAGAAGCGTCCTCCGACATCCGACAAACATAAACCTCAGCTCCCTTCTCACTATCCCTTTCAAGACTGAGCACCAGGTCATCTCCCGACCCAGCAATTGAACCTCCAAAGGTTACCCATTGCATGTACCAAAACTTCTCACTGGCTTCCTTATCAATACAACTATCTCGGCCCAGTGTGACACACAAGTCACGAAGTTCGCTTTACCTCAAGCGAATACAGAATTCGACTCACTCTCGACCTTTGTCGTCTACTACTCATTAGTTCCATGCGTTTCGCGGTTTTCTCGTACCAACGATTTGACCCACTCCGGTCCAAGACACCAGATGGAAACAATACCCCCTTCCAAATGAAATTCATCTCTGAATCCGGAATCTCATTCTGCCTACTCAATACACCACTAGAATCGAACTCAACTCGAGAGTCTAGTCCGGCACAAAATTGGAACCACTCGTCCCAACGAACCACTCAACTCATGACTCATGACCCGCAACCCATGCGTTCCTCACTTATCCACTTCCCTTTGGTTGCGACAACCACTACTCAATTCAGAATATAACGAATCCCGACAAATATGGAGACCCCAGTCTCGCCCTGGTTTGACCACCATGCTCCCACAAACTCAAATATTAGGGCTATCCAAGCCTAAAGCTCTTCTGCCTCACGCTCTGATCAGAGGGTACTTCATCACAACATTCTCTCGCTGACTAGTGGGTGCTACGGCTCCCCGCAGTATCACAACGACCTCTCACTGAATAGTGAGTACTACAGTTCCCCGCAACATCACAACAACCTCTCACTGATTAGTGAGTACTACGGCTCCCCGTAGCATCACCACAACCTCTCGCTGAATAGTGAGTACTACGGCTCCCCGTAGTCTTACCGCCCTTGCTCTTACCACTTCACAATCTCATCCTCAGGTCGACGCCACACTGCGATCATTAACTCATGCCCTGCGGACCAACCATAGATGTACACACTTACCCAAATTATGCATTGCTATTTCTGACGACATCCGTCATAACAAAACACCTTTCCCTGCTGCAATCCACATTATCGAATAATCCCGCTTGATGTCAATTAGCTGAAAGGGCTCCCACTGGAACCGTAGATACCTGATACACCACTCGTCATCCCATAACTCAAGTCTCAAAATAATCCGAAATTTAGAACATCATACTCGGATACCTCGGTACACCATCACAAAACCTCATGATGTCATGTCTCAACCACTGATCTCCTACTTACTGCATCATACACAAATACAACAATGCGTTCCTTTAGGATTCACAACTAATCTTCATGCCACATACGGTCTTCGATCGATGGCCACCTGCCGTGGAGACACTCATCCTTTCCTTAACACGTACAACATGCATTATCTCGATCTGCCCTTGCGTTGACCACCAGTAACTCTGGTCTCATGAATCCATAGTGCATGTCTCTATCCAGCTCCCTAACCGCTCTTGAACAAATCTCTGATCCTCTCAATAAAATACTCGGTTCTCCCCCACTCAGGGTTCGAACCATCACCAATTGGCGCACCAATAATCTATTCCACAGACTGTTTCCACCAGGAACATCACACTTACTCTTGGAAGGTACTACGCAATGCTCGGTGGTCTCCCAGATAGAGACCCCGCAAATCCAAATACCCCGTATCTCAGATGAAATCCTCAGAACTTCTCATCATGATTACCTCTAATCATACGGAATCTCATACCATCCCATTACCGGACATCTCAACTGTCCAGTAGTAACTCTGACTCTTAATATGAAAATAATGAACTATCTGTAACATCCCAACCGTCAGGTATTATTAATTTTTCCATTTAGACTTCATGTTTAAGGTCTACTCTACGAGTTGACGCTATGAATCGTCGAGTAGCAGCGGGCCAGGACATGTCAATTAATGAGTGACTCGTCGAGTCGGCATGGGGGACTCGACGAGTAGGAGCTGGCAGTGGAAACAATAATTTTCAGGGTTTTGCACCCTATATATTGGACCATTAGCGTCTCCCACTGTCCTCTATCACCCTCTTGAGACCCAGAAACCCTAATTTTCGTGAGTGAGAGCTTGGAGAGTGTTTTGGAGCTTTGGGAAGTGACTTTTGTGAAGGAAATTTGTAGATCAAGAGGCTAGCATCAAGATTTCTGTGTGGATCCAGAGTCTACTTCATTTTGGGCACGTTTTGGAGGTAACCAGCTGTTACCTTAACCTATTTTTCGTCTAGAATCATTCATATGTGTAAACTAGGGCTTCTTTAGTTATTCATGAAGGGATCTTGGTATGGGAGCTAGATCTGAAGTTGAAACTTCAGATCTGAACCTCTTTCGAGTCCTAAGTCCATAAAGTTTCCAGCTCTTGCAAAGGATGAGACTCTCCCAAGGTGTAAAGCTCCATTAGAAGCTTAGATTGGTCATTTAGAGCCTTTAGGGCCTTACATGTGTGCAAAGTTTGCAACTTTACGTGATAAACATTACTTAGAAGCTTGGATCTGTAATCTGGAACCTTGGCATGGCTTAAAAAGTGTCTGCATGGATGAAGGTCTGCAAGGACTCGGCGAGTTGCATAGTCAACTCGGCGAGTCATATGAAGATGGTCGTGAACTCGTCGAGTTGATGAACAAACTCGGCGAGTCGGTTGAAGATTGCCTTGAACTCGGCGAGTCGTTCGAAGACTCGGCTAGTCGGCTAGGGTTTCTCCCAATTCTTGGACACGTATGAGCTCGGCGAGCTAAAGGGGAACTCGACGAGCTAATCAAGGATGTGCATTGACTACCGGGAGTTGAACAAGTTAACAGTGAAGAACCGTTACCCACTCTCGAGGATAGACGATCTCTTCGATCAGTTGCAGGGCGCATCTTGGTTTTCCAAGATAGACTTGAGGTCTGGGTATCATCAGGTCAGGGTCAGAGAGGAGGACGTGGAGAAGACCGCGTTTCGAACTCGTTATGGACATTACGAGTTCGTGGTGATGCCGTTTGGGCTCACCAACGCGCTAGCAGTGTTCATGGACCTGATGAATCGGGTCTACAGACCGATGCTCGATCGCTCGGTCATAGTGTTTATAGATGATATCTTGGTGTATTCCAAGACCCGAGAGCAGCATGAGGAGCATCTGCCGGAGTTGTTGGGAGTTCTGAGACAAGAACGGATGTACGCCAAGTTCTCGAAGTGTGAGTTTTGGCTACGAGAGGTCTAGTTCCTCAGACATCTCGTTAACCAAGAGGGGATTTTGGTCGATCCGGCCAAAATCGATGCGGTTATGCAGTGGGAGGTTCCGAAATCTACCTCAGACATCAGGAGCTTTTTGGGATTGGCAGGGTACTACCGGAGATTCATACAGGACTTCTCCAAGATTACGGTACCCCTCACTCGTCTGACGAGGAAGGGGGTGGAATTCTGGTGGGGCCCTGAGCAGCAGAGGGCGTTTGAGACCCTCCGACAGCGGTTGTGCGAGGCCCCAGTCTTGACACTCCCCGAGGGAGTTGAGGACTTTGTGGTGTTCTACTCGACCCGTTCTACCTGAAACCCGAAAATTTTACCCGTTCGACACCCCTATCTGCAAGGACTCGGCGAGTTGCATAGTCAACTTGGCGAGTCATATGAAGATGGTTGTGAACTCGTCGAGTTGATGAACAAACTCGGCGAGTCCATTGAAGATTGCCTTGAACTCGGCGAGTCGTTCGAAGAGTCGGCGAGTCGGCTAGGGTTTCTCCTAATTCTTGGACACGTATGAACTCGGCGAGCTAAAGGGGAACTCGACGAGCTAATCAAGGATTTCACGACTTCTCGAGTTCAGGAAGGACTCGACGAGTCGCTGATCTGTACTCGACGAGTCGAGTCAACATAGACTATTGACTATGACTGGGGACTTTGACTTTGACTTTGACCAAGAGTTGAGCAGTTGACTTCTGAGAGTATTCTGGTAATTTGGAGATTTATGAAAAGGGTGTTATGGTAACTATAGGTGGTGGAGTTCGTGTTGGTGATCCGGGAGTTGAGCTTTCTAGTTTCAGACGACAGTTGCGAGGTGAGTTATCCTCACTATACTGAGGGTTCTAATGCACCAAGGCCGGCCCATTGGATATGTTATCCTAGCAGTGGTTATGTCGAGTATGAGTTAGCATTGCATGCTAGTGGTTATGTCAGTTAGGTAGGTCTGTAGGACTACCTGTGTTGTTATATGAATATTTGCATGCGCAGTAGTTATGTTATATGTTGATATGTTATGTGGGATGGGTTGAGGTGATACTGCTTCGTACGGTGACCAACAAACCCGTGAGTATTCCAGATATGAGCTGAGGGCCCGGTAGGCATTCCAGACTCATACTGAGGACTCGGGAGTATTCCAGATATGAGCTGAGGGCCCGGTAGGCATTCCAGACTCATACTGAGGACTCGGGAGCATTTCAGATACGAGTTGAGGGCCCAGTAGGCATTCCAGAATCGTACAAAGGGCTCGATGGTATTCCAGATACGAGCTGAGGGCCCGGTAGGCATTCCGGACTCGTACTGAGGGCCCAGGGGTAATCCAGCTTGTAAAGCTGTGGACCCATTGCATGCTGTTCCGTTTGTTATGATATGTTTATGTGGACTGTATGTGTATCGGTATTTTGGGGGATCTCACTAAGCTCTCGAGCTTACAGTTTCAGTTTATTGTTTCAGGTACATCAGGGGATCGCGGCAAGGCGAAGGCGTGATCGTACAACTCCTCATGTTTTGTCTATGTTTCTGGGAAAACTCTGATATTATACATTTTGAAAACAAAATTGTAATGATTTTTAATGGTTTAAAATGTTATTAAAATTTTAAATTGGTTGAAAATTTTCGGGTGTTGCAAGTTGGTATCAGAGCCTTGGTTTGAGTGAATTGGAGGAACATTCGTGTGAATCCAGTCTCAAACCAAGGAAAAGATTTTCAAAATGATTTCTTAAAAAAAATTTCAAAATAAGAAAGGAGGATGCGAAGTGTACGATCAGTCGGAGCCAGTAAATAGACCCCAAAATACCATACAAGTTATTGATCTTATGTGTTAGAACAGCATGCTAGTAATAAGATAGGGATCCTCAGGAATCGTATGATAGAATTGCCTGATCTTTGATGCCTTATCTTATGTAGAGTACCTCAGTTGATTGTTTGTGACTCTTTCGCGTGTGAACTAACTATTGGGTGAATACTCTAAGTCACATGCTACATGGGTTAAATGGTATTAGGGTGAGGGATTTGGTCCTGCTGCGCAGCTATTGTCTGAGTCCAACCGTTGTGGGATTAAATCTTTTAGCCTAAGATTGTTTAAGCCATGCGGTATGTGATTGTATTCACGCAATAGTTAACTGGCACCAAAGGAGGGTCGTGTGGCAGTTGGTGGATAGGTGGGTTGTGTGAGGCCGAGAGGCCAGTTAGGAGATATTTAGCATTCCTCTAGGAGTGAGGACTGAGCGCTCGCTATGTTGTGTATTCAGTTAGGGAATTGTGGTGATGCTTGAGACAAATATGGGTAGGTGTGGAAGGTAGTAGGGCCCCATACTACTGAAAGCACATGACCCATACGCGTGTTAAGTGAGTCACAATCCCTAGGGTTAGTCGGGAGTTGGCTCCCAGTTATTTATATGGATTATATGATATCTTGTGGTATGTTTCAGAATGGTGATGACGAGACGCTTTGTGGCTGGATCCGGTTCTGGATCAGGATCAGGGGACAGAGGCCAGGAGGGGCTAGCAGCACCTGAGCCAGTGGTGCAGATGGGTACAGAGGAGTTGGATGCCAGGATCCGAGAGATCCTGCATGATGAGGTTGCTGCTGCGTTCCGGGCACAGTTACCAGAGATGTTTGGGTCGATTAAGACCACCATGGTGGAGTACTTTGATGAGCGTTACGCAGCCCTTGCAGAGATAGCCGCCGCAACAGTTGCATCAACTGTATCAACAACAGGGGGAGGAGTTGGTAGGGACTTCCAGTACAGGGACTTCGATAACACGAAGCCCCCTACTTTTGATGGGAAGCAGGATCCCATCAAGGCTATGAGATGGATTTTAGATGTGGAGGGGTGTTTCTGTAGGGTTTTGAGCATTCTAACACTTCCTAAGTGTACATGCAACCCTATTAAACCTTGGATCTATGTTTGTCTAAGATACATGCAAAATATTATTTTCCAAGGTTTATAACCTATCTAGCATGGCATGGGGTACTTTTAACCATAAAGGAACTAGATGAATTACATACCTTTTGTTGATTGTTGATTCCTTGGAGTTTGAGAGCCAAGCACCAATAATGTGAATGCCTCAAATGGAAATCACAAATCACCCAAACTTGGAAAAAATATGAGAGAGTATTCTAACTCTTGGTTTTGGCCACCACACTTACACACACACTTAGTGTCTTTTTCATGCAACATAAGCTTGTTTATATAGTGTACATGGTTAGGGTGAAACCCTAATAACCCATGTCTTTTCCTCTTCCAAGGATCCATGGGTAAAAGCTCCATGGATCATCCATGGACTTCCATATAAGCTTAGCCCATTCCAAATGAGTGTTAGCCCACACCATATAAATATAATAGCCCATGATTTAATTAGTCTTCCTTTTAATCACTAAATTAATCCATAATTAATTCAAGATCAAAAACTAATTAAGTAACATGACTTTATATTAATATATTATAACTTATAATATATTAATAAATCGTAAGTATACAACTCTCATAAAATTATCCATAACAAGTTCGGGTGAAGTGCAACCCAAATGGACCATGCCGGGTCGGGTCAAGTATATACCAAATAAGTTATGGACTTAGACACCTTATCCAACAGACTCCCACTTGGATAAGTCTAATAACTGTATTTGCCTATATTACTTCAGGAACCAACCGACAATCGTAGCTCTCGAAAACTCTTGTGAACTATGAAGCGCCATTTTAGATAAGTGATCATATAATCCTCTGCTCTCATGATATCAGCCGGACAAATACATGGAACAAAGTCTTACTTATTGTCTAGCAGTTGTTTCTTGATTTCCGATTTGTTTGACAAAGAACTTAACTGAACACATCAATTTAGTTCTGACCGGGCCCGGTACATGGGTCAACACAAAATCATCGAGGGGCCCAGATATCGCTTCTATTTCTAGAAGGAACAGATAAACTTCGACTCATATGCTTGTTCTACTACTTATTGAATTGCACACAAAGGCACGTTTTATAACATCAAGTTACTGATGCGTTTACGTGCAATCAATGCACAACCAACTCATATGTAACAACTCATATCTCTAGGTTTGAAGACTTATATGATATTACCGTCTCATGATCACTCGAGATAAATTACATGAAGTGATACAAGTGAGCGTGGGTTTATTCCAATACTCATAACTTATGAGCACTCATGAACGTTGTAGCAACCATTGCTATGTCTAAACACCTTTAGCCATCTACAAACCCAATTCATGACAATCTTGATTCATACCTACTTTCGACGTATGACCGATTGTGGAGGTTTGAATAAATTGATTATTCTGGAAGTCAAAACATGCAAAACTGAAACAATAGTAAATAATTGACAATGATAGTAACACTTTACTCATAAATAAATCACACATTTTATTCATCATCAAACGTTGATTACATTTTACAAGTTTCAGAAAAAAGGCTATCTAATCTGTAAAACTAATATCGTCCCTCAGCCCGATACGCCTCGCATGCTGCAAATGCTTAACCCTCGTCAGTCCCTTCGTAAGGGGATCCGCAGGGTTCTCATCTGACGATACCCTCTTTGCCACGAGGAGTCCCTCTTCTATCTTGTGTCTTATGAAGTGATATTTTCTGTCAATGTGTCGGGATCTGCCATGATCTCTTGGTTCCTTGGCTAAGGCAACCGCACTATTGCTGTCACAGAAAATCTCCATATGCTCCTTAATAGCTGGTACAACTCCAAGGTCTCCGATGAAGTTTCTCAGCCATATTGCCTCCTTTGCCGCTTCACTCGCTGCTATGTACTCTGATTCACAAGTTGAATCAACTACAGTCTCCTGTTTGGAACTCTTCCAAGTGATTGCCCCTCCATTTAAGGTAAAGACCCAGCTCGACTGAGAGCGGAAGTTATCCCTATCAGGCTGAAAGCTAGCATCACTATACCCTACTACTCTCAAGTTACAACTCCCACCAAGGGTAAAGATCCAATCCTTAGTCCTCCACAGGTACTTGAGAATATTCTTTACCGCAGTCCAATGAGCCCTGCCAGGGTTCCCCTGATATCTGCTGACCATGCTCAAAGCGAAGGCCACATCAGGACGGGTACAAGTCATAGCATACATGATCGAACCAACAACGGAAGCATAAGGTAATCGACTCATCTCAGCTATCTCATCTTCTGTACTCGGGCTCTGAGCCTTGCTCAGTTTGGCATTGCTTTGGATCGGTAATTCTCCTTTCTTGGAATTCTGCATGTTGAACCTTTTCAACACCTTATCCAAGTAGATACTTTGACTAAGTCCAATTAGTCTTTTACTCCTTTCTCTTAATATCCTTATCCCTAGGATATAGGTAGCTTCTCCAAGGTCCTTCATAGCAAAGCACTTCCCACGCCAGGACTTAACCTCCTGCAAGGTTGGGATGTCATTTCCTATGAGTAGTATGTCATCCATATACAGTACCAAAAAACTAACTATACTCCCACTAGCTCTGACATACACGCATGACTCATCTTCACTTCTTGAGAAACCAAACTCTTTGACCTTCTCATCGAAACAAAGATTCCAACTTCGAGATGCTTGTTTCAATCCATAAATGGATTTCTCAAGCTTGCACACTCTATTGGGGTACTCTGCACTGACAAAACCTTCTGGCTGATTCATGTAAACATCTTCAGCCAACTTTCCGTTAAGGAAAGCGGTTTTGACATCCATTTGCCATATTTCATAATCATGAAATGCAGCAATGGCTAGCATAACCCTAATAGACTTAATCTTTGCTACTGGTGAAAAGGTTTCATCATAATCAATACCCTGAGTCTGAGTAAACCCCTTCGCAACCAGTCGAGCCTTATAAGTGTGCACCTTCCCATCCATGTCAGTCTTCTTCTTGAAGATCCATTTGCACCCGACTGTCTTACGGCCTGGTACATTGTCAACCAAGTTCCAAACTTGATTGTCATACATGGACTGTATCTCGCTGTCCATAGCCTCCTTCCATTTAGCAGACTCTGGGCCTGCCATGGCTTCCTTAACACTGTTAGGTTCATCCAGATTTACCAGTGTACTGTCACTGATAAATGTATCACCTTCCGTAGTAATATGAAATCCATAATAAAACTCAGGTGTGTTCCTAACCCTTGTGGAATGCCTCGGAAGTACAGACTCATCAGCTGGATCAACAGGAATTTCCTCCTCAAGTTGATTGCTAGTGTTTGAGGTTCCTTCACCAATTGAGTCTTGAATTTCTTCAAGGTCAATTTGCCTCCCACTGTCTCCTTGGCTTATAAATTCTCTCTCTCGAAAGACTCCTCTCCCAGCCACAAAGACCACATTCTCACTGGGTCTGTAGAAGAGGTAACCAAAGGATTTTTGTGGGTAGCCGATGAAAATACACCTTTCACTTCGAGGTTCGAGCTTGTCATGAGTTTCGCGCCTCACGAAAGCCTCGCAACCCCAAATCTTGATATGGTCTAGATTGGGAACTTTCCCAGTCCACATTTCATGAGGTGTTTTGGCAACCTTCTTTGTAGGGACTAGATTAAGGATGTGGGCGGCAGTCTCTAAGGCATACCCCCAAAAAGAGATTGGTAGCGAAGCTCGACTCATCATAGAGCGAACCATGTCCAACAAAGTTCGATTGCGCCTCTCAGCTACACCATCCAGCTGTGGTGTCCTGGGAGGTGTCAATTGTGAGACAATCCCACACTCCTTAAGATAGTCGAGGAACTCAGTACTAAGATACTCACCACCTCGATCGGATCGAAGCATCTTAATGTTCCTGCCCAATTGATTTTCTACTTCCTGTTTAAACTCTTTAAATCTTTCAAAAGTTTCTGACTTATGTTTCATTAAGTAGACATAACCATATCTACTAAAATCATCAATAAAAGTCACATAATAGCGATTAGCGTCCCTTGTGGCGGTTTTGAATGGTCCACATACATCAGTATGTATAAGGTCCAACAAACCCTCACCCCTTGCACAAGTACCAGTGAAGGGTGATTTTGTCATTTTTCCAAGTAGACAAGACTCACAACTATCATCCGACTTGAGGTCGAACGACTCCAAGACTCCATCCTTTTGGAGCTGGCCTATGCGTTTCTTGCTTACATGTCCAAGACGACAATGCCACAAAGATGCTTTATCCAAGCTAGTAGAAGAATCAATACACAATACATTATTCCCTAAATTATCTACAACCGATACAGCTTCATACACACCATTACAAGGTAATGCTTTAAAATAAAGAATATTATTTAAGAAAGCATTAATACTACCAACTTCATTATCAAAAGAAAAGGTAAAACCTTGTTTGTACAAAGCATGAAAGGAAATAATATTCCTTGCCATTTCAGATGAGTACACACATTTATTCAAATCTAACTTTAACCCACTATCTAGCAACAAAGTATAAACTCCAATCTTGGTAACAGGTGCAACCTTCTTGTTCCCCATGATTAAGTTTATCTTTCCGTGCTCCACATCCTCACTTCTTCTTAGGCCCTGCAACTCACAACAGATGTGAATACCACAACCTGTATCAAGAACCCAAGAATTAGAATATGGTGAGTTATTAGAAAATATAGTGTAAATACCTGCATGGGATGGTTTCACTTTCCCATCCTTGACATCTTGCAAGTACTTTGGGCAGTTTCGCTTCCAGTGCCCCTTATTTTGACAGTAGAAGCATTCAGCATCCTTAGGGATGGCAGAAGGAGTGATAGAACCACCTTTGATTCCAGATGAGGAGCCTTCAAGGGACTTTCCCTTGGTACCCTTCGAAGGGTGCTTCCTCTTTTTCCCTTTGCCTTGCCCGATAGCCAAAACAGGGGTAGTAGTAGGAGTAGGAGTAGCAACCAACTTACTCTTAAGACCACTTTCGGCAGTCTTCAGAAGTCCTTGAAGCTTACTGAGTGTGACTTCCTCCTTGTTCATGTGGTATGTCATACGAAATTGATCATAACACGATGGCAAGGAGTGCAAAATGATATCAATTGCCAACTCCTCAGGGAAGTTCACATTTAGTTTCATTAGACGGTCCACATACCTTTGCATTTTCTGCATGTGGCTCGTGATTGGTTCGTTATCCTTCATACGGGTAGTGATCATGGAGGAGATTATTTCATACCGCTCTTGACGAGCACTCTGATGGTACCTTTCCATCAGATCCTGATGCATCTCAAAAGGGTAATAGTCCTCATAGGACTTTTGGAGTTCAGCTGTCATAGTGGCCATCATGATGCATGCCACCTTGGTGGCATCTCTTTCATGTGCCTGATACTCAGCGACCTCCTCAGGAGTAGCAGTGGACTCATCAAGCTCCTTTAGCTCCTTATCGAGGACATATTCCTTGTCCTCGTAACGAGTGACCATCCTGATGTTCCGGATCCAATCCATGAAGTTGGAACCATCAAAGATGACCCTCCCACAAAGGTTCATGAGGGAAAAGGAGCCAGTAGGGTTAGAGCCCGAAGCTCTGTTGTTGGAAGACATCTGAAAAGAAGAAAATAAGTTTAGATTAGATATATCGAATCCTTAATAATACACCCAAATGTAATATTAAGGCTAGGATCCAACACAATATATTATAACTTAGAAGAGGGATGCCGTAATCTAAGCTATAATATATTTGAAGGTAAGTGAATGACGATTCACCAATTTCCACCATGAAAACGAAATGAATTATTAGGTTTAATTGGTTTTGAAATTCCTAGATTCCTTTGAGATTCATTGAACTTTTCAATGGCATGTTTCAATCTCGATTGTGCCCTTCAAGTTTTATGACTGGGATGCCGAGGATCACAAAACAAGGTGTGAATAACCATGCAAATTCACTTGGTACCCTTAATATTATCACCTAATCAATGTGCCGGTTAACCACACACGCTCCACCGATCTATGATAAACATTAAGTCACCCTTCGTGATCCTTACTAGTCCAAGTTAGTGTGCCGGTTAACCACACACGCTCCACCAACGACTTGGTAAGGTACAAAGTGTGAATTTCATGGGTTAGCACCATATTCACATTTTCCTAAAGTAACTAAGATTGGGAATTTATATAAGGTTTAGTTACTTTATAATATTCATCATACTTTTAATGAGAATTTATAAGTCCTTGTCTTACCCGTTCGGCTAACGACCCTCCACCAGTCAAGCAAGCGGTGGGTGAGAGTGGACACCCATTAAGTTGCCATTTTATAGGCAACAACCTTATACCCACCTTATAGACTGGCTTCGTGAATGAGGCGTACTAGCGGTAAGACGACTTTAATCTTATACATATATATAATAATTAACCATTAATGTTATAAATAGTATAAGGGTTGAATTTTAACTTTTAAAACTCTAAGGGTTTGGAATTAAAGTATATTAAAGTGTGTGTAACTTTACAAATTCCAAAACTTGAGGGCAAGTTTTGAAAATATTCAAAACTTTTCATTTCATAACTTATGAATTAAAGGTTCATAAAAATGAAGACTCTTCATTTCCATGTAACTTATGTGTTTTAAGTGTGTGTTTAAAAGAAGTGACCTTTGGATATCCATAACTTGAGGACAAATTATGGACTCCATTAAAACACATAAATGATCAAGAATTAATCCTAAACAATTCAGCAAATAATTCCTATCATCTTCTAAATTCATAAGAACATGAACATGATCATCAAAGCTTCAAGAATTATATGAACACATACAAAACATGAAATTTTGATATAAGCTATTGTAAATGGATTAGAACAACCATTACACCAACTAAAACAAGTTTTAAAACACCAAAACAGTTTAGGGTAATGTTTCTAGTCCATTTCCAGCAGCAAAAGTTGAAAATCTGCATTCTGAGGCTCCTACTCGCCGAGTGCACGAACCTACTCGCCGAGTAGGATGAGTTTACACATGAACTCGGCGAGTCCCCCCATGGACTCGGCGAGTTCATCAGTCAGAAAGCAAAAAATCGACCTTTTATCACTATTTTGCATCAAGTATAAAACAAACAAGCCTAGTCTCTGATACCATTGTAGGGTTTTGAGCATTCTAACACTTCCTAAGTGTACATGCAACCCTATTAAACCTTGGATCTATGTTTGTCTAAGATACATGCAAAATATTATTTTCCAAGGTTTATAACCTATCTAGCATGGCATGGGGTACTTTTAACCATAAAGGAACTAGATGAATTACATACCTTTTGTTGATTGTTGATTCCTTAGAGTTTGAGAGCCAAGCACCAATAATGTGAATGCCTCAAATGGAAATCACAAATTACCCAAACTTGGAAAAAATATGAGAGAGTATTCTAACTCTTGGTTTTGGCCACCACACTTACACACACACTTAGTGTCTTTTTCATGCAACATAAGCTTGTTTATATAGTGTACATGGTTAGGGTGAAACCCTAATAACCCATGTCTTTTCCTCTTCCAAGGATCCATGGGTAAAAGCTCCATGGATCATCCATGGACTTCCATATAAGCTTAGCCCATTCCAAATGAGTGTTAGCCCACACCATATAAATATAATAGCCCATGATTTAATTAGTCTTCCTTTTAATCACTAAATTAATCCATAATTAATTCAAGATCAAAAACTAATTAAGTAACATGACTTTATATTAATATATTATAACTTATAATATATTAATAAATCGTAAGTATACAACTCTCATAAAATTATCCATAACAAGTTCGGGTGAAGTGCAACCCAAATGGACCATGCCGGGTCGGGTCAAGTATATACCAAATAAGTTATGGACTTAGACACCTTATCCAACAGTTTCTTCACCTGCTCGTGTCCTGCTGACCAGAAGGTCAGGTGTGCTCTGAACCTGCTTAGGTATGGGGCCAAGGACTGGTGGAGACTTGCGACTGGGTCGTACACTGATGATCAGAGAGACGCTATTACTTGGGAGCAGTTCAGGGACATGTTTCGCGCCCGATACATTCCGCGGGTGGAGCGGGAACGTTTGGCACAGGAGTTTCTGAGATTGAGACAAGATGGGGAGTCGGTGACGGAGATCACCCGTATGTTCACTGAGAGGGAGATGTTTTGCCCGGAGTTTGCTTCCGAGCAGGCTCAGATGACTCGTTATTTGAGCATGTTCAAGACGGATATCCGTCAGTTTGTGTCTACCCAGCGATGTGATACTCTTCTAGAGTTGCAGGAGGCCACCAGGCGGCGTGAGTTAGAGATTGAGCTGCAGTTGAGGGAGCAGCGGCAGGCCCCGTCACAGTCTCAGTCGGCGCCGAAGCGGTCTAAGACCGCTGATACTAGGATCGGGGGTCAGCAGAGCCGCACTTGTGGGAAGTGTGGCAAGGGTCATTCTGGTGTGTGTCGAGATGATAGTGGGTGCCACAGGTGTGGCAAGATGGGGAATTACGTGAAGGGCTGCCGCCAGGCAGTCCCGATTCAAGGTATGATGTTATGTTATCACTGCGATCAGGTTGGCGACATGAGGGCCAACTGCCCACTACTTGCGGCCAAGCCGGCACAGGCTCCTGCGCCGGCTACGTTGAAGATTACCGATGGGAGGCAAGGTAGAGCAGAGCCTCCGAAGGCTCAGGGACGCGCATTTCAGCTTACGGCCGAGGAGGCCAAGGCAGCACCGGATGTAGTTGTTGGTACGTTTTTAGTGAACTCTTTGCCTGCTTTGGTCTTTTTTGACTCGGGGGCGAGTCGGTCCTTCGTATCTCAGTCATTTAGTAAGGAGTTCAGTGTGCCAGTAGGCGAGTTAGAGTGTCCGTTGCGAGTGTTTATCGCCAACGAACAGGGGGTTTCTGCTTCTTCAGTTTATCGAGGGTGTGATTTGGAGATTTTCGGGGTGTCCTTTCCGATAGATTTGATTCTGATCCCCATGGGGGAGGTGTGCGTGATTGTAGGCATGGATTGGCTCAGTCGGTTCAGTGCTATAATTGATTGCGAGGGCCAGTGAGTGGTAGTTCGAACCCCAAGTGGGGGAGAACTCATTGTATATGGTGAGGGTACCAGAGTGGGATCAGGGTTTTGTTCAGCTGCCAGGGCTCGGCAGTACATTCAGCACGGGTGTGTGGGTTATCTAGCGTATGTGGTAGATACGCGGGTGAGAGATCAAACATCAGTTTCAGAGGTCCCGATAGTTAGAGAGTTTGCTGGTGTATTCCCAGAAGAATTACCCGGAGTACCTCCGGAGAGGCAGGTCGAGTTCAGGATCGACCTGGTGCCAGGTGCGGCCCCTATCGCTAAGGCGCCGTACCGATTGGCACCACCAGAGATGCAGGAGCTGTCGTCACAGCTACAGGAACTGCTGGGCAAGCAGTTCATTCGACCTAACAGTTCTCCATGGGGAGCACCGATTCTTTTTGTCCGGAAGAAGGACGGTTCACACCAGATGTGCATTGACTACCGGGAGTTGAACAAGTTAACGGTGAGAACCGTTACCTACTCCCGAGGATAGACGATCTCTTCGATCAGTTGCAGGGCGCATCTTGGTTTTCCAAGATAGACTTGAGGTTTGGGTATCATCAGGTCAGGGTCAGAGAGGAGGACGTGGAGAAGACCGCATTCCGAACTCGTTATGGACATTACGAGTTCGTGGTGATGCCGTTTGGGCTCACCAACTCGCCAGCAGTGTTCATGGACCTGATGAATCGGGTCTGCAGACCGATGCTCGATCGCTCGGTCATAGTCTTTATAGATGATATCTTGGTGTATTCCAAGACCCGAGAGCAGCATGAGGAGCATCTGCGGGAGTTGTTGGGAGTTCTGAGACGAGAACGGTTGTACGCCAAGTTCTTGAAGTGTGAGTTTTGGCTACGAGAGGTCCAGTTCCTCGGACATCTCGTTGACCAAGAGGGGATTTTTGTCGATCCGGCGAAAATTGAGGCGGTTATGCAGTGGGAGGTTCCGAAATCTACCTCAGACATCAGGAGCTTTTTGGGATTGGCAGGGTACTACCGGAGATTCATACAGGACTTCTCCAAGATTGCAGTACCCCTTACTCGTCTGACGAGGAAGGGGGTGGAATTCCTGTGGGGCCCTGAGCAGCAAAGGGCGTTTGAGACCCTCCGACAGCGGTTGTGCGAGGCCCCAGTCTTGACACTCCCCTAGGGAGTTGAGGACTTTGTGGTGTTCTGTGATGCATCCATCACAGCGTTAGGGGCGGTCCTCATGCAGAGAGGATGAGTGATAGCTTATGCGTTGCGAAAATTGAAGCCGCACGAGACATGTAACACCCAAAAAATTTGAGCCAATTTAAAACATTTTAATTCATTCAAAAACCATGAAGTTCATACATCTCGTTTTCAAAATAGTTTAAACATCAGAGTATCCCCCAGAACCATATCACATAAATCATAAAACATGAGGAGCAGTACGATCACGCCTTCGCCTTGCCACGATCTCCTGAAGTACCTAAAACATAACACTACGACTGTAAGCCCGAAAGCTTAGTGAGTTACCCCCAAAATACCAACCACACATAATCATACTCATAACATATCACAAATAGAACAGCCATTCACATCGGGTCTACTGTGTGACTGGTCCGCCCGCACCGGGCCTTCAGTCCACCTGGTCCACCCTCCGAGTCTAGCCATGTACATCGCGTCTACAGTGTGATTGGTCCGCCCGCACCAGGCCTTCAATCCACCTGGTCCACTCTTTGAGTCTACAGTATGACTGGTCCGCTCACACCGGGCCTTCAGTCGGCCTGGTCCACTCTCCGAGCCTCGGTACGTCTGGTCCGCCCTCTTGGGGCCTTCAGCCTATCCGGACCGCTCGCTGGGCCTTCGGAATATCCGGTCCGCCCTGGGTATGTTGGCCTACAGCACAAAGCAGGACCCGCCTCAACCCAACCCCCGTCAAACAACCATGTGCACATAAAACAATTTATCACATAACAATCCTCAACCAGACAAACAGTCCAACAGATCACATAGCATAACAACATCCTAACCAGGATTCCGACCTAACCGGTCACTAGCATAACATTACCCTATATACTGGGTACCGACCTTAACCAGGTCACTAACATAACACCATCCTAGATACCAGGATGCAGATCTAGCAAAGCAATAACATAACAACAATACCCGGATTTCCATCCGATAAAGGGCCGGCCTTGGTGCCGTAGACCCTGTCGATATAGTGAGGATAACTCACCTGCAATTGCCGACTGAAGAGATACGACCAAGCTGCTCCGACCACCGACACGAACTTCACCACAACACACTACCAAAGAGCCAATACCAAAATTACCAAAATACCCTTGGAAGTCAAACTGGTCAACTCTTGGTCAAAGTCAAAGTCCTCAGTCAAAGTCAACCTTCCTGGTTGACTCTACTCCCCGAGTCAACCCGTCGACTCGTCGAGTTCCTATACTCAGAAACTCCCATAACACGACTCAACTCGCCGAGTCGCCCCAAGACTCGTCGAGTCCAACGATCTCCGAGTCCCATACTGTCCAACTCACTGAGTCGCCAACCGAATCACTAATCCAAAGCTTTAACCACAAGAGGTTAGGTTCTGCGACCAGACTCGCCGAGTCCAAGAACAGACTCGCCGAGTCCAAGGCAATCTTCAACAGACTCGCCGAGTTGTTCTTCAACTCGCCGAGTCCATGCACATGCTCATACAACTCGTCGAGTACACCCATGTGACTCGCTGAGTCTCTTCAGTTCTCAATCCATACAGAGGCTTTTCGATCCATGCAGGGGTTCCAAACTGTAGATCCACCCTTCTAGGGCATAACCCCTATGTAAAGTTGCAAACTTTACGTGAAACCAAGGAGTTAAAGGTCCAAATCACTCTAGGGCTTGGGTTTAAGACAAATGATCCCCTCAACAATCCCAAATGATGGTGCTTTATGCTTCCATAGCTCAAAATTAACCTAGATCCGGAGTTGCAACCTCATATCTAGCCTCTAACCCGAAATGGATCACAAACAAGCTAAGGAACCCCAAATCAACCACCATGGATGAATCTAAAAAGGAAATAGGTTAGGATAAGGGCTCCTTACCTCTGAGATGTGCCCAAACTGATGTAGATTCCAGATCTACACAAGCCCCTTGATGCTAGCCTCTAATTCCTCAAGCCTCTTACACCAAAATCTTCTCCCAAGCTCCAATCTCCTCAATCAATGGTGTTTCATACGAACTAGGGTTTGCTGGAACTCTCAGGGTAGCAAGGGGGCTGAGGGAAGGATATAATGTTCTTTATATAGGGTGCAAACCCTAAGATTAGGGTTTTCTCTCTTCAGCACCAACTCGTCGAGTCCTAGCCGCCGACTCGGCGAGTTGGCCACTTAAACTTGCGACAAAATCCCGCTCCGACTCGGCGAGTAAGCGGACCTACTCGTCGAGTCCCTCCTTTTATTTACACTTTTGGCCCTTCATTGAACTTTTGAAATTTCGGGATGTTACAAGACAAGATACCCTACGCATGACTTGGAGCTGGGGGTGGCGGTGTTCGCCCTCAAGATATGGAGACATTACCTTTACGGGGTCCGTTGTACCATATACACGGACCACAAGAGCTTGAGACATATCATGGATCAGCCAAACCTGAACATGAGGCAGCGCAGGTGGCTGGATGTAGTCAATGACTATGACTGCGATATCCTTTACCACCCTGGTAAAGCGAATGTGGTTGCGGATGCTCTGAGCCGCAAGTCAGCTGGGTCTTCCGCCCCAGCGGTATGTATGAGGATAGCAGTAGACTCTCTGCTTGTGAGTTTGATTAGAGATGCCCAGGTTGAGGGCATGCGACCGGAGAATTGGAAGCTGGAGAGGATCAAGAGTGAGAATGCCCGGTTTGTGCAGGATAGCCGGGGATTATTAACCCGATGCGGTCGGGTCTGGGTCCCGATGTCTGGTGGGGTCAGGCAGACGGTCATGGAGGAGGCTCATAAGTCTCATTTTTCTATTCACCCGGGGGCCACCAGGATGTACCGAGATTTGAGTTTGAGCTATTGGTGGCGGTGCATGAAGCGAGAAATCGCTTGGTACGTCGAGAGGTGCTTGACCTGTAGGATGGTTAAGGCCGAGCATCAGAAGCCGCATGGCAAGCTGCAGCCCCTGGAGATACCCATGTGGAAATGGGAACAAATCACGATGGATTTTATTACCAAGTTGCCGAGGACGGTGAAGGGGTTTGATGCTATATGGGTCATCGTGGATCGATTGACCAAGAGTGCCCATTTCTTGGCCATACGGGAGAGCTCATCGGCCGAGAAATTGGCCGACGTGTACGTTCGCGAGATCGTGTCTCGCCATGGGGTTCCCGTTTCCATTGTCTCTGATCGGGATGTCAGGTTTACCTCCCGCTTCTGGCAGAAGTTTCACGAGGAGCTGGGCACACGGTTGCACTTCAGCACAACATTCCATCCGCATACTGATGGTCAGAGCGAGCGGACCATCCAGACCCTCGAGGATATGTTGAGGGCGTGTGTCATTGATTTCGGTGGGAGCTGGGATTCCCACCTACCGCTTGCAGAGTTCGCCTACAACAACAGCTATCATTCCAGCATTGGCGCCCCGCCGTTCGAGCTGTTGTATGGGCGGAAATGTTGCACCCCGGTTTGTTGGGGTGAGGTTGGTCACAGGGTGATGGGTCAGACGGAGGTGGTCTTGCAGACTACCAAGAAGATTCAGCAGGTTAGACAGCGGCTGCAGACCGCTCAGAGTCGGCAGAAGAGTTACGCTGACCAACGCCGATCCGAGTTAGAGTTTCAGGTCGGTGACATGGTACTCCTGAAGGTCTCGCCCTGGAAGGGCATGATCCGCTTCAGGAAGAGGGGAAAATTAGGTCCCCGATATATTGGGCCGTTCAGGATCATTGCCAGGGTTGGCAAGGTAGCTTACAGACTAGAGCTGCCGGAGGAGCTTAGTCGGATCCACAGTACTTTCCACGTTTCGCAGTTGCGAAAGTACATTGTGGACCCGGAGGCAGTGGTGCCACTGGATGACATTCAGGTTGATGAGCACCTGAATTATATTGAGAGGCCGATTGCCATTTTAGAAAGGAAAGTGAAAGTCCTGCGCAACAAGGAGGTTCTGTTGGTAAAGATACAATGGGAGCATCGGAGGGGATCCGAGTGGACATGGGAGTCGGAGGCTGAGATGCGGGAGCATTACCCGGAGTTATTCGCTACAGCAGACTTCGAGGACGAAGTCTAAGTCAAGTGGGGGAGAACTGTAACATCCCAACCGTCAGGTATTATTAATTTTTCCATTTAGACTTCATGTTTAAGGTCTACTCGACGAGTTGGCGCTATGATTCGTCGAGTAGCAGCGGTCCAGGACACGTCAATTAATGAGTGACTCGTCGAGTCGGCATGGGGGACTCGACGAGTAGGAGCTGGAAGTGGAAACCCTAATTTTCAGGGTTTTGCACCCTATATATTGGACCATTAGCGCCTCCCACTGTCCTCTATCACCCTCTTGAGACCCAGAAACCCTAATTTCCGTGAGTGAGAGCTTGGAGAGTGTTTTGGAGCTTTGGGGAGTGACTTTTGTGAAGGAAATTTGTAGATCAAGAGGCTAGCATCAAGATTTCTGTGTGGATCCAGAGTCTACTTCAGTTTGGGAACGTTTTGGAGGTAACCAGATGTTACCTTAACCTCTTTTTCTTCTAGAATCATTCATATGTGTAAACTAGGGCTTATTTAGTTATTCATGAAGGGATCTTGGTATGGGAGCTAGATCTGAAGTTGAAATTTCAGATCTGAACCTCTTTTGAGTCCTAAGTCCATAAAGTTTCTAGCTCTTGCAAAGGATGAGACTCTCCCAAGGTGTAAAGCTCCATTAGAAGCTTAGATTGGTCATTTAGAGCCTTTAGGGCCTTGCATGTGTGTAAAGTTTGCAACTTTACGTGATAAACATGCCTTAGAAGCGTGGATCTGTAATCTGGAACCTTGGCATGGCTTAAAAAGTGTCTGCATGGATGAAGGTCTGCAAGTAGGCCTGTCGAAAAAACCCGAAACCCGTTCTAACCACCCGACCTGTTTCGAATTCGGGTAGAATGGGTCGGGTAGAACGGGTAACGGGTATGAACATTCGAGTAATAGGTTAACCCGATAATAATATAGGTCGGGTTTTAGGTATGAATATTTATTTTCGGGTATACCCGAATACCCGAATTCTTTTTTTAAATAATACCAAATATACAATGCAGTCACGTATGCACACTTTAAATAAAACAAAACCCTTCGTTTCCTTCTTATGAACGGCGGCTCGACAGTCGACGCAAACTTGCAAAGGGAATACGATGCTGAAGCTGAAGTCCTGAACCGTCATCACAATTCTCAGTTTCTCACTATCGCACGGAATGGAATTAAAAAAGTACATAACATATTATAATGATTTGTATTGTTATTATATATGTACTTGTTAATTGTATGGAGTATTTTCCTACCCGATTCTTTATTAAACCAACCAACATGTAAAAATAAAAAAATAAAAATAAAAAAAATTATCAATAAGTGTCATTTAAGAAATTTTCGGGTATACCAGTTAATTACCCGACCCGAACTCAAACCCGAATACCCGAAACCCGAAAACCCGAATTACAATATAGGTCGGGTATCGGGTATTATTTTCTTAAGGAAATACCCGTTCTACCCGACCCATTCAACCCGAAACCTGAAAATTTTACCCGTTCGACACCCCTATCTGCAAGGACTCGGCGAGTTGCATAGTCAACTCGGCGAGTCATATGAAGATGGTCGTGAACTCGTCGAGTTGATGAACAAACTTGGCGAGTCCGTTGAAGATTGCCTTGAACTCGGCGAGTCGTTCAAAGACTCGGCGAGTCGGCTAGGGTTTCTCCCAATTCTTGGACACGTATGAACTCGGCGAGCTAAAGGGGAACTCGATGAGCTAATCATGGATTTCACGACTTCTCGAGTTCAGGAAGGACTCGACGAGTCGGTGATCTGCACTCGACGAGTCGAGTCAACATGGACTGATGACTATGACTGGGGACTTTGACTTTGACTTTGACCAAGAGTTGACCAGTTGACTTCTGAGAGTATTCTGGTAATTTGGAGATTTATGAAAAGGGTGTTATGGTAACTATAGGTGGTGGAGTTCGTGTTGGTGATCCGGGAGTTGAGCTTTCTAGTTTCAGACGACAGTTGCGAGGTGAGTTATCCTCACTATACTAAGAGGTCTAATGCACCAAGGCCGGCCCATTGGATATGTTATCCTAGCAGTGGTTATGTCGAGTATGAGTTAGCATTGCATGCTAGTGGTACTCGAACCATGTTCTCTCTTCTCAATCCACTACGAATCATGGTACTCGAACCATGACATTACCTCTCGATCTGCTACAAATCATGGTACTCGAACCATGACATCACCTCTCGATCTGCTACAAATCATGGTACTCGAACCATGAAATCACCTCTCGATCTGCTACTTAAAACCTCCGGAATGTTCCCTGTATCAAGTATGGGTCCTCTGTATCGAGTATGGAGCCCATACTACCTGCCACATCTACCCATCCTTTCTACACGGACCATCCCCGAGTTCCTAAGTAGCTGCTCAACCTTCTTGATCACTAATCCCGTCACGCGTGTTCGCTCCTCTGCGTAATGCTCTACTCTGTCAGCATACTCATCTGACTCGGGTCACCCTTTCCTAGGCTCATCCTAGATTCTCATACTTCTCCGCCATCAGCTGCTGAAGAACTCCTTATGATGCCAGCCATCTACCTCCTGAATATCGTCAAATTCACTTAGTAGCTGACTCTCATCATCAAGAGTTCCACAAAGCACGAAGCAAGCAGCATTCGGGCATCGAATAATCTCTACCAACATGTAAAACCACTCTAGGTTATTACCCACTTGCTCTCCTCATACTCAAAGGATATCACCGAACTCAAGCAACTTTACCCCACGTGGGCATCTGACTACTCTCTCAGTAGACTCCTCAAATGCTCATCTAGGTATCTCTCCTAGATTACTCCTCTACTCAAATCCCTCTTTAGAGGATTCCTGCTGGATACTCTTACTCAGCACATACTCGAAAGCACATCACATATAACAGCAACTCCTAGGCTAAGGCATCACAAATCAGGCCACTCTAGTCCAAAATTATGAATTACCTAGCCTATCTCTAGCATGCATGATATCTCATAAAATATCTCATAAATATCTCTTAACACAAAAGTAAGGGTATTTTGGGAAATCACCGTTCGGGCTCTGGCTGACTGTACACACTGCTCCAACTCGTTTTCTCTTAAATTCTTTCTCATTTTTAGAAAAACTATCTCTTTTGAAAATTTCTCTCAAATCCTCAGTTTGAGTCCAGATTTACCCGAAGGCGCATCTGAATCCCTCAAACCAAGGCTCTGATATCAACTTGTAACGACGTGAATTTTCAAACAATTTTTCATTTTTCAAACACAATAAAAATCGTATAATATTCTCAAAATCTCATGTGTATCAAATGTCATCACAATAAAACATATCCCAGAATCTCAAAAACATAATCCTCTGCCAATGTGTACAAATCATGCCGGTGCCTTCCCGCGATCCTGAGAAACCTGAAACACATAACACATAACACGGTAAGCACGAAGCTTAGTGAGTTCCCCAAAATACCACATACACATATTAGCCACTCGAGGCTATAACTCTGTAAGACCTTCCGGTCAATGTGTCTCAGTGGGACCTTCCGGTCCCACAACTCTGGTAGACCTTGTGGTCCTACCCATGATGACCTTCCGGTCCTAACTCTATAGACCTTTCGGTCCTACTCTGTGACCTTCCGGTCCAAACTCTATTGACCTTCCGGTCCAACTCTGCAAGCTCAGGACATAACATATACGTATCACATAGATAACATACATCAAACTCTGTTGACCTTCCGGTCCAAACTCTACTAGCTCAGGACATAGCATGTACATATCACATAGATAACATACATCTCATAACCCATATAACCACATAAGACCTTCCGGTCACACATAATTACCACTCTAGGTAAAGTATAGTGAGAAGACTCACCTCGGGTAGACTCGGATGATCTCGAACTCGAAACACTGATCTAGCCTCCGCCTAATCACATACAGAAATTACCTCTAATTAACAATGGCTCTCAAAGGATAGACCTTTCCCTTCCTATGCTCCCTCAGATGGGTAAAAGACCATTCTACCCTTCCTGGCCTCTTTCACTCATCTTGACCAACCCTAAGGTCAACAAAAGTCAACTCCAACTTTGACCAGGCTCGTCGAGTGCACTCGAGAGACTCATCGAGTCCAGTCGATTCATGGTAACCCCAGCAAGCTCCAACTCGACGAGCTAACCCCTAACTCGTCGGGTCACCACCAGACTCAGTTTATCGGGACAAAACCCTGGCTACTCGTCGAGTCAGCGGCTCAACTCGGCGAGTCTATTCAGACTCTTTTGCATTCAGACCATATTAGTGTAAGATACATTCCCAAACTTCATATCTATGCTCACAAGGCTCATTAATCACGTAAAGGTTCGATCTTTAGGTCCATGCCTCACACATCTAGCTCTATTTGACAAAATGACCCCCATATAGGTGTCTTAGGCTCAATACTCTTATGTAGTTGCATAAAGCTGGGTTCTTGGGACTCTCTGGACCTCTCAAGGTCCAGATCTGATGTCTAAGCCTCAAAGGGACTTCACATATTCCATAACTCAACTTAAAAGAGGGTAAAGAAACCCTAAATTCATGAGATCTACTATTTATACGAAAACAAGTATGGATTCATACCTTAAACAACAGCCTTGAATGAAATAGCAGAAGATCTGAGCCCCTAAAGTCAGCTTAGCTTGAACCCTCTCCTTCTTCCTTGCAATAATGCACCAAGATGATGAAAATTATCTCCCTCTTTCTCTCTATGCTCTCTGGATCGATTAGGGTCTCTCAAGGGAAAGTGTGGCCGCAAATGAAGGCCATAAGGGCCTTTAAATAGGTCACAAACCCGGACAATTAGGGTTTCTCTGCCCATCGCCTACTCGACGAGTCCATCCTCTGACTCGTCAAGTCCACTCATTAAATCCACGCGAGCAACCCGACTCGACTCGGCGAGTTGGTCCCTCAACTCGTCGAGTCTCTCCTTCAATCTCAAGATTAACATACACAATAATGTCCCTGAAAATCCGGATATTACAATTTCTAATACCCAAAACACGCCCCGAAGTGCCCGAGAAACCCGAGAAATTTATCTTTTCGGTTTGAAGCCCAAACCTCGCAGGGCTCGGTTTTCAATAAAGCTCCCGGTTTTCAACGAAGAAAGCTATTTATTATAACGAAGTGCTGCACACATTACTATTTTAACCCCCAGTTATTCACGGTGAGTTCAATATATAGGAACAATTGTATGTTATGTGTTATATGTTCCATGTGCTTTTCCGTGGTATCATCTCGTGTTATTATTTATACTATTTTGATAGAAAAGCTGTACCTTTGGCCATGTGATCAGTGAAAGGACTTAGATTCACAGTGGTATTGGTATGTAGCCTCTGGCCATGTAGAGCATGTCTCGTAAGAGAATGACTTCTATTCTATGGCATTGGCAGAAGGTTAGATAGTGCTGAAAGCCTGAAATCTACCAAAATGTTTAATCATAAATTGTATGTCATCTGTGCCATTTGGGCCAAAGCGTTATTGATGTATATCAAGTATTGAAATTGTTATGTCTCATTGATTGTTATGGAAAGCCTGTCGCATGATTCACATATGCCTTTGTTGTTCCTTGTTCCCTTTGTTTCTGTCATATTGGTATATATATGGCATAACGTTATATTGTATCTATTATTGAAATCACTAAGCATCACCGCTTACCCCTCTTAATGTTTAACAATTGCAGGAGATAAGTAACCAGTATAGTCATATACTATTGGAAGGTTTGGAATAGTTATAATATTACTATTGTATTTAGGGATCATGTATGTATAAAAGTATAGTATCCTGGGTAGTTGTGTAATATATAACACTTTGTAATAGTCGGTTTGTATCCAGTAGTTTGTAATCACTTTATCAATGAAAATATTGTTTTTATGAATATGCGTGTAGCATGTTTTGGAGTAACAATTGTCAAGTATGAAAGTTTGGGTCTTTCATAAATACGAAAGTTAGGTCTTTCAATCATGGTATCAGAGCACTAGTTTAAGCGAACTAAATATCACGGATTGGTATTTAGACTTAAACTGTCTAACGTTCAGTATATGAACGGAGTCATTTGTAAGTATATGGATGCAAACCATAGGAAAGACTTAAGTGTGGTATTGGGTAGTGATAAACCCTAGTATTCTAAAATATTAAGTTACTTTAAAATTTTTCAGAGAATTAGTTTAAGTGAATTAGGAATTTTGAGAATTTCTAGACTTAAACATAGATTGTTAAGGGACGATGATACGATGTGTATCTAGTATACTTTAGGTTGAATACCTAAATGGACAAGCACTAGAATATTAGAGGAGAAATACCTTATATTCTAATATGTGCTAAATGATAAATGGATATACCATGCCTTAGGTTTCTTACTTATATTGCTATTACTTGAGAAAGTTTAAGGTATGTTGCCGACCTTGGTCTGGAAGTGAAATTCCTTTCGACTTAGGAAAAATATTAGGATATGCTAGATCGAGCTTATGTATAAAAGAATTCTAGATGATGAATTTAAGAAATCCAATATATGTTTGATAGAAATGCGAAATCCTTAGTTGAGTCTAGGAGAAATTGTTCTATGTATTTGTTTGAACACACTTAAGTGTGAAAAGTTGTTTTGTGAAAACTTTTGAATGGTGACTTGGGAACTGCAAGACAATACTTGGGACGAGTATGAGTAGGTGTGAATAGTAGTAGAGGCCTATACTACTGGAAGCACATGACTCACACTTGGATCAGGGAAAGTCACAAGGTTACCAAGAAACTAGAAATTGATTCTGTTTTTGTTCGAGTATGTCATTACCTTCGTTTCGGTGATGATTAAGAAGATGATTTTCGTTCAAACCTTAATGGTCGTAAAGAATCGAGTCCGACTAATATAAATATGCGAAGTGAGTTGATTGATTCAAAGAACCATGTCTCGTGTAGTGACGAAATTTCAGTCAGAGAATTGAAGAAGGCGATGGTCAGACGGAGAGAACAATCCAAACGGTAGAAGATTCTTGAAGTTGGTACGAGTCAAGTGGAATCACCTTCGAGGCCCAAATTATAATTAGGAAAATAAGAATGAGATAAGAGCGAAATATTCCCATTTATTTATATCGATGTGATTTCGGGGACGAAATCCTTAAAAGGAGGAGGTATTTGTAACATACACGTTCAGTTATCGTGTTATGTTAATTTAAAAATGAATAATATTATGAAATATTATATGAATTTGAGTATTGATTTCTAACAGATAGTTTTTACTTGAATTGAAGTAAAACTATGTTTAGAATCGCTCGGAAAATATTGGAAGTCTTATTAGATTCTAATAAAAAATTAAATATTGAAATTTAACGAAAATATAAAATTTGAAATAAGTAAAATTTTATTATTGAAATTTGTAAAGAATCTTGTTATAAACATTTAGGCGACAAAACCGAGTTATAACAAAGAAGTTATGACCAATCGAAGATCCGCGACAAAACCGGCATGACGCCGAATAACGTAAAAAGTGAGTTTTTGATAAACTAATTTTTAGCCTTAGTAATCTAAATGAAAGTCGTAGTATTTGTTAAACCGAGAATTTTCATAAAAAGAACGCCCAAATCTGACTTCGTATGAGGAAGTTATGATTTTTCTAAGTTTCGGAATAGCAGTAGACAGCTAAAAACTCGAAATAAAGATCGAGCGATATTTAGCCGATGCAACCTAAACGAGAATCGAAGGTCTCGTCAATAGTAGTACAACGGTAAAAAGACTGACGAAAAACGGACGTCCGATGAAGAAGTTATGAATTTTTAATGGATTTTCCTGTCCCGGTCTGTTAAAAATAATAATATTAAAAATAAAGTCAAACTTAGCCGACGAAGTCTAAAGGAAAGTTGTAGAGTATATTTCCACCTACGCGAGCATATAAATAACGTCAAAAACGGAGCCCGTATGCGAAAGTTATGGATTTTAGAAGTTTGGGGCTCAATTTCCGAGGAATCTCGCATGGATAAGGTCGGATCTCGCACACGTCACCTGCCCCGTGTCCGATCTCGGTGAGTCAGCAGACGTGTGTTCAATCCGGAGAGCCGTCCAAAGCGCGGTCTAATTGGCGTCCGACGCGTGTCCTCCTCGTGTGTCCGAGCCTCGCACCCGCCACCTGCCTCCCTCGCATCTGCTGCCGCGTGGAGCCCTCTCAGCCGTTGATCTTCGGTCTCGCACCCTATAAAAGGGGGGGTTGCGAGATCTCCCGGGTAAATTTGGAAAATTGCCCATTTTCACCCCTAAACTCATATTTTCACTAATTCGACTTCCCCCGAAGCCCCGAAATCATTTCCAACACCCGAAAGACGCCCCGAAGTGCCCGAGAAACCCGAGAAATCTATCTTTTCGATTTGAAGCCCAACCCTCGCAGGGCCCAGTTTCAATAAAGCTCCTAGTTTTAAACGAAGAAAGCTATTTATTATAACGAAGTGCTGCATAAATTACTATTTTAACCCCCGGTTATTCACGGTGAGTTCAATATATAGGAACAATTGTATGTTATGTGTTATATGTGTCATGTGCTTTTCCGTGTTATCGTCTCGTGTTATTATTTCTGCTATTTTGATAGCAAAGCTGTACCTTTGGCCATGTGATAAGTGAAAGGACTTAGATTCATAGTGGTATTGGTATGTAGCCTCTGGCCATGTAGAGCATGTCTCGTAAGAGAATGACTTCTATTCTATGGCATTGGCATAAGGTTAGATAGGGCTGAAAGCCTGAAATCTACCAAAATGTTTAATAAGAAATTGTATGTCATCTGTGCCATTTGGGCCGAAGCGTTATTGATGTATATCAAGTATTGAAATTGTTATGTCTCATTGATTGTTATGGAAAGCATGTCGCATGATTCACATATATGCCTTTGTTGTTCCTTGTTCCCTTTGTTTATGTCATATTGGTATATATATGGCATAACATTATATTATATCTATTATTGAACTCACTAAGTGTCACCGCTTACCCCTCTCAATGTTTAATAATTGCAGGAGATAAGTAACCAGTATAGTCATATACTGTTGGAAGGTTTGGAATAGTTATAATATTACTATTGTATTTAGGGATCATGTATGTATAAAAGTATAGTATCCTGGGTAGTTGTGTAATATATAACACTTTGTAATAGTCAGTTTGTATCCAGTAGTTTGTAATCACTTTATCAATGTAAAATATTGTTTTTATGAATATGCATGTAGCATGTTTTGGAGTAACAATTGTCAAGTATGAAAGTTTGGGTCTTTCATAAATACGAAAGTTAGGTCTTTCAGACTGCGAGGGTCAGCGGGTGGTAGTTCGAACCCCGAGTGGGGGAGAACTAGTTATCTACGGCGAGGGCGCCAGATTGGGTTCATGGTTTTGTTCAGCTGCTAGGGATCGAAAGTATATACAACACAAGTGTGCGGGTTATTTGGCGTATGTGTTGGATACCCGGGTCAGGGATCCGGTTTTCGGTTTTGGATGTTTCGGTTGTCAGAGTGTTCATTGATGTGTTTCCGGAGGAGTTACCCGGAGTGCCTCCAGAGAGGCAGGTCGAGTTCAGGATCGACCTAGTGCCAGGTGCGGCCCTTATCGCCAAGGCGTCGTACCGATTAGCACCACCCGAGATGCGGGAGCTGTCATCACAGCTGCAAGAACCGCTGGGCAAGCAGTTCATCCGTCCGAGCAGTTCTCTGTGGGCAACGCCGATTCTCTTCGTCAGGAAGAAGGACAGTTCACATCGGATGTGCATTGATTACCGGGAGTTGAACAAGTTAATGGTGAAGAACCTTTATCCACTCCCGAGGATAGATGATCTTTTCGATCAGTTGCAGGGAGCATATTGGTTCTCCAAGATAGACCTGAGGTCCGGAGACCATCAGGTCAGGGTTAGGGAGGAGCACATGGAGAAGACCGCGTTCCGGACTCGTTATGGACATTACGAGTTCGTGGTGATTCCATTTGGGCTCACCAACGCGCCAATAATGTTTATGGACCTGATGAATCAAGTGTGCAGCTTGATGCTCGATCGCTCGGTCATTGTGTTTATTGATGACATCTTGGTGTATTCCAAGAACAGAGAGCAGCATGAGGAGCACCTTCGTGAGCTATTGGGAGTTTTAAGGCGAGAACGGATGTATGCCAAGTTCTCGAAGTGCGAGTTTTGGTTACGAGAGGTTCAGTTCCTTGGACATCTCATTAACTATGAGGGGATCTCGCTCTCAAGATTTGTAGACATTATCTATATGGGGGTCCGCTGTACCATATACACAAACCACAAGAGTCTGAGACACATCATGGATCAGCCGAACCTGAACATGAGGCAGCGCAGGTGGCTGGACGTAGTCAATGATTATGACTGCGAGATCCTTTACCATCTGGGTAAAGTGAACGTGGTTACGGACGCCCTGAGCCACAATTCAGAGGGATCTTCTGTTCCAGCAGCATGTATGATGATATCTGTGGATTCTCCACTTATGAGCTTAATTAGGGAAGCTCAGGCTGAGGGTGTGCAGCAGGAGAACTGGAAGCTTGAGAGGATCAGGGGCGAGATCACCCGATTTGTGCTGGATAGTTGGGGATTGTTGAACCATTGTGGTTGGGTTTGGGTTCCGATGTCTGGTGGGGTCTGACAGATTATACTGGAGAAGGCTCATAATTCTCGCTTCTCTATTCACCCGGGGGCCACCAAGATGTACTAGGATCTGAGTTTGAGTTACTGGTGGTCGTTCATGAAGAGGGAGACTGCTTGGTACGTCGAGTGGTGCTTGACCTACACAATGGTCAAGGACGAGCACCAGAGGCCGCATGGCAAGCTGCAGCCTCTGGAGATTCCCATGTGGAAATGGGAGCATATCACGATGGATTTTATCATCAAGCTGTCGAGGACGGCGAAGGGATATGATGCTATATGGGTCGTCGTGGATCGATTGACCAAGAGTGCCCATTTTCTGCCCACCTGAGAGAGCTCATCGGTCGAGAAGCTGGCCGACGTGTATATCCATGAGATCGTTGCTCGCCATGGGGTTCTGGTCTCTATCGTGTCAGACCGTGATGTTCGGTTCACCTCCTTTTTCTGGCATAAGTTCCATAAGGAACTAGGCACGCGGCTGCATTTCAGCACAACTTATCATCCGCAGACAGACGGTCAGAGTGAGCGGACCATACAGACCCTCGAGGATATGCTGAGAGCCTACGTTATTGACTTTTGTGGGAGCTGGGACTCTTACCTGCCCCTTGCAGAGTTCTACTACAACAACAACTTCCACTCCAGCATTGGTGTTCCACCTTATGAGCTGTTGTATGGACGGAGATGTCGCACCCCAGTCTGTTTGGGTGAGTTTGGCCACAGGTTGATGGGTCGGACAGAGGTAGTTCTGCAGACTACCGAGAGGATTCAGCAGATTAGGCAGCGGTTGCAGACTGCTAAGAGTCGACAGAAGAGTTACGCCGACCGGCCCCGATCTGAGTTGAAGTTTCAGGTTGGTGACATGGTGCTACTGAAGGTCTTACCCTGGAAGGGTGTGATTCGCTTCAGGAAGAGGGGAAAGTTGGGTCCCCGATATATTAGTCCATTCAGTGTTATTGTCAGGGTTGGCAAAGTGGCGTATAGATTGGATCTCACGGAGGAGCTTACTCAGATCCACAACACTTTTCATGTCTCACAATTGCGGAAGTGCATACTAAATGAGGAGGCAGTGGTGTCATTAGATGATATTCAGGTCGATCAGCGCTTGAATTACATGGAGAGGCCAGTGGCCATTCTGGAGAGGAAAGTGAAGGTTCTACAGAAAAAGGAGGTACCATTGGAAAAGGTACAATGGGAGCATTGGAGGGGATCCGAGTGGACTTGGGAGGCGGAGGCAGAGATACGGGAGGATTATCCGGAGTTGTTCACTGCAACAGACTTTGAGGACGAAGTCTAGTTCAAGTGGGGGAGAATTGTAACATCCCGACTTTAAAGTGTAAATTTAAAGATTTTATATTAATATTTTTTGGACCTACTCGACGAGTTGGTTTATGGAACCTACTCGAAGAGTTGGAGGACCCCAATTCGACGAGTAGAGGTTGTGCATGAAAACCCTAGTTTTTAGGGTTTGCACCCTATTTAAAGGATCTTAAGTCCTCCCTCCAGCCTCCCTTACCACCTTCACGTCCAGAAACAAACCCTAATCGAGCTAACTTCCTATTTTGAGTGTGTGTGAGGCTAAATTGCAGCACCCGGTTCTTGGTGCGTATTCAAATTCAAGAATTTGGTATTACTCTAGGACTCGTCGAGTTGGAGGCCCAACTCGTCGAGTAGACTCGACATTATGCGGGAGTTTTAGTAACCTACTCGACGAGTCGGGGGACCGACTCGACGAATAGAAGCTGCCTGGACAAACCCTAATGTTCAGGGTTTGCACCCTATTTAAACAACTTTTCTTGCCTCAACCCAGCCTCCATCGTTCCTCCTAACCCAGAGAAACCCTAACTCGAAACCCTAAGCCATTATTGAGTGTTCTTGAGATTTTTGGTGCCTTTTGTGTGTATTTGAAGTTGAAGAAAAAGAAGGAAGCTTGGAAGTTCAAGTGGAAGTTAGTAGATCCATAGGTTGTGCCCCAATTCCAGCTCACTTGAGGTATAAAGCTGAAACCTTGACTATTCTTTGCTTAGATCTTGATTTGGGGCTATTTTCTACCTTTTTCCTAGCCTTAGTGAAGCTATAGTCGGAATTGTGTGCATAAATGGGTTTGTGCTTCAGATCTGGAACCATTGAGGGTTCCCATGGCATAACGGTGCCAACTTTATGGCCATGGGAGACCCATGCTTCATATATATACCTCTTTTATGGCTTTTTGTAAGGTCCTAAAACGGATCTTTACCAATGATCAAGCAATCAAACAATCAAAAGCAATCAGAATAAGAGTAGAAGAAGAAGATCAATCAAGCTTGCACACGTTTATTGCAGTAAAACGTCTAGTACAACTCGATATAGTGGACCGTGAACTCTGTGGCATCAACAACCTTAGAAAGACCTACAACTCCTCTATTTATACTAGACTTGGGCCGCAAACAGGGTTTACGGCCGTAAACAGGCTTACGGCCATAAACTCACCATATGACCGTAAACTCACTAACAACCCACTAAATGCACTAAAGACTCAAAATAAACTATTACAATGAAAGCCTAGACCAAACCATTAACTGGACCCTTCAATCTCCCCCTTGGTTTGGTGCTAGCTTGGATTTAGTCTTTATCAACCACCAGCACGTCTGACTTTCCCATAGCTCCATACCACATTTCTTTTCTGATAATGTCAGCAACCATGGCAGTGTACTCCTTAGCAACGGACTCAAAAATGTCTTCAGCAACCTTGATCTGATGATGAGAGAGCTGATGTATATCCCACTTTCCGAACTGTAGCAGATCTCTCTTATCATACAAGCGGATACAACCCTCTTTAAGCTTGATGACAGCAGAAGCTGTAGTTTCATCAAACACCCAATATTGCATGGATTTTAGAGATCCATCTGGATGACTCTGAAGGATAGGAATCTGCTTAACTTGATCAGTAGCGGGCCACATCACAGACCGAAGAGGTTGATTGGTTTTGGGATCAATGACACTTGGGTATATCTTGATAATCGACTCTGCAGTCATCATAGAGGGAAAGCCCATTGCCACTTGATCTTCCAAAAATAACTTGAAATGTGTCGCCTTGGGATCATTGGAAGGATTTGCAAAAGGAGCCTTAGATAACTCTGTAAGGTCAATCCTGGTCCAAGAGTGGAAGTCATGAGCATCTTTGTACAGTTCAGTATTGCCACTCTTTCTTCTCACGATCCACATATTTAGAGTGTCGTGGAATCCCCATGAGATGATCCCTGACCTATCACCATATACGTCCCCGAAGCGATTCTCTCCAAGATCCGTAAAGGTGATGTTTGGTTGATCCCCGGGAGCATTCTGATCCGAGCTCCTTTTGAACAAAAATTGACCCTTCTCAGCAGACTTGGCTAGTTTAGCATGTTTTAACGCCACGACATTCGGAGCCTGTGTGGGTTCTTTGTCAAAACGATCGACAACAGTGGTTGTTCTTGTAGGTGGTGGAGCTATGGGAGCATCTTGATTGGGAAGATAGACCTTTGGCTCATCGACAGATGACTTGAATTTTTCGCCAAATTCTTCTTCCATCTTCTTCTTTAGATCGTAGTAGCTGGCAGTCAACAAACCAAAATGCGTCTGAAGATCAGTGGTCTGCTTTGTCTTCAAGAAGATCAGTAACTTGGATGTTGAGCTTGGTGTTTTCAGTCTAAAGGTCTGTAACCCTGATATCAAGCTCTATATTTTTCTGATTTAGCACACTGATCTCTTTCTGAAGTCCAAGGATTGTAGGATTCTCTTCTCCAGAGCTGCCATCCCCAAGAGATATTCCTTTACCACGTGAGGGAGGCGTTGTGAATTGTTCTTCAGCCAAGTGCATGGCTAGCCTCACAGAAGCAGCATCATGATCTGACCTGGGAGGAGAGAATCATGTGGGGAAAGAAGAACCACCAGCTTTATAAAAGGTACTAGGACCTTCACTGAAAGGTTCTGATGAGACGATAGCAGGAGTGGTTGTTGGTGGAGTTGAAAAACCTTGAAGTGGGCCAGGAATAAGAATTCCATGTCTTGGGTCAAGTCTTCTTCTTTTTATGGGAGGTTGAGAGGTTTGTGTTGTTGTGCGATCACTCTCAAGTGGCTCGGATGTAGGAGAAACAACATCAAGGGGAGGAATCCCTGATACTGTCACCATAGGAATTGTTGTTTCTGCCACTTGATTGGTAGTAGGAGGCGTGGCTTCAAGAACGTCTTCAGCTTCCCGTATCTCCGTTGCTGGATGAGCAACTTCATTGATATTGTCAAGTAGCGTGTTGAGGTTTTCACCAGTCATGAAATCTTCATTACTTCCAAAGTTTAAAGGAATTTCATCCTTATCGAAACCAGTAAGATCGAGGTCTTCATACAAATCAGTCTCAGTCCCACTCTTTGAAGACCCTTCATTGTAATCACTTTGGACCTAAACAGACGTCATATCATGTTCCTCAGCTACTTGTGCATTAGGAGCTGGAGTATTTTCTTCTTCAGCATGATCCGGCACTGTGATAACATCTTCAGAAATGACCCTCTCAGAAGAAGTGGGCTCAGAGGATACTTTATCGGACGTTCCATGAGACTCGGATGACTCATTCAGCTCAGCAAATCTTCCGAACTTCACAAGGGGATGCAATCCTTGGAAAACGACCTTGCCCCTTCGATTCTGCTTTATAAGCCCAACAGTGTGAGGACCTAACGACTTCATATCTAGGGTTTCTCCCTCTTTGACCATCTCCGGAAATTGAACGTCAATGAACAGTTGGATGAACCTAGGATACAACAAGAAAGAATCCCGAGTATCCCGGGTTATTGCGTTGATGTTCACCACGAACTCATCTAAGATAAACTTCGAGAAGTTGTAGTCTATTCCTGCAGCTAGCGAAGCAATGGCTCCAGTGTTCCTTAGTGAAATTTCATCAGCACCAGATCTTCTACCCGAAATACAGCTCATAAATACATGAGCCAAGAATCTCCAGTATGGTGGCAGAAGCTTTTTCACAGTGGGAGGAAAGATGCCTTCGTACCCCATCTTCTTGAGAACCTTCTGGATATCTTCAATTCCGATCTCAGTAGGAAAATCAGGTTGATCATCAATCAACAATGCTTCTATGATGAATTGCTCGGTAAGCACAATCTTGCATCCTTTCACAGTAGCATTAACAATAACTGCACCATCGTTGTCTCTTGTCATCTTTGCAGTCTGCCAGAATTCCCTGATAATTTTCTGATAGACCACGGGGTTCACAGTGATAGCAGAAGCTAGGCAGCATTCTCTCAGCCTGTGGATCATCGACCTGAAATCTCCATGAGCAGCAGGAGGATCAGCCAGTACAATGGCCAAATTGTGCATGTCAGCAAACTTCAAATTTGCCATTTGATCTGCACTAAAACAAGCCAAGTAAGAAAACAAGAATATTTGAGCAATTAAGGTTTTAAGTTTTCTTAATTAATCAATTTCATTTTGGCCTTAAAAAAAATATTTGACTAAAATTTGGAGTTTACGGTCAAACATGGTCAAAATATGGTTTACGGTCTAGATTGGGTTTACGGTCAAAAATGGTCAAATAGGGTTTACGGTCCAGATTGGGTTTACGGCCGTAAACCCATGGCAGTAAGCTCCTGGCCGTAAACGGAGTTTACGGCCGTAAGCTCCTGATCCGTAAGCTTCAACCGTAAACGCTGACGAACAGTAAAACTTCGATTAAACCCCCAAAATCAGTCGAATCGATGAACAAACTACATTCCCACGGTCGGTTTTAGCATACCTTTGAAGTGGGCTAAACGATTTCGCAAAAACACACAAATTTTTTTCCGAGATGAGAGAGAGTGGAGAGAGTTTACGGCCGAAAGGATGAAAATGAGGTGGGAAGGGTTTCCAGCTGTAACCTCCACCTTTTATACCCTTTTCGAAATTTACCTATCTCCCACACAGTATAAGGCACAGTCCAAATCCTGACTAATTTTCAAAAATAAAACTTTTTGAGGATTTTAAAATTAAAATAAAATAAAATAAAATAAACTAAAAATAAAATAAAATAATTTCTAAAATTTACGAATCTAAATTAAATTTTGACAATTCTAAAAATAAAATAAAATAGAATAAAAAGAAATAAAAATAAAAAATAAAAATGAGATAAAATAAATGCAGACTAAAAATTTATCTCAAAATTACTAAATATAATTTTGTGACACTGGGATCAAAGTTATTAGACAGCCTTAATCCACTTGTCGGTACCTTTATCTTCACGTCTTTGTCTGGTCGATCGCCGGTATTATGGTCCACTTAAACACGAGAGATCGTGACAAAATTAGGACATACTATTAGTTACAAGACAATGTGATCCTAAGTTCCTAGATAATATTTCTTAAGGACCATTCAGCTGACGACGACCAAAGATATTGTTGCCCACCTAAATTGAGCAGCGAGATCTATAGACAATCTGTAAGTGTTCAATTTTAATTGTACTAGAACATGTTTCCCGCTTCCTGATATGCTCCAGTAATCAATGACTTCCAGAATACTCCTTACATCGGGTGAGCAGACAATTATTAAGAGAGAAGATAGATTTAGAATGCATATGCTATACACCCAGGTCAGATCTCTTCCAATCACGCAGAGGGTGAAACATATGACTTAACTGAAGTTTTTAGAGTGATTGAGAAAAAGAATGATGCATATACTGTGTACCAGGTCGGATTGTAAGTCACGTAAAGGAGACAGTATATGGCTAACAGATAGAAAGAATTGCATAGATAGAAGATGCAGAGAAATAGAGTTGCATATGTTACAGTCCAGGTCAGATCTTTCGATCACGCAGAGGAAGCAACATATGACTAACAGAAAGATAGAGAGAAAACAATTTTCTACAGACCTAATTTATCGGAATTCACCAGTCACCCCATCAATACCGGAATTAAGGACAGAATCCGCACATCGAGGAAAAGTAAATCCACAGTTCCAGATACGAGTTCTTTTAATGTGACCAGTAGATTCCCATATATATCTCCCTGCTCAACCTATCCAAGCGTCGTATTGTCAGGCTAAACGGATTTAACTAGGTCAAGATTTGTCAAGTCTATGAATTCCTTAAGTTCAATTATGCCTAGTCAAGTCCATTTAGAATCTTTCGTGCCTACCAGCGCATCGAACACAGAGCATAGACAATTTAATTTTGGTACGTTACGCAGACTGAGATTGCCTGTTATCACTTGATAATATCACTTGCCGTCACAACACCTATAAGCAAAACTGTTAGTGACAATATTTTTTTATTTTTCTGAATTTTTTAATGTTTTTGGATTTTTGAATTTTTTCTGAAAAAAAATAAAACAGAAACAAAATGTTTTTGGATTTTTAATTTTTCAATTTTTGTTTGGTTTTTGTTTATTTCTCCCCCTAAATTTGTGCATGGGTGAGAATGAAATCACTAAAATGCGCAAATTTAAACTGACCTAACCTATAACAAAAATTTAATCCTCAAAACGAATCATTTTCAAAAATCCCACAAGCACATCGAATCGAGCTTTGTTAAAGGGCTTGGTGAACAGATCCGCTACATTATTAGCAGATGGAACCTGTTCTAGCCGGATGAGCGAGCGCTCATAACAGTCTCTGATAAAATGAATTTTGATATCAATGTGCTTGGTTTTGGAATGTTAGTCAGGATTTTTAGTAATTTGAATCGCGACCTCATTATCAAAGTAAATGGGGGTTTCTAGATAATTCATACCGTAATCCAACAGCTGATGTTGGATCCAGATAACTTGAGAGCAACAAGCAGATGCAGCAACGTATTCCGCTTCTGCTGTTGAGGTCGAGACGATATGCTGTTTCTTGTACTGCCACGACACCAGCCTATCTCCAAGGAATTGGCACCCTCCTGAAGTAGATTTCCTGTCAAGCTCACAGCCTCCATAATTACTGTCAGAAAAAGCATATAAATCAAATTCATAATTTTTCGGATACTAGAGACCCAATTTTGGGCTGCCTTTGATATACCGAAAAATCCTTTTGACAGCAATAAGATGTGAAAGTTTAGGATTAGCCTGATAACGTGCGCATTGACAAACTGCAAACATGATGTCGGGACGACTTGCAGTAAGATACATCAACGATCCGATCATCGATCTGTAGTGTGTCTGATCTACGGATTCGCCATCAATATCTGGATTCAGCAGGGGTCTTTCGGCCATTGGTGTCGATGCAGGTTTAGCGTCTTGAAACCCGAACTTCTCAAGAATATCCTCCACATACTTAGCTTGATGGAGCAGGATTCCGGTTGAATTTTGTTTGACCTGAAGCCCTAGAAACATGGTCATCTCTCCCAATAAACTCATCTCAAACCTCTTTTTCATCACGCCTTCAAACTCTTTGCATGGCTGTGGACTGGTAGACCCGAAGATAATGTCGTCAACGTAGATCTGGACTAGAATCTGATCATTACCAACATGCTTGATGAATAAAGTTTGATCGATAGTGCCACGAGAGTATCCATGCTCGAGCAAGTGCTTTGTGAGAGTCGCATACCACGCTCGAGGAGCTTGATGTAACCCATACAACGCCTTGTCCAACTTGTAGACATGATTAGGAAGCTTTGAGTTAACGAACCCAGGCGGCTGATCAACGTAGATTTCTTCCTTCACCTTGCCATACAAGAAGGTTGTCTTGACATCCATTTGGTAAACCGTGAAGTTCATGTAAGAAGCATATGCAAGGAAGATACGAATAGCCTCCAAGCGAGCCACCGGAGCATAAAACTCAATATAATCAAGACCCTCGACTTGTTGAAACCCGCGAACCACCAATCTTGCTTTATTGCGCACTATAACACCAGAATCATCCTGCTTGTTTCGATAGACCCAACGTGTGTCAAGATACCTTTTACCCTTTGGTAACTCAACCAATTTCCAAACCCCGAGCTTTTCAAATTGATTTAGCTCTTCATGCATAACATCTACCCAGCTGGGCTTATTCAAAGCCATTTCAACATTCTTGGGCTCTATTTGAGAGATAAAGCAAGAATAGAGACATGTATTGACATCTCCACTATGACTTCTGGTTTTAACTCCATCGCCCAGCTGATCAATGATGTTTTCGATCGGATGATCGCGTTGAAATCTTAAAGGTATGTTTTGGCTGATATCATTGAGTGAAATAGAAAGAGTGTGAATGTTGAAACCTCCATCATTTGTTGATTGATCCTCATTAGATGAATCTGCTACAAACTCATTAGCAATTTCCATAGGAAAGAGTAGTTCCATAAAAGTTGGAGTGACAGCGGAAGCATCTCTAGACATGAACTCTCTTTCAATAAGGGTAAGAGGTGTAGCATCAGCATCAGGAGTACCATTTTGAACTGGAGACTCTGGAATGCCAAGTCGAACAGGTGACTCCCCCTCAGTTGGAGTAGATGACTCCCCCTCAACCGTTGGAGGTCTGTAAACAACTTCTTTGTCTTCGTCTTCAGAAACAATCTTCGAACCAGAGGAGGACCCACATGAACCATCTGAAGACACATTTAAGGATTTGAAAAGCAATGTGTAATCAAATGACCAGTCAGGACCCACTCTAGCATCCGTTTCATTCCCCTCCAACCAGCGCACGTCATAGGATTCGACAATCTGCTTTGTCTTCTTGTTGAAAACCCTATAAGCGGTGCGCGCAACATACCCTACGAAATAACAATCATCGGCTTTGGCATTGAACTTTGGGTTGGACTCCAGGTGAAGAAGGGTGCAAGGGCAGCCAAATACACAGAAATGACCGACTGAAGGCTTGTGACCATAGAGAATCTCGTACGGTGTCTTCATCTGAGCTTTGTTGATTAGAACACGATTCTGCACGTAGCAAGCAGTTTTAATCGCCTCGGCCCAAAAGAAAACAGGTAACTTGGAATCACACAGCATCGTCCTTGCAGCGTCTTTTAAATTTCTATTTCTCCTTTCAGCAAAACCATTTTGTTGAGGCGTGTGAGCAGAGCTGTATTGACGCATGATTCCCTTTTCTGCGCAAAAATGATCAAGAACTGCATTCTTGAATTCAGTTCCATTATCAGTACAAAGCGCCTTCACCTGGTTGTTGGTTTGGTTCTCAATCATCACAATGAACTTCTTTATCAGATCAGCAACCCCAACTTTGTTGGTTAAGAAGAAGACCCACGTAAAACGAGAGAAATCATCGATCACAACTAGACAGTACGAACTTCTGTTGATGCTCAGGACGTTGACCGGACCAAATAAGTCCATATGCAATAATTAGAGCACCTGACTGATTGAGTTAACCTGTTTTGGCAGGTGTGGTTTTCTATGATGTTTACCCTGGGCGCATGACACACACTTCTCAAAAGTGATAAAGTCTCTGACAGGTAAGCCTCAGACCATCTCATTCTTTGCAAGAGGATTTAGGTTTTTAGCGTTAGCATGGCCGAATCGTCACTGTCCTGGGTTGCCTTTTCACTTTGTTTGATTTATCTTTAAAAGTTTTCAATTTTGAATCCTCATTTCTAATCATTTCAGAGGATGATGATGATTGATTGGAAATTGATTTGGGCATCCAATGATATTCAGGTTTTATAACAGTCTCAGGTGGTTTTGAAATATGTTTCTTATTAGTTTGCACTGAGCCTCTGGATGTTCTACTAGAAGTGGTTGAAGATCCAGAACTGCTCTTTGGCGAAACCGATCTTGGCGGAGCCTTGTTCGGTTTTGGCAAACTATTTGGATCTTTGTTATGAAAAACCTTTTTATTCTTTTGAAAAACAGCCCTTTTTCTGCTTCGATCATCCTTCCAATCATCATTCCGAGAGCGAGTTCTTGAGGACTTTCTAATTAAAGACCTTCCTCTAGATTCGTTCTCTCCTCTTGGCGACATATAGTTCACAAACATTCTATTTTGACAATTCCTAGATATATGTCCACCAATACCACAATTAAAACAAATATGGTTATTATTACTGGAACTAGTACTACATTTCTCAGATTTATTTTCTTTGCTGACACCCTTACTCTTCTCACAAGAACATGTATGAGTAACAGGTTGTGAAATAAGTGAGGGTGCATCAGATGGTGTGACTTGTGGAATTGGTGTGGTTTCATTAGAAGCACAAGCATCAGGATTATCAAACAATTCATCAAACATTTCAAAGAAATTAAATTCAATAGGAGAAGATGTGGAAACATCACAAAAAACATTGTCATTTTGAACATCAGAAGCAAAAGATTTTTCATTTGAAATAAAAACATCAGAAACAGATTCTCCAACTTCTTGCTTTGCCTGATCTAAAGATTGATCTGCAGGGGAAGAAGAAACGTTAGTACTTTCAACATTAATAAATCCTCCTGAAACAAAACCAGATGGCTTGCCATAAACCATGAATGGTTCGTTGGCAATCTCATCTTTAGACAAGGGTTGATACTGATATGTGTGATTATAAGGAGGAGGTACACTATCGTATCCTAAACCCTTCTGTTGGTTTCATTTGAACTGCATGCAATGATCAATCATGTTGGCAACTACCTTGCTTGATCCATCAAATTTTCTAAAATCAAAATTTGCAGTATCAAATTGTCTCTTTAATGTATCAAGCTCAGTAGTTAACTCATCATTCAGTCTTTTGATATAATCATAATTTTCACATTTTTCACTGTATTCTTGCTGAATTCTCTTATAGTCCTTTATTTTTGTTTCTAACTGGGCCTTTAAGGGTTTTTGTCTTTTTCTAAGTTGATAGCCCTCATATCTAAGATCCTCTACTTCTCTACGTAATAATGCTATTTCGTCATGAAGAATTTTAACATAATCATTACATGCCTGAGAACAAGTAGGTAAACTTACCTCGTGTTTCTTGGGCTCGGAAGTAGAAGATACCATCAACGCAAACTGCAACTCCATCGTCTCAGCTTCAGGATCAGCTGCATCATTCTTCAGGGGAGCATCATCATTGATTTGGGCTAGGTGTGCATTTTCAGGTTTTTAAATGTTCAGGGCCTGAATCTGGTCCTCCCAGTCAAATGACTGAGCAACCATAACAGTCTCACTACTAGCCACAGCACCTCCACGATTGTTTCCTACTGCAACCATCATTCTGTCATTGTTTAACCTTCGATCCGACTTTGGGAATTCACGAGCAAAATGACCTGGCTCGTGGCAGTTGAAACATCGCAATTTTCCCTTATTGAACCAAACCTTCTTATCAGCATTCATCCCCCAGTTATTTTTCCCTGTCTTCTTGGCAAACTGCTTCGCCCTGAACATAGCCATAGCAATTTGCCATGTGATATCCATCGCTTCCACATCTTCTGGATGAATCTGATCCAGATCAGCAAATGACAACTGAGGTGGAAGCTCTCCAACTACAAAGGCATTATAGCAGTTAACAAGTCCTATAGCAAGAGCAAGATTTTCATCACTTTCCTTTGTGTTTGAGGAAGAGGCTACAACTGGCACATTTGGGGAGGGAACAGTTTGTGGTGTGACGAATGGCTGGCTTTGAGGGTGAGGCATGGATGACGCAGCAGTGAAGGTTTGAATTTGAGGTTGTTGAACAGCAAATCCTTAACTTGGTGAAGATATGGTTGATAAAAGAGCATTGTTAGAGGAAATCCCGAGATTTGCAGTTGAATACGAATTCACATGGTTAATCTCTCGCTGCTTATCATCAATATCACAAGCTTTGATGATCACCATTGTTTCAGCAAGAGTAAGGCAATTCAGATCCTTGGTCTTCTTAATCACAACAACATTCATGTCCCATGACTTTGGGAGAGCATTCAGTAGCTTCTTGTTTATCTCGGACTTGGTCAAGAAGATCCTATGTATGTTCATGTCAGTAGTGAGAGTTGTGAATCGCTGCAGCTGTGCCTCCAGGGTTGCTCCGGGAATGTAGTTGAACATGTTGAATTTCTGTCGCAACATATCCTGGTGGCTTTCCTTCATGTATTCATTTCCTTCATACACTTCAATCAGGGCTTCCCACAAATCCTTAGATGAAGTATACTCTCTGAAACCTTGAGCTATATCAGGAGATAAAGCCATGGTCAGAGTGGCCAAAGCCCTTTCCTGTTCTTCAACTTTCTCAAATTCATCGTCTGTGTAGTTTTCAACAGCTTTGTCAATCACTTGTCCTCCAACTGTCATAGTAATTCTGATAGGACCTTTGATGATGCTTCTCCAGACTTTGAAATCTTTCATTTTAATGTACTTTTCAATCTGGTATTTCCATTCAGGAAAACCATCTGCAAACATCAGTCTTGGAATACGTGTGGTTGTACCCATGACAGTATCCAGTTCATGAAAATGGGTTTGACTTTGAGAATCCATCAGAAATTAAAGCAAAATAATATCAGAAATGAGTTTACGGTTGATGTGATTACGGTTGTAAACTGAGTTTACGGTTGATAAGTTTACGGCCGTAAACTAATTTTACGGTCGGATGATTACGGTTTGGGTGTTTACGGTCTAAGAGTTTACGGTTATTGAAGCTTAGTTTACGGTTATTGAAGATGCCTTGTTTACGGTCCAAGAACACAGTTTACGGTTGATGAATGTTCTTGAGTTTACGGCTGTAAACTGGGTTTACGGTCGGCAGTAAACTCCTAGAAGTTCTTCGAAAATGCGATTTTGGAGTAGATTCAATCCCTTTAACAACGAAAACACCAAAACCAATCTCGAACAGTGAAGAGTATGCGTTCAAACGACTGAAAACTCGATTGAGTGAAGCTTTGACACCGGTTTTTCTCTGATACCAATTGTAAGGTCCTAAAACGGATCTTTACCAATGATCAAGCAATCAAACAATCAAAAGCAATCAGAATAAGAGTAGAAGAAGAAGATCAGTCAAGCTTGCACATGTTTATTGCAGTAAAACGTCTGGTACAACTCGATATAGTGGACCGTGAACTCTGTGGTATCAACAACCTTACAAAGACCTACAACTCCTCTATTTATACTAGACTTGGGCCGCAAACAGGGTTTACGGCCGTAAACAGGCTTACGGCCGTAAACTCACCATCTGGCCGTAAACTCACTAACAACCCACTAAATGCACTAAAGACTCAAAATAAACTATTACAAAGAAAGCCTAGACCAAACCATTAACTGGACCCTTCACTTTTTGAGCCAAAAACCCCATGCATGGACGTCAAGATTGGAACTTTACGTATGGAATGGACCCTAGGAGGTCAGATCTATGGTTTTGATGTAGTGAGACCCATTGTAATCGACTGTATAGCTTTAGACAAAGAGGGACTCGGCGAGTCGGGACGCTTTTTCCCCCAAAATGTCTTCCGGAAATGGTTTAGATTGAGTGGAAGGAACACTCGGCCTGCTAGGGGTTTGTCTTGGGTCTGGAAATCATAGGACTCGACGAGTGTATGAACAGACTCGACGAGTCCAAGGCAATCTCCCAACTCATGAAGATGAACTCGACGAGTTGTTCATACAACTCGGTGAGTCATAGACTGAACACGATCATATGAGGGAGATGAACTCGACGAGTTCAAGGATGAACTCGGCGAGTCGGTTGAAGATGGTCCTGATGTTATGGGAGAAGAAGGACTCGTCGAGTTGTTGCTAGACTCGGCAGGTAGAGTCGGGGTTTAACATTTAATGGAAAAGGGGACTCGACGAGTTGTTGCTAGACTCAGCTATTTGTTTCAGGTACTAATGTTGTTCCAAGGAAGGAGCTCGGGGCGATCGCAGCGCATCACACTACGTTTTCCGCACTAGATGATCTTTGGGATTAAAACTCTGATAATTGATTTATTAAGAATCCTTTTAAATGTTTGAGCAAGATTTACTAAATGGTTTTTAATTAATTCAAACGGAATTTTTGGCCTTAAATTTTGGGATGTTACAAGTTGGTATCAGAGCCTTAGTTTGAGGGATTCGGATACACTCTCGGGTGTGTCTGAACTCAAACTGAGGACTTGGTAAGAAAATTTTCAAAAAGAAAATCACTTTATGAAAAGAAGTTTGAAAAGAGAAAAAGGAACCTTGAAAAAGAACAAGATGTGTGATGTGCGCGACCGGCCTAGCTCAAGTAAGTTTTCCCCAAGATACCCATACATGTTATGTTATGATATGATATGATTATGAGAATTGCATGCTAGATTAGGGAGGATCTAGGAAGGATGCCTTATATACCTACTATATATGTATGAGAAATGCATGCTAGATTAGGGCTAAGGATCTAGGAAGATGCCTGATATGCCTGCTATATGTGCTTTTGAGCTGCGAGATGTTACTGATTAGTCAGTCATATGATAGCTTGGATAGAGTACGATTGGATTTGGTTACTCAATGCCCGAATGTTGTTGCTTTGTGCTTCAGGAGTCCTAGTTATCTTTAGCTAACTAGTAAACGAATTCGTTAAGTTACATATTACGAGGACGAAATAATTCCAGAAGGTTAGGTCTAGCCCTGCTGCGCAGCTCTTGTTTGAGTCCAACCGTTGTGGGTTAGGCTAGGCATTAATATTGACATGATAGTCTAGGTTAACCTTTGTGACTCATTTTGAAGAAATGAAAATGAATTATGTGAATATTATGTGTTTTATGTGTTTTATGCTTAATTACTAGGAGTTAATTAATTAAGAATAAAAATAAGCGTCGAAAATAAATATTAGATAAAGCCGATATCTATTAAGAAACTTGTAGTAGGCGTGACAAGGATTACATATATATAAAGAATACCGAAATCCGAGTTATAACGAAGAAGTTATGACCTGTCGAAGTTTCACGACAAAACCGGCACGGTGCCGAAGGTCGTAAAAAGTGAGTTTTTGATAAACTACTTTTTAGCCTTAGTGATCTAAATGAAACTCGTAGGGTTCGTTAAACCGAGAGTAGGTATAAAAAGAACACCCAAATCTGACTTCGTATGACGAAGTTATGATTTTTCGAAGTTTCAGCTTAGCAGTATACAACTAAAAACTCGAATTTTAAATCAAGTGATTTTTAGCCGACACGACCTAAACGAGAATCGAAAGTCTCGTCAATAGTAGCAGAACGGTAAAAAGACAGACGAAAACGGACGTCGGATGAAGAAGTATTGAATTTTTAACGGATTTCCTGTCCCGGTCTGTTAAAAATAATAATATAAAAATTAAACTCAAAATTAGCCGACGAAGTTTAAACGAAAGTTGTAGAGCGTAACTTTACCTACGCGTGCATATAAAGAACGTCAAAAACGGAGCTCGTATGCGAAAGTTATGAATTTTAGAAGATTTTGACACAAAATTCGAGAAATTTCGCATGGATGAGCTTCACCCGGAAATGCCACGTCACCTTCGCTCGTAGCGCGCCACGTGTCCGAATTACTGAGTCACCCGAGGCCAGCTGGCGAGGCGTGTCGCTTCTGGATTCGACCGAAGTCTCGGCCCTCGCACATCTGACGCGTGTACAGTGACTCCTCGTATCCGAGCTTCGCTGGTCCAATCCGAAGATGCCGCGTGTCGTCGCGTGTACGAGCCTCGCACGTGCCACCTGCTGCCAGCTGCCCCCCCCCGGTCCGGAGCCTCGCCTATAAATACAAGGCCTGCGAGATTGCCCGGGTACTTTTAGGAAATTGGCAATTTTGGCCCTTTTTTCAATATTTTCACCATTTTGACGTCCCCCGAAGCCCCGAGATCATTTCCAACGCCCGGAATACGTCCCGGAGTGCCCGAGAAGCCCGGGAATTTATTTTTTCGGTTTCGAAGCCCGACCCTCGCAGAGCCCGGTTTCTAAATAAAACTCCCGGTTTTATTAGAAACGATCGTTTTAGGAAACGAATTGCTGCCCGATTTTCATTAAATCAGGTGAGTGTATAGTCACTTTCATCTTACACATAGATATGAAGTATTTTATATAAAATATGTGATATGTGTATATATGTTGTTTGTTTATTTGATATGGATGTTGAATGAATGTTTTATACATGTTTAAAATGATTTAAAATGTATATATATTTTATCTTCAAATATGTTGGGTAAAACATGGGTAGATAAAGTATGAGGGATAAAAGTACAGTATAGATGTACGTTGGTAGCTATGAATTTAGTACAATATAGAAGTAAGTTGGTAGCTATGTATTTAGTACGTTGGCAGCTATGGACTTAGTGCCTGTGGTATAAACCTTGGCGACGATGTGACTTCGTGCCTATTAGATAAACCCTGGCGACGATGTGACTTCGTGCCTATTTGACATAAATTGCTGAGGGAAAGCAATGTTGTCACCCCGGTGTTTGTTTTATTTGACATAAATTGCTGAGGGAAAGCAATGTTGTCACCCCGGTGTTTGTTTTATTTGACATAAATTGCTGAGGGAAAGCAATGTTGTCACCCCGGTGTTCGTTTTATTTGACATAAATTGGTGAGGGAAAGCAATGTTGTCACCTTATTGGTTGTTTTATTTGACATAAATTGTTGAGGGAAAAGCAATGTTGTCACCCCGATGTTTGCCTTATTTGACATAAATTGCGGAGGAAAGCAATGTTGTCATCCTATTGGTTGTCTTATTTGACATAAATTGCTGAGGAAAGCAATGTTGTCACCTTATTGGTTGTTTTATGTTAGGTTGTCTTGTTTGACATAAATTGCTGAGGAAAGCAAAGTTGTCACCCCGATGGTTGCCTTATTTGACATAAATTGCAGAGGAACCTCCGAAGCAATGTTGTCACCCCTAATGAAAATCCTTAGGCTAGGTCCCTTGTGATAGTTGTTTTAGGGACGTAAGGTGAGGATAACGGGAATGGGTAATTAGGGTTGTTTTTGGTTGATGAAACTAATAAATTATTTGTTGATTGATAAACTTAAAGAGTTTATTATTTATTGTGGGTTGAAAACCCTATATGCTCACCAGGCTTCCAAGCCTGACCCACTCAGCTTTTTATATTACAGGTAGTGGACCCCGAGCATAGTCGGATGATGACGATGAGTGATTTTTAGATTATAGGCCAGTAGTTATAAATAACTGTTGTAAGACTTATAATGTCTTGTTTATGCTTTTGATCTGTATCGGAACATGACATCCCGAGGTTTTGATATAAAAGGAATTTATATATTTCTTAAAGAAAGGTTTTGATAAACTTTTATCATGTTTTGTTTTGGGGACCAATTCCGCAACATCTTTTAAAAATATTTCTCTGAAATTATTTTAAAAGCATAAATTAAACCGGTCTTTTCTGGCCGAGAAATTAGGGGATGTCACAGTTGGTATCAGAGCATTAGTTTAAGCGAACTAGGAATTTGTAGGATTTCTAGACTTAAACTTAGAATGCTAAGTGATGATTGTGAGATGAGTGTCTACCATATTTTAGACACGAGCACTAGTCTATTTTAGGAAAGATGCCTAAAATGCTTTTATGTGCTAAATGTTATATGTTTGCCATATATGATATTATTTGTTCGGATCTATGGTCTGTTGCCGGCCGGATCTAGAAACTTTATGTGTTTAGGATTCTAAGCGTATGACTACGATATTAGAACTAGCATGTAAACGTTTCGAGGTGATAAGGAGATTTATATGTCGATCGTAAATAAAGTTTTCCTATCTTAAATTCTCGCCCAGTACACCGAACGTCTGCTTGGGTGTACAAAACGTTATGGTGAAGACTCGTAGATAATCGAGTAGATGGAGGAAATGAAAAGCTTATGATAGTGAATGATACCTATCAGAAGATATCGTAAGAGTGGTATCTTGCCTTTAGAATATGTCTAATAAAATAACGGAACGTTTAGAGGGGTACGGTACGTCTGAAGTACACCTTTGATTGGCAGGATGATGGAATGATTAGTGTAATTTTTGAAATTGTCCCATCGTCTGGAATTTCCATCACCAACCAAGTTGAAGTAGAATTGACGATTGAAGATACGCATGGAAGAAGTCCTAGTAGAGTCTAGGAAAATTTTATGATTAATTGGACACATTCGTATGTGTTAAATTGTTTTGTGATTTTAGGACTTGGGGACTGCGAGACAGTACTTGGGACGAGTATGAGTAGGTGTGAATAGTAGTAGAGATCTATACTACTGGAAGCACAAGACCCACACTTGGATCAGGGAAAGACACAAGGTTACCAAGGAATTAGTAATTGATTCCGTCTTATTCTAGTCTATCGTTACCATCGTTTCGGTAATGACTAAGAAGATGATTGTTATTCCGACCCAAGCGGTCATATCGAATTGAGTCTGACTACGATGAGTTTATTACGTGGTTCAGAGAACCAAGTTCGATGTAGTAGTTGACTTAAGCTGAATTAAAGTAAAGGATGATCAAAGTGATCAATAGAAGTATCGCGTTCGTTGTTAAAGAAGTTGGATTAGGTTGTGTTCTGACCCAAAGGGATGAAGTGATAGCGTATGCATTGAGGTAATTGAAGGAGCATGAAAAGAACTACCCACTCATGATCTGGAGTTTGCAGTGGTAGTATTCTCCTTAAAGATAGGGAGGTACTATCCTTATGGTACTAAATGCAAACTTTTCACTGATTATAAGAGTCTTCAATATCTCTTTAATCAGAAGGAATTGAACATGAGGCAACGACGCTGGCTAGAGTTACTCAAGGACTACGACTGTGAGATACTTTACCACCCTGGTAAAGCAAATGTTGTTGCTGATTCTCTCAGTCGGAAGGTAAATCTTAAGAAGAAAAGGCCAAGAGCGTTGAGAATTGAATTTGTCTCGACGATTGTGGAAAGTATAAAGAAAGCTCAAGAGGAAGCTTTAGAGAAAAATGACTGAAAGGAAGAACGTTTGGGCAAAACGATGGTGTTTGATACAAACGATCAAAGACTGAAGGTATTCAAAGTTAGGATTTGGGTACCTAAGACGGGAGGAGTAAGAGGTCTTCTGATGGAAGAAGCTCACAAGACCATGTACTCGATTCATCCCGGCAGTACGAAAATGTATAGGGATCTAAAACCCTATTACTGGTGGCCGACGATGAAGCTCGATGTTGCTAAGTATGTGGTCGAGTGTGTAACAGGTGCTAGGGTTAAGGCACAACATCAGAAACCGTATGGGAGCTTAGAACCTTTGCCTGTACCCATGGGTAAATGGGAAGATATCACATGGATTTTGTGACTAAACTGCCCAGAACAAGGAACGGTCACGACATGATTTGGGTGGTTGTTAATCGCTTCACTAAGAGTGCGCATTTCATAGCAGCCAACGAGAAATGGTCTATGGATAAACTTGTGAAGTCTTACGTGAAGGAAATTGTGAGGCTTCACAGTGTTTCGTTAACGATTGTATCCGATCGTGACAGCCGTTTTACCTCAAGGTTTTGGAGGAGTCTATAAGCGGAATTGGGTACCAAGTTGTGTTTGAATACAGCTTACCATCCACAAACCGATGGTCAGAGCGAACGAACAATTCAAACATTGGAGGATATGCTGAGAGCATGTACCCTGGAATTCCAAGGTAACTGGGGTAAACACTTACCTCTAGTAGAATTTTCCTATAATGATAGTTTCCACTCGAACATCTAGATGGCACCTTATCACGTTTTGTATGGAGAAAAGTGTTGAACGCCGTCATGTTGACTGGAAGCTGGGGAAAAGCAGTTTATGGGACTTGAAATAGTCCATCAGACTGCTGAAAAGTTGAAAGTGATTAGGGAAAGGAGGTTAGCTGCTCAAAAGAGCTATGCTGACAAGAATAGACAACCGATATCATTCGAAGTTGGAGATTCGGTTTTACTTAAAGTCTCGCCGTGGAAGGGACTTATAAGACTTGGTAGAAGGGGAAAGTTGAGTCCAAGGTTTATTGGACCATTTAAAGTTCTTCTGAGAATCGGGAATCAAGCTTACAAGCTAGAATTACCGGAAGAACTAGAGGGTATTCATAACACCTTTCGTGTGTGTTATTTGAGAAAGTTCACGGGAGATGTGCCCGACATAATTCTCATTTCTGAATTAAGGTTGGATGAAAACAAGAGGTTAATTGGAGAACCTGAGGAAATCGTTGACCGTAAGACTAAGAAGTTGTAACGCAAGATGGTCGATTTAGTGCTTGTGCGTTGGAAACATACGAATGGGCCAAATCTCACCTGGGGAAACGGAGAGTGACATGATGAGTCGCTACCCGTAGTTGTTTGTCGATGTGTGATTCCGGGGACGGAATCATTTTAAGGGGGAGAGAATTGTAATGCCCGTGTTTCTAGGCTAGGCATTAATATTGACATGATAGTCTAGGTTAACCTTTGTGACTCATTTTGAAGAAATGAAAATGAATTATGTGAATATTATGTGTTTTATGTGTTTTATGCTTAATTACTAGGAGTTAATTAATTAAGAATAAAAATGAGCGTCGAAAATGAATATTAGATAAAGCCGATATCTATTAAGAAACTTGTAGTAGGCGTGACAAGGATTACGGATATATAAAGAATACCGAAATTCGAGTTATAACGAAGAAGTTATGACCTGTCGAAGTTTCACGACAAAACCGGCACGGTGCCGAAGGTCGTAAAACGTGAGTTTTTGATAAACTACTTTTTAGCCTTAGTGATCTAAACGAAACTCGTAGTGTTCGTTAAACCGAGAGTAGGTATAAAAAGAACACCCAAATCTGACTTCGTATGAGGAAGTTATGATTTTTCGAAGTTTCAGCTTAGCAGTAGACAGCTAAAAACTCGAATTTTAGATTGAGTGATTTTTAGCCGACACGACCTAAACGAGAATCGAAGGTCTTGTCAATAGTAGCACAACGGTAAAAAGACAGACGAAAATGGACGTCGGATGAAGAAGTTATGAATTTTTAACAGATTTCCTGTCCCGGTCTGTTAAAAATAATAAATATAAAAATTAAACTCAAAGTTAGCCGACGAAGTCTAAACGAAAGTTGTAGAGCTTAATTTTACCTACGCGTGCATATAAAGAACGTCAAAAACGGAGCTTGTATGCGAAAGTTATGAATTTTAGAAGATTTTGGCACAAAATTCGAGAAATTTCGCATGGATGAGCTTCACCCGGAAATGCCACGTCACCTTCGCTCGTAGCGCGCCACGTGTCCGAATTGCTGAGTCACCCAAGGCCAGCTGGCGAGGCGTGTCGCTTCCGGATTCGACCGAAGTCTCGGCCCTCGCACATCCGACGCGTGTACAGTGACTCCTCGTATCCGAGCTTCGCTGGTCCAATCTGAAGATGTCGCGTGTCGTCGCGTGTCCGAGCCTCGCACGAGCCACCTGGAGCCTCGCATGCGAGCCACCTGCCCCCCCCCTCGGTCTGGAGCCTCGCCTATAAATACAAGGCCTGCGAGATTGCCCGGGTACTTTTAGGAAATTGGCAATTTTGGCCCTTTTTCAATATTTTCACCATTTTGACGTCCCCCGAAGCCCCGAGATCATTTCCAACGCCCGGAACACGTCCCGGAGTGCCCGAGAAGCCCGGGAAATTTATTTTTTCGGTTTCGAAGCCCGACCCTCGCAGAGCCCGGTTTCTAAATAAAACTCTCGGTTTTATTAGAAACGATCGTTTTAGGAAACGAATTGCTGCCCGATTTTCATTAAATCAGGCGAGTGTATAGTCACTTTCATCTTACACATAGATATGAAGTATTTTATATAAAATATGTGATATGTGTATATATGTTGTTTGTTTATTTGAGATGGATGTTGAATGAATGTTTTATACATGTTTAAAATGATTTAAAATGTATATATATTTTATCTTCAAATATGTTGGGTAAAACATGGGTAGATAAAGTATGAGGGATAAAAGTACAGTATAGATGTACGTTGGTAGCTATGAATTTAGTACAATATAGAAGTACGTTGGTAGCTATGTATTTAGTACGTTGGCAGCTATGGACTTAGTGCCTGTGGTATAAACCTTGGCGACGATGTGACTTCGTGCCTATTAGATAAACCCTGGCGACGATGTGACTTCGTGCCTATTTGACATAAATTGCTGAGGGAAAGCAATGTTGTCACCCCGGTGTTTGTTTTATTTGACATAAATTGCTGAGGGAAAGCAATGTTGTCACCCCGGTGTTTGTTTTATTTGACATAAATTGCTGAGGGAAAGCAATGTTGTCACCCCGGTGTTCGTTTTATTTGACATAAATTGGTGAGGGAAAGCAATGTTGTCACCTTATTGGTTGTTTTATTTGACATAAATTGTTGAGGGAAAAGCAATGTTGTCACCCCGATGTTTGCCTTATTTGACATAAATTGCGGAGGAAAGCAATGTTGTCACCCTATTGGTTGTCTTATTTGACATAAATTGCTGAGGAAAGCAATGTTGTCACCTTATTGGTTGTTTTATGTTAGGTTGTCTTGTTTGACATAAATTGCTGAGGAAAGCAAAGTTGTCACCCCGATGGTTGCCTTATTTGACATAAATTGCAGAGGAACCTCCGAAGCAATGTTGTCACCCCTAATGAAAATCCTTAGGCTAGGTCCCTTGTGATAGTTGTTTTAGGGACGTAAGGTGAGGATAACGGGAATGGGTAATTAGGGTTGTTTTTGGTTGATGAAACTAATAAATTATTTGTTGATTGATAAACTTAAAGAGTTTATTATTTATTGTGGGTTGAAAACCCTATATGCTCACCAGGCTTCCAAGCCTGACCCACTCAGCTTTTTATATTACAGGTAGTGGACCCCGAGCATAGTCGGATGATGACGATGAGTGATTTTTAGATTATAGGCCAGTAGTTATAAATAACTGTTGTAAGGCTTATAATGTCTTGTTTATGCTTTTGATCTGTATCGGAACATGACATCCCGAGGTTTTGATATAAAAGGAATTTATATATTTCTTAAAGAAAGGTTTTGATAAACTTTTATCATGTTTTGTTTTGGGGACCAATTCCGCAACATCTTTTAAAAAGATTTATCTGAAATTATTTTAAAAGCATAAATTAAACCGGTCTTTTCTGGCCGAGAAATTAGGGGGATGTCACACACACTGTCCTTCAAGGACTTCAAGGGGAGTGGCACGCCAAACTTACATAGGGTGAAGAACCCCATTGTTGCCAGGAGGTGGATTGCAGACATTGAGTCCGCACAATTGACGAGCTTATGTCCTGAGGAGTCGAAGGTTCGATTTGTTGCAGGATGCTTGAGGGACCGAGCTAGAGACTGGTGGGAGTCAGTTGGTGATTTCTTGGGAGCCTCAGCCATTGAGGCTATGACCTGGTCTGACTTTGTGACCAGGTTTAGGGCGGAGTTTGCGCCGGCTGTGGAGCTTCAGTAGCTGGCCAGGGAGTTCCTAGACATGTGACAGATGACGGAGACGGTGGCGGAGATTACCGCCAAGTTCCGGGAGAGGGCCTTATTGGTGCCTCAGTATGCGGGGGATGAGGAGATGCAGAGAACCCGCTACCATGATATGTTGAGAGCTGATATTCGGGAGCATGTCAGCTTCTCCGCATGCCTGACCCTGGAATCTATGATTGCCAGGGCGCGGGAGAGGGAGATTGATTTGGAGCACATTGCGAAGAAGAGGTCAGATCAGATGTATACTTTGGAGGGTCCCGAGAAGAGACCCAAGACTTCAGATCAGCGATTGGTAGGTCGGCCGGGCCGAAGTCAGTGCAGTACGTGTGGGAAACTGCACAAGGGAGTTTTGTCGTTCCAGGGGTTCAGGCTGCTACAAGTGTGACAGTGATGGTCACGTCAGCAGGGACTGCCCACAGGGAGCAAGCCCATTATGTTTTCACTGCAATCAGGTGGGCCACAAGAAGACTGCATGTCCGGCAATGAGGGGAGGAGCAGGGAGTGCGTCTGCCCCGACTACCTTTAGGATTACGGATGGGCGAGAAGGTAGGGCCTTGAAGTGACAGACGAGGGAGATACGGATTACAGCAGGGAATGTTGCAGGTATGTATCGATGGCTATTTTCGATTCTATATGTACTATGATTGTTCTTACCTCGGTCTCAGGTGATAGTATGTATGAGTTATCTCTCTTCTTGTATTCAAATTGTATTTTCGGAATTGTCATGTGCCAATTGCATACCAGGAATTATTAGTAGCTGGTGTAGGGTCATTTCTCACTTCTGGTTCGAAGTGTCCAGTGTTATCTCGGTTGTGGCCGAAATCGGTTCAGGGGTATTACGTGGGGGTCCGCGGTTAGGGTCCATGGATTGGTCATCCACCATCGTCAGGATTCGGTGGTTCTAGTCTTGGTGTTTGGGATAGCTTTTGGAAGCATCAAGGGAAGTGGTCTATCACTGAGGAGGTTGATCTAAGCATTAGTTATTCGGACCTTAAGGACGTCAGTTTGAGCTCAGGGGATTATCAGTATCGGGGATGCAGAAAGTGTTCATCTAGTATTCGGTAATCGTATGGTATTTGGAGTGGGCTAGTGACGGATAGCTAGCAAGATTAAGGCGATAGTAGTTATCATGCCTATCGTGTAAGGGAGGAAGGAATGGAAATCCTCGGATTTTCGCGTGCCGTAAAGACTTAGTCAAAGCTAAGTGGAGGAGAAACAATCATGTTACGGGAGCAGGAGCAGTTTTGAAACTGGGATAAGTTTCGCTCTCTTGTCAGGGAGAAAGACGGCCCAGGCGGCTGTATGAATTGAGGATAGTGTGAATTGGAAGTTCAGAAAACTTGCCAATGGTGAGATCACATTCTCGGGATGTCCGATAGAAGGTTCAGAAGAATCGGCTGAGAGTTTCAGTTAGGACATGAGTACAGCTTGGGGTACGAGATTGTGCTTGTATGCTCGATTATGGGTATGTACGGATTAGTAGTCAGCGAAAGACCATGGTCAGCGGTCGAGTCAGTGTGGAAGGTGTTGTAAGACTACGGGTTAGCCGTAGCGTCCACTAGCAGCCAGTCGGTGTGGAAGGTGTTGTCAGACTACCAGATAGTCGTAGCATTCACCAATGGTCAGATAGTATGAGAAGTGTGGTAGGATTGTGGGGTGGCCCGTAGCAATGCTTAGCAGATAGTGTTGGAGTGTGGTAAGACTATGGGGTAGCCCGTAGCGTTCACTAGTTGACAGATAGAGTAAGGACGTTGTAAGACTGCGGTGTGGCCCGTAGCATTCGTACATTAGTATCGTTAGACTTCGGTGTGGCCCGTAGCATTAGTATGGTTAGACTGCGGTGTGGTCCATAGCATTAGTATAGTTAGGCTGCGGCGTGGGCCGTAGCATTGGTATAGTAAGATTGAGGTGTGGCCCGTAGCACTTGTCAGTTAGTTGTTGGTATAGTGGTATAGTAAGACTACGGAAGTTCGAAAAAATTGCCAATGGTGAGATCGCATTCTCGGGATGTACGATAGCAGGTTCAGAAGAATCGGCTGAGAGTTTCAGTTAGGACATGAGTACAGCTTGGGGTACGAGATTGTGCTTGTATGCTCGATTATGGGTATGTACGGATTAGTAGTCAGCGAAAGACCATGGTCAGCGGTCGAGTAAGTGTGGAAGGTGTTGTAAGACTACGGGTTAGCCGTAGCGTCCACTAGCAGTTAGTCGACGTGGAAGGTGTTGTCAGACTACCAGATAGCCGTAGCATTCACCAGTGGTCAGATAGTATGAGAAGTGTGGTAGGACTGTGGGGTATCCCGTAGCAATGGTTAGCAGATAGTGTGGGAGTGTGGTCAGACTATGGGGTGGCCCGTAGCGTTCACTAGTTGGCAGATAGAGTAAGGACGTTGTAAGATTGCGGTGTGGCCCGTAGCATTCGTACATTAGTATGGTTAGACTTGTTGGATATAGTGTCTAAGTCCATAACTTTATTTGGTATGTACTTGACCCGACCCGGCATGGTCCATTTGGGTTGCATGGCATTGCAATACTTGGATAGACTAAATGAGAGAATAAGGCACTTATGATTATTAATATATTATAAGTTCTAATATATTAATAATAGTATTATTTAATTAGTATTGATCAAGTATTAATCTAGTATTAATTTGGTGATCAAAGTGAGACTAATTAAATATATAGGGTTGATTATGACAATCATCAATTCTTTTATGGTGGATTAATGATCCATGGTTTATGGGTTTGGTTATAACCATATGGAGCTCCATGGATAGTCCATGGGAGTTACAAACCCATGGGTCATGAGAAATCAAGAGTCATGACAATTAAGGGCATTCATGTGTAAACCCTAATTGTGACAACACTATAAAAGGAACCCTATGGCTAGCAAAATCGTGACCTAGAGTTACTAGAGAGGGCATAACCGATTTTGAGTGCTAGAAGTATTCTCTCAAGTTATTCCAAGTCTTGTGGTGTTGTGTGAAGCATTTGAGGCACAACATTTGGGGTGCTAGGCTCACAAAGTCTTGAAGGAATCCAAGCAACAACAAGGTATGTATTTCTACTAGTTTTTATGTTTTATGTAATCCCCATGCCATGCTAGTTAGGAAATAACCTTGAAAAAGAAATTTGCATGTATATAGAGAAAACATAGATTCAAGGTTATTAGGGTTGCATGTACACTTAGGAAGTGTTAGAATGCTTAAAACCCATCAGTGGTATCAGAGCCTAGGATTGTTTTCTGTATACTTGATGCAAAACTGCTTAAAAATCAACAAATCTGCACTCTGACGACTGGACTCGCCGAGTCCATGGGGAGGACTCGCCGAGTCCATGAACAAATTCATTCTACTCGCCGAGTAGAATAATGCACTCGGCGAGTAGAAGAGTGCTGGGCAGTTTTTTCGAGTTTTGTTGCTGGAAATGGATTAAGATCATTATCCCAATCTGTTTTGGACTTGTAAAATCTGTTTTTCAAAATGATAATGATTATGTTAACCCATTTTACATGACTTTTATCAATTTTCAAGTATTGTATATGTTTATATGATTTTCTTGAAATTGTTTGATATGAATATTTGTTCTTATGAGTTTTTAGAAGATCATAGGAATTTTGTGTAACTTACATGCTTGTTTAATTCATGATCTTAATGCTAATGATGGTGTCCATAACTTGTCCTCAAGTTATGGATAACCAAAAGTCACTTCTTTTAATTATGATTAAAGAACTAAAGAGGTTTCATAAAATGAAGAGTCTTCATTTTATGAACCATTAAAACTCATAAGTTACAAATTGAAGAGACTTGGAATAGTTTCAATTCTTGCCCTCAAGTTTTGGAATTTGAAAAGCCTTACACTTTAATTCCAAATTGAACTCTTAGAATTTTTTAAAGGTAAAATTCAAGCTTTATGGACTTCATTAAATTAATTAAAGTGTTTAATTAAAAGAGTTAATAATTCCATAAAGACATGGTTTAAGTTTAATTAAATTAAGTATAGTTTAATTAATAGATTAAACCACCAAGTATTTTAAATGTTTAAAATACACCCTTATACTATTATTATAATTTTAATTATATAGATATGTATAAGAATATGTCATTCTTACCGTTAGTAGGCCTCATTCACGAAGCCGGTCTATAAGGGGGGTATAAGGTTGTTGCCTATAAAATGGTGACTTAATGGGTGTCCACTCTCACCCACCGCTTCCTTGATCGGTGGAGGGTCGTTAGCCGAACGGGTAGGATACGACTTTAAATACTCGTTAAAAGTATAATGAATTATAAAGTAACTATACATTATAAATTCCCAATCTTAGTTACTTTAGGAAAATGTGAAATTGGTGCTAGCCCATAAAATTACACTTTGTACCTTACCAAGTCGTTAGTGGAGCGTGTGTGGTTAACCGGCACACTAACATGGACTAGTAAGAGTGGCAAAGGGTAACTTGACTTTATTATAGATCGGTGGAGCGTGTGTGGTTAACCGGCACATCGATTAGGTAATATTATTGAGGGTACCAAGTCAATTTGTATGGTTATTCACACCTTGTTTGTGATCCTCGGCATCCCAGTCACAAACTTGAGAGGGCACAATCGAGATTCAAACATGCCATTGAAAGTTCAATGTATCTCAAAAGATCTAGGAGTTTCAAATCCAATTAAAAACTTAATTATATTTCGTTTTTATGGTAGGAAATTGGTAAATCGTCATTTACCTACCTTCAACTATTTTATAATTCGGATTACGGCATCCCTCTTCCAGTTATAAATAGGTTGTTGGGTCCTAGCCTTAATATTTCATATTGGGTGTTATATTAAGGACTTTAAATCAACTAACTTGAATTTCTCCCATTCTAGATGTCTAGTTTAGACAGCTATGGTCTTCCCAAATCTTTAGGAACAAGTTTCCTAATGAAGATGATATCCCAAATGGCAACCAAGGTGAAAGATCAATCCCTTTGTTGTGCATTAGTGGGACTGGAAATCATACTTCACTTCCTCCACCTCCTCCAACAAATCTCCTTATCCCACAAGTTTCAAGACATGATAAGTTCTAAGTCACTCAATCCCTATTGGCAAACAAAGTCTATATGTGCTTAGGTCTTGGAGATTAAGTCACATATTGACAAGCCGGGAGAGTAGTGTGTCGAAGTCTTAAGGTAGCTGGCTGTTGACTTGGTCACTCCCTGATAACAGATCACGACATGACCCTTAATGATCTTACCTATTTGCTTAATGATGCTGAATCAGCAATGATTTGGAGCATTGGTAAAGCAAAATTTGATTGGAAGATCAACTTCCCAAACTTCTATGGACATTGACAATGGTAACATTGGAAGTACAGAAAAACTTTCTCTTCCCAATTGAAAGGGATTGGACATAGTCAACTCGGTTGACCAAATGGTAAAGAGAAAGGCTAAGTCTGTGATAGTCCCGTGTACCGTTTCCAAAGAGTCCATATGTTTCTGTTGCTAAAGGAAGGGCATTGGTTGCGAAGCTGCCAAATTTACCTAAAAGTCCATAAGGATAGTAAAGTCAAATGTTTGACTCTACTTCAGGTAAAGTCCATTGTCTAACTCTATTAAGTTTCTATTCTGAGATTCTTATTGCATGATGTGACTGGGTCACATGTTGATGTTTTAAGAATCAAAGAAAAGTGAAGAAACTTAAAGGAAGTATATGCTGATTCTGATCGCGAAGAGGGATTTTGATCGCATGGTTCGGTGATCAGAATTTTGAGCTATTACTTAAGAGTTGAGACATATTGCTTAGGAATAGATAACAACAAGGTTTTTCATATGGGTTGTAAGGATAAGTTTTCTGCAAAGTTTTAAAATAAAGAAAAGTTTTGATTTTATTTTAAGTATCCTTACAATGGCATTTGTGAAAAATTGTTGATTATATGTTTCCATTAATAGCAATATTTGAAAATGGATTTGATTCTTTCATTTGTGGTAGTATCATAATTTACCAAATAAGGAAAGATTCTCATCGCCCAAGTTTCAGTTAGATAGAAACTTGGAATCATGCAACTTGTATTGTATGATGAATGAGAAGTTTTCGTCTTTGGGAAATTAAGACTAATTCCTTGTTCACATGTACATGTGAGTCAAGTGAAGGACTAAAAGATTGGGTACACTTGGTTGTGTGCTGGTCAGGTCCACCACAAAGATAGATAAGATTATTCGTTATGATTTACTAAAGTTTAGTAAATATGGTTATGCTTACGAGTTTAAGTGTAATTCTGAAACATTGGAAAAGTTTCAATGTATGGCAGAATGAATAAGAAGAATCAAATAAGGCAGAAAGATAAAATTTTCTCCAATCTGAAGAGATGGGAGAGTACTTGTGTATTTTGTTTTATGATTATCTTAGTGATTATAGAACCATATCACAATTGATCCTCTAAGGACACCTTAGTGTGTTTGTTGCCTAAGGAGAGGAATCGTGAATTATTGAAATGGTTAAATCAAAAGATAATTCATACTTCGTGACAAAAACAAATCCTGGAGTTATACTCCAAGATTGTGACTTGAGTGACATAGTCTTTAGAAAGTTCATAACACTTGTCAAATGTAGAGTAAGATGTTTCCTATTCTTGTACATTTGATATTGGTAAGTTGTGATGTTTTGGATAAAACAAAGACCAGCTAAGACCAATAGTGAGAAGTGTTTAACTTGATAAGAATCCGCACTAGATCTTGAATATTTGTTTTGTCAAGGAATGGTTCTTGACAAAGAGAAGTCTTATATGTCAAGAGGATAGTGGGAGTCTAAATGATTCTGAAATAGTTTCAAGAACTAAATCAAGAGTTTTGATAATCACTAGCCCACGACTTGAGGTTTGTAACCTATCGTGTTGACATATTCTTGTTTATGTGTTTGTTCCAGTTGAAAGTTGATTATGCTTGTGAGTTCTATGAGTTCTCAATTGTTTGCATAACAACCCGGAAGCAATGGTGGGCATTGTGCTACCAGGTGGCAAGAAATTAAGATTGCACAAGTTCAGTCCCTATGAATTTGGAAGTGTCACTAACCTAGTCCTGTGATTATGGTTATGACAAATTCACATGGATAGGAACACATACACCATAAAATCTAAGTGTCATAAGGTTTCTCTTCGATTCATGAAAATGATGGTGAGGAAACGCTTCCACTAAGAAGATTTTAAGTAGATAGCGGTTGTGATATTTGCATTCTCATATAGTTAGTGGAGCGTGTGTGGTTAACCGGCACACTAACTAGTGAGAATTGCAAAAGGTCTAGACAAACATGTGAGCTGTCTAAGAAAAGGTGTATGTTTTTGATAAAGTCTTATCAAAGCAATCTACTATCAGAAATATGAACTTTTGTAAGAAAGTCAATAAAGTATTGATTTCTAGAAGTCCAGTTGATTTCTGAGTACATGTCAAAGCTAGTGGGAGCATAAAGTGTTATGCTGGTAATCATTATGCTAGTGGGAGCATGACGATTATGTTAAATATTGCAGGTTAGCAATGTTAATTATAGAAAACAAAAGTTTCAATTCGCCTTGAAAAAGTTGTTTTGCTATAATTAAGGGAGAGGATTTTATACTTCACTCCAATTCTACAAGCTTAGATTGAGAATTTAATCTACTTTAGTCAAGAATATATATGAATGTTATGTTGGAATGGTTTAACATAAGGAAATTCTATATATGTTGCGTTCTCAAAATTCGATTATGATTACGGCATCCCTCTTCATAGTTCGAATTATGAAAACATGGCAAATAAAAAAAAATTATAGCATAAATCATGTCCCATATGCTTTGGGTATAGGTTTGATTACATGTGCTATAATATTCATCCATTCTAAATTTTCCAAATGCCTAGGGCATTAAGATGGAAAAAGGAATAGAACTGGAAATGACTAAAATGATTAAGCAAAGTTGTCGAGGACAATCTGAGGTTTACCAAAGATTGGTTGCTCATGGACAATTAGAAGTATAGAGTAAGGACCATATTGACATATTTTGAAAAGAGGCAACTCTTGTTCAGAAGTGATGGTCAAAAAGGTAATATGGAATTGTCTCCATAGGTGGAAGTTATTCTTTGAATCTGTGTAAGATTAAAGAACTTAATGCTAAGAAGGATGTTCAAAGGAATGTACTTTGAATTTGAGACTTCATTTCCATGGAATTGTTTTCCATTGGAATACTTTGTAATTTCTGTTGCCAAGTCTTTGTGACTTCTGTGCATAGTCATTACAAGGGGATCATTGCATATAAGTTTAGAATCTAACAGATTACAGTAGATGGCAAGAGTTTGGTATTCTTTCATTTACAACGAGGATTGGAATTGTGAAATGAGCATCATTGGAATATTGTCAATTGATCTATTTCACAAAGAGAGGACCATATGTAAACATAGTATGCATACTTGGAGTATGGCATAATTGTTGTTTGGAAAAACATAGTGTACATGCTTGGAGCATGGGACAGCTAATGTTTCAATTCAAGCATAAAGTTGATTAATCGAAACATAAATAATGAGTAATCAATATGGTGCTTAAATAAAAGGTATTTTATTTACGCTCAAAGTGTTGGGGCCATATAAGATTAGTATTATTCTTGTGTTTCACTTTGCATGTTTTGACTTCCAGAATAATTATGTTATGGTATATATTATATTATTCAAACCATCCACAGTCAGTCATATGTTGGAAGTAGATATGAATCAAGACTGTCATGAATTTGGCTTGTATGATTTGTCTAAAGTGCTTTGGACAATGCAATGGTTGCTACAACATTCATGAGTACTCATAAGGGCTGAGTATTGGATCCAACCCACGCTCACTTGCATCACTTCATGGAATTTATCTCGAGTGATCGTGAGACGGTAATATCATATAAATCTTCAAACCTAGAGATATGAGTTGTTGACTATGAGTTGGTTATTCATTGATTGCACGAAAACTCATTGGTAACTCGATGTCATAAAACGTGCCTTTGTGAGTAATTCAACAAGTAGTTAGTACAAGCATATCAGTCGAAGTTTATCTGTTCCTTCTAGAAATAGAAGCGATATCTGGGCCCCTCGATGATTTGGTTTTGACCTATGTACCGGGCCCGGTCAGAACCTAATTGATGTGTTCAATTTAGTTCTATGTCGAAACAAATCAGAGATCGAGAAACAAATGCTGGACAATAAGTAAGACCATGTTCCATGTGTTTGTCCGGCTGATATTATGAGAACAGAGGATTATATGATCACTTATCTTAAATGGCGTATCATCATCATCTCAGTTCCGAGAGACTTTGAAAGAGCTACGATTGCTAGTCGGATTTTGAAGTCATATTTGCAAATATAGTTATTAGACTTATCCAAGTGGGAGACTGTTGGATATAGTGTCTAAGTCCATAACTTTATTTGGTATGTACTTGACCCGACCCGGCATGGTCCATTTGGGTTGCATGGCATTGCAATACTTGGATAGACTAAATGAGAGAATAAGGCACTTATGATTATTAATATATTATAAGTTCTAATATATTAATAATAGTATTATTTAATTAGTATTGATCAAGTATTAATCTAGTATTAATTTGGTGATCAAAGTGAGACTAATTAAATATATAGGGTTGATTATGACAATCATCAATTCTTTTATGGTGGATTAATGATCCATGGTTTATGGGTTTGGTTATAACCATATGGAGCTCCATGGATAGTCCATGGGAGTTACAAACCCATGGGTCATGAGAAATCAAGAGTCATGACAATTAAGGGCATTCATGTGTAAACCCTAATTGTGACAACACTATAAAAGGAACCCTATGGCTAGCAAAATCGTGACCTAGAGTTACTAGAGAGGGCATAACCGATTTTGAGTGCTAGAAGTATTCTCTCAAGTTATTCCAAGTCTTGTGGTGTTGTGTGAAGCATTTGAGGCACAACATTTGGGGTGCTAGGCTCACAAAGTCTTGAAGGAATCCAAACAAAAACAAGGTATGTATTTCTACTAGTTTTTATGTTTTATGTAATCCCCATGTCATGCTAGTTAGGAAATAACCTTGAAAAAGAAATTTGCATGTATATAGAGAAAACATAGATTCAAGGTTATTAGGGTTGCATGTACACTTAGGAAGTGTTAGAATGCTCAAAACCCATCAAGACCGCGGTGTGGCCCGTAGCATTAGTATGGTTAGACTGCGATGTGGTCCGTAGCATTAGTATAGTTAGGCTGCGGTGTGGGCCGTAGCATTGGTATGGTGTGGCCCGTAGCATTTTCAGTTAGCTCTTGGTATAGTGGTATAGTAAGACTACGGGGTGGCCGTAGCATGCATTAGTGGTCAGATGGTATGGGAACGTCAGACTGCGGGGTGGCCCGTAACATTCGCCGGCTTTTAGTCAGCAGTGAGAAGGTATCAGCTGCATGACTCGTGTGGGGATTCTTCAGGTAGCGTAGACCAGGGCAGGACGGCCCGCACTGGCGTGGGTAGGTCATAGTATGATCGTATTCGGGGAGCGGTACGTCCTTGAAGACCAGGATTGATGTAAGACTACAACGGTTTTGGTAGCATTCACCTTTAGTAGTAGATTCGCTGGCAATGAGTAGTCAGACAGTACAATCGGCAGGGTCAGCAGGAATGCTGGAGCCGTAAGTAAGGGTGTGGATCGAGGGGTTTCGATAGCTGAAGTTCTTCGGAGGTCGCTAGAAGCGACTGAGAGATTGTAATTGGAATTAGTAGCCGGTGGGAGTCCGGTAATCCAAGTAATGTCAGATCAGTTGCTGAGCAAGGTAGTATCAGTTCATCCGAATAGTGGTTAAGAGACAGCAGGATGTTCGGATAGAAGGGAGTACTATGAGGAAGCTGGTGCGCGAATTTGCTCACCAAACGAAGGCACTAAGTCACTTACAGAAGAATTGAATAATCTCAGAGTAATGGGTTTGACCCTGTAGCACAACTCTCGTATGAGTCTAATCGTTACAGGGATAAATTTGCTACTCGAAGGATTATCTGAGCCCTCTGTCAAGTATCAGTATGCTAAAACTAGTTATGGACATGGATTTTGTTCTGATGATAGCGCCGGGAAAATCGACACTGGGGAGTGTGCATTGGTCAGTTACTCGATGAGGTTTTGGCATGGTAGTTTTGGAATGTAGGCGGTCTGTCAGGGAGACAGACCAGCATGGGATTCAGACTTTGGGAGATAGAAATGGCTTGCAGAAACTCGAAGTTTTGTTGGTTTTAGGAGGTGGTCCGTGTAAATTGCATGATTCAGCAGTGGTGCCTTTAGGGGATATTCAGGAGGGTGACAGCCTGAGTTACAACGAGTGGCCAGTAGCTATCCTCGACAGGAAGTCGAAGGATCCGAGGAACAAAAGGGTGGAGCTGGTGAAGGTGCAATGGCGGCACCGCAAGGGCTCAGAATGGACTTAGGAGTCGGGGGACGGGATGAGAGAGCACTACCGGGAGCTTTTTCCGGATTCAGCAACAGACTTCGAGGACGAAGTCTAAAATAAGTGGGGGAGATTTGTAGCACCTGGTTCTTGGTACGTATTCAAATTCAAGAATTTGGTATTACTCTAGGACTCGGCGAGTTGGAGGCCCAACTCGTCGAGTAGACTCGACATTATGCGGTAATTTTAGTAACCTACTCGACGATTCGGGGGACCGACTCGATGAGTAGAAGCTATCTGGAGAAACCCTAATGTTCAGGGTTTGCACCCTATTTAAACAACTTTTCTTGCCTCAACCCATCCTCCATCGTTCCTCCCAACCCAGAGAAACCCTAACTCGAAACCCTAAGCCATTATTGAGTGTTCTTGAGATTTTTGGTGCCTTTTGTGTGTATTTGAAGTTGAAGAAAAAGAAGGAAGCTTGGAAGTTCAAGTTGAAGTTAGTAGATCCAGAGGTTGTGCCCCAATTCCAGCTCACTTGAGGTATAAATCTGAAACCTTGACTATTCTTTTCTTAGATCTTGATTTGGGACTATTTTCTACCTTTTTCCTAGCCTTAGTGAAGCTATAGTCGGAATTGTGTGCATAAGTGGGTTTGTGCTTCAGATCTGGAACCATTGAGGGTTCCCATGGCATAAAGGTGCCAACTTTATGGCCATGGGAGACCCATGCTTCATATATATACCTCTTTTATGGCTTTTTGAGCCAAAAACCCCATGCATGGACGTCAAGATTGGAACTTTACGTATGGAATGGACCCTAGGAGGTTAGATCTATGCTTTTGATGAAGTGAGACCCATTGTAATCGACTGTATGGCTTTGGACAAAGAGGGACTCGGCGAGTCACTTGGGTGAATCGGCGAGTCGGGACGCTTTTTCCCCCAAAACGTCTTCCCGAAATGGTTTAGATTGAGTGGAAGGAACACTCAACCTGCTAGGGGTTTGTCTTGGGTCTGGAAATCATAGGACTCGACGAGTGTATGAACAGACTCGGCAAGTCCAAGGCAATCTCCCAACTCATGAAGATGAACTCGACGAGTTGTTCATACAACTCGGCGAGTCATAGACTGAACACGATCATATGAGGGAGATGAACTCGACGAGTTCAAGGATGAACTCGGCGAGTCGGTTGAAGATGGTCCTGATGTTATGGGAGAAGAAGGACCCGTCGAGTTGTTTCTAGACTCGGCAAGTAGAGTCGGGGTTTAACATTTTATGGAAAAGGGGACTCGACGAGTTGGCGGGCCAACTCGGCGAGTCGAGTCAACTGGATGTTGACTTTAACCAGGGTTGACCTTGAATATTGGATTGGACTTGGGTTGACTCTTGTAAGAGGGTTATGATTATGAATTAGTAATCGAGAAGGGTTGTTGTGTAGGGATTGAAGACTTGAGACGAGCTGATTTCCGTGCCAAGGATCGTACTGACACTACACGACATCGAGGTGAGTCTCCTCACTGTTTGTATGGGTCTACGGCCACAATGCCGACCCATTTAGTTTATGTATAGTAAGAAGACCTGGGGGTTAGCCCTAGGCATTATGTATGAAAGACCGAAAGGCGGCTCCTGGCACACTGCATGATATTATGAATCAGTAGGAAGGCCCGGGCGTTAGCCCTAGGCATTATGCATGATAGACCAGGAGGAGGCACCTGGCACACAATATGTTATTATGTATGATAGGAAGACCCGGGGGTTAGCCCTAGGCAATATGTATGAAAGACCAGGAGGTGGCTCCTAGCACACTATATGCTATTTTGTATGAAAGACCAGGGGGTGGCTCCTGGCACACTGTATGTTGATTAGCCAAGTAGAGTAGTATATATACTAGTTGTCTTTGTGATGCTTGTATGGAAGACCAGGGGGTGGCCCTTGGCACTTGTCCGTAAGACCCAGGGAGTGGCCCCCGACTTGACAAGAAAGACCACGTGGCGGCCCGTGGCATAATGCCAAGACTATGTACGGCACATAGCACCTTATTTGATATGATATATGTATGGCTCATGGTTATGTTTGGCATGTATGGATCAATTTATATGTATGGTATGTGGTATCTGGGGAACTCACTAAGCTTCGTGCTTACGGCTTTTAGCTATTTGTTTCAGGTACTAATGTTGTTCCAAGGAAGGAGCTCGGGGCGATCGCATCGCATCACACTACGTTTTCCGCACTAGATGATCTTTGGGATTAAAACTCTGATAATTGTTTTATTAAGAATGCTTTTAAATGTTTGAGCAAGATTTACTAAGTGGCTTTTAATTAATTCAAACGGAATTTTTGGCCTTAAATTTTGGGATGTTACATAAATAGTTTGTGTTTGGTGCATTTCTTGAAGAGACTTGAAGATTGAGAAGCTTGGAACGAGAAGGAGCTTGTAGATCCAACATCTACTTCGTTTTGGCATTCATTTGAAGGTAAATAGTCATTACCTTGATCATTTTCTTGTTAGATCTCTCCATTCATGAGTTTAGGGTTATTTCTAGCTTATTCTTGAGGCATTTCTGGTATTAAGCATGTTTTGGAGTGAGGAGTTCAGATCTGGACTCCTCTACGTCCCCATAGTCATTAAGTCATCGACTTTATTAAGCTTTGACCCTTCTCCATGACCTAAAACTATTATCAAGCTTGGTTTTAGCATTTTAACCTCATGAAGCCTTGCATGCACGTAAAGTTGGCAACTTTACGTGGTAACTACACCTTAGGAGGCTAGATCTATAGTTTGGAGCCTTAGTTTCGCTTAAAAGCGTCTGAATGAGAAAAAAGGTTGAAGGAACTTGACGAGTTGCATAGCCAACTCAACGAGTTGCATAGCCAACTCGACGAGTTGGCTAGGGTTTTCCCGATCTTCTGGACACTACATGGACTCGACGATAACTCAGCGAGTTGACTCGAGTTTTCGGTTTATGGGTTCTAAAGGAACTCGATGAGTCAGTAGATGAAGTCGACGAGTTGGGTCAACATGGACTGTTGACCTTGACCGTTGACTTTGACTTTGGCCAAGGGTTGACCCAGTTTGACTTCTGAGGGTATTTTGGTAATTTGGGACTTGATGGAATTGGTTCATTGGTGGTTGTAGGTGTTTAAGTTTGGAGCCGTGTTTCGGGAGTTTGATCTTTTCAGTTCAGTTCGACATTGTGAGGTGAGTTGTCCTTACTATACTTAGGGGTCGAAGGCACCAAGGCCGGCCCATTGGATCTGATATCCTAGTAGTTTTTGATATGTTGAGTATGAGTTAGTTATGCATGCTAGTTTGCTATGCCAGTCTGGCATACTATATAGGACTACCTGTGATAATGTATGATTATCTGTATGCGCATTTAGCTGTGTTACATGTTGACATGTTGTGTTATGTTGTGTGGGTAGGGTTGAGGTTGTATTGCTCCGTGCGGTAACCAACAAACCCTGGAGTATGCCAGATATGAGCTGAGGGCCACGGAGAGCATGCCAGACTCATACTGAGGACTTCTAAGCATTACAGATGCGGGCTGAGGGCCATGGGAGCATGCCAGACTCGCACTGAGGGCTGAGGATTTAGATTCCAGTCTTAGGACTGAAGGGGCAAGCCACTCATAAGCTGTGGGCTCGAGTGCAAGCCAGACTTATGTTGTGGGCTTAGGAGCAAGCCAGATGTGAGTTGTGGGCCTGAAAGGCAAGCCATACTCATACTGTGGGTTTGGGGGTAATCCAGTCTGCAAAGTTATGGACCCATTACATGTTGTTATTATGTGTGCTATTTGTTATGTATCGGTATTTTGGGGGAACTCACTAAGCTTCGGACTTACATTTTTGGATTTTGTCTCAGGTACTTCGGATGATCGTGGGAAGGCAAAGGCGCGATCTTGCACCTCCTCACATTTTATGATCTTGATTTCTGGGATACTCTGATATGAAACTATTTTGGAAATATTTTGTAATAAATAATGATTTTTGGATGTTTGAAAAAGTTTAAAATTTTTTGTGAAATTTATGGATGTTACATTTTATTAGATTGCCATTTTAGGCATCTTTATCACAACGATTAAAAATACTTATAAATAGTCATGCTTATAACATTAGATCAAGTTTAAGAAAAATATATTCATCGGGATTCTTTCTAATACCCTCCAAAAACATAATTATGGAGACAAAATGTGAACAATAATTCTGAAAATACCAAAGATTTCAGCTTTCTATATGTAGAAACAAACCTGGAAATAAAGAAGCATGGTTTGTTGGTCATTAAGAAGTTGTTGTGAGTCAACTTCTTAGGAAGAGCACCAGGTCGGTGTAGTGGGACATGCTTAGGGACAACATTGTCATTTTCATATACTTAACATTCGTAGTCATTGGTTACACCCTGTGCGTCCCATTCTGCAATTTAATACATAAAAATGTCAATGCATTTTGATTTCTTATCATAAAATGGTAATGAATGAAATCTAGATATAAGATTACTCGAGCTAAAAATCAGGATGCCTATGATTTGTAATGCAATTTTGTTGGAGTTTTTAATTTTTTAGATGGATACAGTACACACTTATAACATCATATCAAGTTTAACAAAAAATAAGAGAAAGATCCATGTTCATGTGGGTTTACCCAAAATAAAATTCCAAGGGTAAACTCGACTAACATTGCAATCAAGACGATCAAAATAACAACAAAGAAGCAAGGGTATATTCGTTTAAAACACCCACCGAGGAACGTAGGGATCCAATACACCCTCAATTAGACCTTCTAGTTGTATAAATGCAGGCTATTGACCCATCAAAACATTTTCTATAGTAGTATAAAATGTAGAAAGTAAAAATATAGGAAAATTTTAAGAAATACTACCTGATGTGATATTGATGCAGGGAAAATGCATATGTTCTGTTCTTTTTTACCTCTAACTTGCCAAAAAAAGGAACTAAAATACTCGTATAAACAACTAACTAAATAAAATATTAAAAGGTCTTTAACTTTCAAACAAAGTTAAAAAAACCCTTTCTACTTTGGGGAAGTGTTGAGAATAAGCAAGATTTTATTGAAAATGTACCTTAAGTCGGCCATGTATGTTTAATTTTCTGATTTTCTGACCATTAGCAATATGTTACAACTTCATGTGGAAATCAATCTAGATTAACGGTGTTGTAGAGAGATAACATTGAATCTAACTATTATAAAAAAAGGGGAATGTCAGTTTATGCTCAAAATATCATTAATGCTATGAATGTAAGATGCTATTAATTGCATTCAACCAAATTATTCATATCATGAGACTTTTTTGTTACTTATTTTTTTGTTCCGTTGTGATATTACATTATTATCAACTTGACGACTCAAAAAACTCAAAAAGCATTAGAATATCTCCTTTATAAAAATAAAGTTCAACGACTTATCTATTAACTGGTGTCGCAACTTGTAGTTTATAATTACTTATTTCTATATATTTCAACATATTTGGACTTGAATTAAAATAAATAAATAGTAAACATAATTTATTCCAAAAGGCCTTTTGGCCAACGGATAGGTTTTTTTTACAACTCAATGATTATAGAATAAAAAGCAAGCAAGTCGTTAGAGGGAAAACCGAAGAATTACAAATGAATATTCAAAACAACAAAAAGCCGAAAACATTGTTTACACTTTACAGTGATGTAAAACTTATCTGAATGTTCAAGCCAATGTTCCTCACTGATTGAATATATATATTTGGAGTTTGTGTACTTTCTCCCATTTGCATGCCTTTGATAATTCAACGATATCCACTACGTCTCTTCCTGTAGTCTTTATCATATCCTCATCCATTTTCTGCTTCATATCTTCACAATCCTATAAATACGACACTTGGCATTCAAGTTTCATTAAAATTCACAATATTTAGTAAATTAGTAGTCATAATATACCTTCGAGAATGGTATTAAAGGTAAGTTTGCAGTTATTCTAGCATTTGGTATCATTCTTAATCTCAATAATCTTTCCCTCAATGTTGGACATATCTTTCACAAATTGATCTCGACTATGAAAAAACAAAAGTAAGAAAAGATATAGAAAAAGAATAGATGTGTGCAAATTGATATCATGCCATTCATATAGGTGATTAAGGAATCTTGAACTTAAACTTCAATAGAAGACTACATGTATTCTAAAACAGCTTGAAGTACCTTTTGGGTGGTCTTTGCAAGGTAGCATCTGAAGGTACTTTTCAGACTGAATCAACTACTATATATCCACTTTCTTGTGAGGGGTCAAGATTGATTGCTACTGCTACATGTGTTTAGTTGATCTGATTATTTTAGTAGGTATTCAGTCCAAGTACTAAAAGTTAGATATATTTTTAAATCGGTTTTAAATATAATGTTTTAATAAATATTGTATTTCCCTAACTGGGAAATATCGATTTCCTATCCTTTATATTCTGTTTGAGTTATTAACTGCCATCTTATATTTACGCTCAAATTATCAGTCAAATAAGCATGAATATAAGGTATTTTCCAGACCATCTCTACTAACAGATGCACCCTCAGGATTAAGACTTCTTTTGATAACTTCTTCAGGGGTAACCATCACACGCTTCAACAATGCATCTTCCAGTTCATTAAAATCACACCTAACAATCATAAACATATATTAAGTGGTGCACACACATCAATTAATGTATATCAACAAAGGACAAAACACACATTAGCAACTCTAATGTGGTCTGAATATTAAATTTGGATTTGGTGTCTTTGAGGACGGACGAATCAACCTCTTTCCCTTTTGAAAATTCAATGTTTCCAAGAAGGATATTTAAAGCCAGAACTCTGAAAATTGCATCCTGGAGTAGGTGAGCATGTTATAGCTGTTTTGTCACTTGTATTATCAAGAAATCAAATTAGTATATGAAGATACTATAACTTGTTCCTTTTTATTCATACCAACAATTGCCATGGCTCTCCTCGTGGCAAGATAATCACGAGAGAATTGCTTACATCATCAAGCTCGTAGCACTTTGACTGATTCATATACTGATATACCTTAAAGTCTCCTGTAACACCCCAAAACTTTAAACTTTAGAACTTTTTTAAATGCTATGGTTATGAAAATCATTTCGGGTGTTAACCCACATTTAACAAAAATCGGTCGAATAAAAACATTTACAATTTAAAATAATGAGAGTTACCATTAAGTATCTTACATGACCATAGCAAGCAAATAAGAATTACATCAGTGCATTAATAAGGAACTTAACAAGTTCCACTCCTTTCCTATCTCATAGCTTCTACATCTATCTATCATCTTTCTCCTTGAATATAACCTGAGATACATGGAATTAAATCTATTATTTAATTAATTCAAATCTTGCTTTGCCTGCAAGTTACCTAAACTATAAATAGGACCCCTTGGTTTGCAATTTTCGTTCGCCACATTACCAAAAGGCATAGGAACGAAATTCCCTTCATATCTCCTCCCTCCTCCTCATTCTAGGGTTTATGGTTTTAGGTGTGAGCCATTAGAGGCATCATCCTTTTGGTGTTTTCTTTCCAAGGAACTTCAAGAGGATTTGATTTGATTATTTGCTATAATAATCAAAAGGTATGTAACCCTAATATTTATGTTATTTTTTATTTTAATAGTCTCTCTCTGTGGTTTCTTGATGTTCATAGGTTATTGCTATCAATAGAGAAAACATAGATCCTTTCTAGGTTGCATGTGAACTTAAGGATTTCAGTGTTTTTCCGCCACATGAATTTTTTTATAAGCTAGAAAAACCATCACTCTTCAGCCTCCAACCCTTCTTCAATGAAACCCTAGCTTCCATGAAGATTAGAGAGCTTGTTCTCTTGATTTAAAGCTTATTCCTTGGACTTTGGTGAAGCTTGAGAAGAAGAAAGTTCACAAGGAAGAAAAGGAGCTGGTTTGGATCCATCATTCTCTTCAGTTTTATGAGCTATTTGGGGTATAAATTTCTCATCTTGACACCTCTTCTTCTAGATTCAAGTTTAAGGTTATTTTGTAAGGTTTTAGTTCCTTCCATGAATGCTCTTGGAGTTTGGGGAACTCCAAAGCTTGTTATGGCTCTCTAATGGTCCATAGGTTTTGTTGAGTGAGAAAAAGGCCTTAGTTTGGATGATTCATGGTCCCATGCACAAGTTTTGGCCCCATTAAAGACTTAATGGACTTAGGGTTGTAGATCTAGCCTTGGAATGGAATCCTAATGGATAAAGTTGGAAACTTTATCCGTTAAGTTATTGAAAAGAAGTAGATATGAAGTTTTAGGTTTAGATCTGCAAGGATTAAGAACTTAATGAAGAATTTGGCATTCTGCCAAATCCAACGACGTGGCCAAGGGCTTGCCACGTCGTGGTGGTGCTCAGATGCTAGATTGTTTTGTCCTTAGTTGGCCACGACGTGCCTAAAAGCTTGCCACAACGTGGGGGTCATTAACATGTTGACCGTTGACCATTGACTTTTGACCAGTTTGACCTTGGGTTTAACCTATAGTTTTTGGGTTGTTGATCCAAGTGTGTTCTTTGATTGGGTGACTGTCGGTTCGCCGGATTGTCTAGTGCGAGGATTTGAGAGTGATGTAGTGTTATCCGGTTCTGCATTTATGGTGAGTTTCCTCACTATACTATGTGTTATAGTGTATATTTTTGTGTGTCAGGATATAGGAGTCGTGGTATGTTGGTTAAAGTACCAGTAGGTTGGTAATCGTCTAGTGGAGGGCCCTAGGGGTTGTATGTAGTTACGTAGGATAACCTAAGAACTCTTGATCCAGGATTTCTTCAACGTTCCTTGTTTGGTTGTGGCTCTAGAGTGAGATCAGCTGTTCGAATGTCTATCTCACCTCTAATTACATATGGTTATGCATTCCTTGGAGATCTTCCGGTACTGTTGTAGGCCATGTATGGGACAACTGTAAGATGTGGGAGAGCGTTCCGGGTGTATTGTAGGCCTTGCCAGGCAGTCCAGTCAAACTGTAGGCTTAGGAGTGGTCCAAGCATGTTGTAGGCCTTGCTTGGCGGGCCAGACAGACTGAAGGTTCATGTATGCATGCATTGTATGTATATTGAGGTATGTAGTATTTTGGGGGAACTCACTAAGTTTGGGTTTATAGTTGTGAATTAAATATTTTTCAGGTACCTTTGGTGCTCGTGGGAAGGTAAAGGCATGACTGTATACACTCATCAACAACATTAAAGATTCCGCATTTTTTATATTACTATGATTTTCAAACAATTGTATTTTAGAACAAATGGGTTTTCGTAACTTGGGTTTTATGAAAATGGTTTTTTATCTTAATTAAAAATGAATAGTTGGTTTGTGAAATTAGGACGTTACAGGGTGTTTGGGATTGCTTTTTAAGTTGAATTATTAACTTGTTGGCTTTTTCAAGTAGCCAATAAGTTAAAAAGGTGTATGACTTTTTGAAAGTCCTTTTGAAATGGCTGTTTCTCAAGACAAAAAATGGAGGTTTCAAAAAGTTGAAAAAACATGACTTTTTGGAAAAGTCATAAATCAATAAATCATTTTTGAGTCATTTTACATATAAAAGATAGCCAATAACTTTTGACTTTTCCAACTACAAAAGTTAATCTAAACCATTATATATATATATATATATATATATATATATATATATATATATATATATATATATATATATATATATATATATTAAAGTCACAAGTAAATAAGTTCTTTTGTCAAACGTCGTCTTATAGTTATACTTCATGATTTATCTTAAAATTCATTACATATTTTGTATGAAATATTACATTGTGCAATTTAGGGGTTATTCAGGTCGGAACCAGACTGAACCTGAATAAACCGAAAACCGAATAAGACTATTTGGAGTAACCGAAAACCAGACCGATTAAACTAATACGAGTCCGCTTCGGTTCGGATATTAATTGGTCCGATTTGGTTATTACCCAAATAAACCAAATAACATTTACAATATAATTAAGGACCGAATAGTACCGAAAATAACCAAATAACCTGGATAAACCGAATAACATAATCAATAATCAAAGGAAGTCGAATTATTTAAACTCAAATGTGGATCGAATTATTTACCATAACTCTACAAATATTGAAATCTTCTCTTAGGGTGTGACAACCCGAAATTTCTAGCTTGTACAAACATTCAAATCTATCAAAGTTAGCCTCGTTTTGATATCTTTTAGCGCGGTTTATGGTCTATTTGAGTGTTCTAAGCCTAGCATAATCTAGGTATGGGTCTTGGGATGAGTAATTGTGAGTGTAGCACATTGCAATAGAGCCAAACACACCAACGCAAGGTGTGTGCGGCCGCACACCCATCCCAGCCGCACACCCAGCCACACACCCACCCCAACCGCACACTCCCCCTATATATATGATACTTAGCCATTTTGAACACTTTTTCAACCTTCTTCAAGACTGGAACTCGTTTTCTCTCAAGTATCATCCATATCTCTCTTCAAATCTTCAAATCAAGTAAGTGTTGCTTCCTTGATTCGTTAACACAAGGCCTTAACTAGCATTTCCCTTTGATTTGATCCATGAAAACACCTATTTGGTGTTAAATCTTCAAAAACACCAAGAACACACACTACCTTTTTGGACTTTAACTACACTTTTAAGCCCCTAAATCGGGTATACACTTGCAATAGCTTGATATAAGCTAAGGATCCTTGAAGTTATGCATGAAAAACGCCATTTCATATGATCTTCAAGTGTATATGGCCGCACACACCATGTGTAACCGCACACACCATGTGTAACCGCACACACCCTTTTAAGGGTCCAAAATAGCAACAAACTTCCATTCCGGCTAAGCAATGGTCAAAACACCTTCCCTAGAACATTCCTAAGGCTTGGAAACACGTTTTTGACACACTTCATAGTGAGTGTGCGGCCGCACACACACTTGGCCGCACACTCTGGCCGCACACACACAAAACCCATGATTTTGTGGCCTTACACTCCAATATAGGGTCATACACCCCTTATGAGCAACCATATGTGTTGGTAACACTTCATTCTAAGTGTTTTTATGTCCTTAAGGCATGTACCTATCACCATTAGTGGTTATATACATTGAATGTATTCATATATGTGTAATTATATGTTAAATAGGGTTCGTTTGTGCTCAAGACTCCAATTGACACCCAACAATCCTATATCGATCTTTCATTCGAGTTACTCACTACAGGTGAGTTCATACCCCTTAATCAACCTTTTAAATGATTTTAAATGCTTTTATGGGGGGATACAAGTTGAAACATTATAGTTATTAGATCAATCACATGTGATTAATAACTATCAAACAAATGGATTTGCTATACTTTTAGCTGTTTTATCAAACAAACTACTTCAAACTGTTTATCAAACTCTTTTACATGTTACACTCTTTATCAAACTTGTTCTTATATGCCAAACTGCTTTCAAATCGCTTTATAAAGTGACATTAAGTCATCAGCATTTGTTATTAAACTCTTCAAAAGGTTTTACAAAACTTCTTTTTAAACTTATATATATTGTCAAAACCATGTCTAATGCATATATAGTTATATAAGTAAGGTTTGAAGGACTTAGGACTGATAACACACTTTGTTTCTTGTTCCTTGTTTGGTTGTGGACTTAGAGTATCCTGTTGTTTGTCCGAGTGTCGTTTGATCCTTAGTTATATATTATGTATATATGTATAAGACATAAAAACTTTTATCTCAGTTCAATACACTCAGTTATACAACAATTCTACTAGTAAACTATAATAGGTATAGTTTAGAAAGATACTACTCATTACTTCTAGTACAAGGAAACATACAAAGAGTCAGTTCATACATAAGTCAATACTTACTATGATGAGAAACAAACATAACTTACTATTATGAGGAACAAACAAGAACATATGCATATACAAGTACAGAGAAGAGAACATATACATATACAAGTACAGAGAAGAGAACATATACATATACATTTACAAGTAAACAGAAGGAACATACACCAACATAACGATTAGAATATGAGATTTACTTCTACATGACGCGGATTCCACCGTTGTCATGTTCGTAACCAGAGTCTCCTAGAGGGAGAGCGGGCATTGTGTGTATAGATCTATACGGGACAAACTATCCCGCACCCCGACTGTTAGCTACAGTCCCCGACCGACCAAGCCAAGGGGTGACAAATGTCACATTTATTTCGACGTCTTTCATCATCGTGTTCTACAGCTGTCAATCAGTATGGTTACAAATCTCACCTTACATTATAATTCATTGGCTTTAAGGTAAGTAGTACTACGGTAGTTTCCACATACAAAGCTAAAGTTCTATAATATTTTACCTAACACAATTACCTTGAAACGTTTTCTCATTATACGATAAAGTACAAACTATATTTTGATAACGATAGTCAAACTTGAGAAAATACATACTCTTACAAACAAACAAACCGAACATTGGGTCTTGGTAGAAGACTACAGTTTAGTAGAAAATATGGGATTTTCTAGGAAGAACAAACATTGTACAAACAGTTAACGAAGATTTTACTACAAGTAAACACTTACAAACTTTTACTACAAACTTACACTGTGAATATTTTCAACAATCCTTTTTCATACAAACAATGACACTAAAATGCTTATGAATTCACCAGCCTTTAAAGCTGATAAACTCTTTCAAAATAACTTGTATTCTCAGGTCATCAGTAGACAGGTACCGATGCCACGTTTTGAGAAGATGGTGCTCGTTCAAGACTCATCTCTTATTTTGATTTATATTTTTGGTTTCTTATAAACTTCACAGAACACACTTGTATTAAATTATATTATTAATGCAATGGATGATGTTGTTGCTTGTTTACTACTATGCTTTGTTGTGATACTGTACATGACGTCCTCCACCCCCGAACGTTTCCGCCGTTCTAGTTTCGGGGTGTGACAGATTGGTATCGGAGCATTGTTTATACTGAATCAAGTATATCAACCCATAAAAGATATACAAACTATAAACGCAACGGGATTAGTATACTCTGACCAAGAGTTTATACTTTTAGATAATAAAATATTTAACTAAGTATACATACATGCATTCATACTAAAATCAGTGTCATTAGGACAAAAGAAAAGTATTACGATTGTTGAACAACACGATTAGACTTAGAGACATATAGTCAAACCTGGGAGGATATAGCCTGATCAAGTATATTTTCCCAGGAGTGACTAGCATGTGCCTAAGAATAGTTGTGGTGTTGCAACAAGTCTACAAACTTACCAACACTACTACAACAAGAACATTAGAACAGAACATAAACCTAAAATACTATAGGAGTATTTTGTGTTACTATAATTACTTATTTGAAAACTAAAAAGGGTCCTTACTAGTAGGTCAATAGTTGCTAAGTGGATACGCTAAGGTGATATGTGACTAAGGTGTTATAGACTTAGAATCTGCGACCTTTGCTTTACTTCTTGTTCCTTGTTTGGTTGTGGATTTAGAGTTAGGGTCACTTATTCGAAGGTCTATCCTGTCTTGGTTGCATATGACTGGTATGCACTACGCAAATGTTGGAGTAACTAGTAAAGATCATCCTATAATTATCTAAATTAGTGTGTCTATTAACTATTCTTTTCCCCTATTCTCGCGTAGATAACATGGCTGGATTCCATCTCCACGACGACCCGTACTTCCCAAACGAAGGCAATGTTGGATGGCTTGAAGAAGAGCCAGAAGATGATCATCCAATCCCTTTGGATGATCACCATGCTGAAGGCTTTTCTGATGGCTCTGACTCCGAGCCTGAAGTCAATAACCTACCCCCGGTGGCTCCCATCCCAAATCTAAACCCTTGTCCGGCTTTTCAAGGCCTGGCGCCTCCTTGGGTGGAAAGCTTGGAAACATGGACCCAAGAGCAGAATCAGCCCATGCCATTCAATGGAGACCGAAGCTTTTATGACCTGAGCGAAGGAGGCTCAGCAGACAGAGTCTTGCCAATCCTGGTCCGTAGAGTTGCCCGAAACGAAATTCAGGGCATGACAGCTCTCCTTCGAATCACGGAAGTTAATGCCAATGCGAGAATGCATACCATCCGCACCATTCATCTGGAAGATGCTCGTGAGAGATCTACGAGAGACCACGAGGCCCTGAAGCAAGAGCTTGCTGCGACTCGGGCTGAAGTCATAGAGCTCCGAGTACGGCAAAGGGTGTACGAAAGGCACCTGCTTGATATGGAGCGCCAGCTGGCTGAACTAAGGGTTCACCCGAGGGATAACCGTCACCAGTAGGAGATACTCTACCATTCTTCCTTTGGTATAAGGAATCGTTTTCCTATCTATGCTCCATGTAGCACTTTTCTATGTAACTATCCCTGTACTGTAAGTACTTTTTAGTTAGGCCTTTATGCTGTCAAAACTTTTCTACTTCGGATATGATGTAAGACCTACTCCAAGGTCAATTTTCCCGAACTTATTACATCTTAAATATCAATGATATTGACATTCGGCTAATTCCTGTGACAATCCTTGTTCAAATACTTTCATTCTACTATCAATAGAATTCTATCTAAAGCTCACTTTCGTCAAATTATTGAGTTGTGGGAATTTAGCTCAAGGATCGCTTCCAATTCTTGTCGAACGTTGGATCATGTTATCCACCAACCAATGATAGCCTATTTCGAAATATCAATCATCTAGTGACCATTCTATGAACTTACTTCAACTCTTTTCCAATACTGCATCATAGGGATGTAGGTCAAACCACCGAGAACAGTATAACAAAACGAAAAATTTACATTTACATAAATGAGTAGAATACATCTAGTGCCGACCATAATCACTCACGAACTCCTTTTCTTTCATATAACAGAATCATGTCGTCATCTAGAAATAGTCAGCCGAACGACGAAACCCCGATCCTTCATATAGATGCCGCTACCTTCCAAGCCGCGGTAACAGCTATCGTGGTAGCTGTCCTTGCACACTTCAACACTGGCAACGTAAACAAGGCTGGCAAAGGTGTTGACAGTTCAAATTGTTGTATCGATCAGAGAAATCAACAAATGATAACAGTCACGGACACCCAAAGTCACAAATCTGAGTATAAGAAACGAAAGCGTCAAGCCCCAAAGGAGCGCAAGCGATCTCAAAGACTTGCCATGCAACAGCAACAAGTGGCGACCCCTGCCACTTCAGCATCGATCAAACCATATGAGGGAACACTCCCGAAGTGCGACAAGTGTAATTTTCATCATCACGGAGTTTGCCGTGATTTGCAATGCAACAATTGCAATCGAATGGTGTTGGATATAGTGTCTAAGTCCATAACTATATTTGGTATGTACTTGACCCGACCCGGCATGGTCCATTTGGGTTGCACTTCACCCGAACAATTTATGGATAATCGTTTGAGAATAGTATAAGTTATGATTTATTAATATATTATAAGTCCTAATATATTAATATAAAATCATATTATTTAATTAGTATTGATCTATAACTAATCTAGATTAATTTAGAGATCAAAAGTATGACTAATTAAATATGGGCTCTTGTATTTATATAGTGTGGGCTAATGCTTATTTGGAATGGGCTAGGCTTGCATGGAAAGTCCATGGATACTCCATGGAGCTTTAACCCATGGATCTCATGGAAATGAAAAGACATGGGTATTAGGGTTTACATGGATGTAACCCTAATCCACCACACTATATAAAGGAGGCTTTGGTTCTTGAAATCAAACGAGTTGTGGTGAGTAAAGTAAGTGGGCCGATTTCAAGAAGGTGATTACTATTCTCTCAAAGTTCCAAGTTTGTGGTGATTTGTGATTTCCATTTGAGGCATCCACACTATTGGTGCTAGGCTCTAAAACTCCAAGCAATCAACTACAACTACAAGGTAAGTAATTCTACTAGCTTTATTTGATTCAAGTTCCCCATGCCATGCTAGATAGGATAAGAACCTTGGAAAAATAATTATTTGCATGTATAATAGTCAAACATAGATCCAAGGTTTCTAGGGTTGCATGTATACCATAGGAGTGTTAGAATGCTCAAAAACCCATCAGTGGTATCAGAGTCTGGTTTGTTTATTTGATACTTGATGCAAAAAAAAAAAAAAAAAAAAAAAAACTTGAAAGTCGAAGTTTTGTTCAAAAGCTCGTATCAAAATTTCAAGTTTTGTATATGTACTTACGATTCTTGAAATTTTTGATATGAACATTCATAAACATATGAGTTTAGAAGATCATAGAAATTATGTGCTAATAATTGATTAGATTAATTCTTGATCTTTATGTGTTTGAATGGAGTCCATAACTAGTTCTTAAGTTATGGATAACCAAAGTCACATTTATAAATAACCATTAAAAGAACACATAGGTTACAAAAAATGAAGAGTCTTCATTTTTAATAACCATTAACTCATAAGTTATGAGAAATGAAAAGTTTTGAAAGTTTACAAAACTTGCCCTCAAGTTTTGGAACATGTAAAGTCATATTAAAAACTTTAGTTCCAACCCCTAGAATTTTAAAAGTTAAAATTCAACCCTTATACTTTATAATATTATAAGTTTAATAATATTTATATATGTATAAGATCAAGTCGTCTTACCGCTAGTACGCCTCATTCACGAAGCCGGTCTATAAGGGGGGTATAAGGTTGTTGCCTATAAAATGGCAACTTAATGGGTGTCCACTCTCACCCACCGCTTCCTTGATCGGTGGAGGGTCGTTAGCCGAACGGGTAGGACAAGGACTTATAAATTCTCATTAAAAGTATAATGATAATACTAAAGTAACTAAACTTTATTGAATTCCCAATCTTAGTTATTTTAGGAAAATGTGAATAAGGTGCTAATCCATGAATTACACATTACACTTTGTTTAAGTCGTTAGTGGAGCGTGTGTGGTTAACCGGCACACTAACTTGAACTTAACAAGGTAGGTAAAGGGTGACTTAATGTTTATCATAGTATCGATGGAGCGTGTGTGGTTAACCGACACATCAATTGAGGGGTAATACATTAAGGGTACCAAGTAATTTGCATGGTTACTTCACACCTTGTTTTGTGATCCTCGGCATCCCAGTCACAAAACTTGAAGGGCACACTCGAGATTGAAACATGCCATTGAAGAAAGTTCAATGAATCTAGGAGTTTCTAAACCAATTAAAACCTAATTAAATATTTCGTTTTTCATGGTGGAAATTGGTGAATCGTCATTCACCTACCTTCAAATATCTTATAGCTTAGATTACGGCGAATATTGTGTTGGGTCCTAGCCTTAATATTACATTTGGGTGTTTTGTTAAGGACTATCTCTATATCTAATCTAATCTATTCCCTCTTCTTTTCAGATGTCTTCCAATAACAATGCTTCTGGCTCAAACCCTACTAGCTCCTTATCTCTCATGAATCTTTGTGGGAGAGTCATCTTTGATGGGTCCAACTTTACAGATTGGATCAGAAACATCAGGATGGTCACTCGGTATGAGAACAAAGAATATGTTCTCGACAAGGAGCTGAAGGTACCCGAGCCAACTGCTACTCCTGAAGAGCTTGCTGAATATGAGGTACATGAAAGAGATGCTACAAAAGTGGCATGCATCATGATGGCCACCATGACAGCCGAGCTCCAAAAGTCCTATGAGGACTATTATCCTTTTGAGATGCATCAGGACTTGATGGACCGCTACCATCAAAGTGCTCGTCAAGAGCGATATGAAATAATCTCCTCCATGATAACAACCCGAATGAAGGATGGTGAACCCATCACGGGCCACATGCAGAAAATGCAAAGATATGTGGACCGTTTACTGAAGCTGAATGTGAACTTCCCTAAGGAGTTAGCAATAGACATCATTTTGCACTCCTTGCCATCGTATTATGATCAATTCCACATGACATATCACATGAACAAGGAAGAAGTCACCCTCAGCAAACTTCAAGGACTCTTGAAGACCACCGAAAGTGGTCTAAAGGGTAAGTCGGTTGTTACTACTCCTACTCCTACTCCAACTACGGCCAATGTCTTGGCAATCGGGCATGGCAAAGGGAAGAAGAGAAAGAACCCTTCTAAGGGTACCAAGGGTAAGACCCTTGAAGGCTCCTCTTCAAGCAAAACCAAGAAAGGTTTTGTCACTCCTTCTGCTAACCCTAATGAGGCTGAATGCTTCTATTGCCATGAAAAGTCGCACTGGAAGCGAAACTGCCCAAAGTACCAGCAAGATTTGAATGATGGGAAAGTAAAACCCAACCATGCAGGTATATAAACTATATTGTCTAATAACTCACCTCATTCTAAGTCTTGGGTCCTTGATACAGGTTGTGGTATTCACATATGTTGTGATTTGCAGGGACTAAAAAGAAGTGAGAATGTGGAGCAGGGAAAGATAAACTTGATCATGGGAAACAGGAAAGCTTCACCTGTCACCAAGATAGGAGTTTATTCCTTAGTGCTAAATAGTGGGTTTACATTAGATTTGAATAAATGTTATTATTCGCCAGAAATGGCAAGAAATGTTATTTCCTTTTATGCATTGTATAAACAAGGTTTTACCTTTTATTTTGATAATAATAATGGTAGTATTGATGCTTTCTTTAATAATGTTCTTTATTTTAAAGCATTACCTTGTGATGGCGTGTATGAAACTGTATCTGTTGTAGATAATCTAGGAAATAATGTATTGTGTATTAACTCTTCCACTAGCTTAGATAAAGCATCCTTATGGCATTGTCGTCTTGGACATGTAAGCAAGAAACGCATAGGCCAACTCCAAAAGGATGGAGTCTTGGAGTCATTTGACCTAAAGTCAGATGATAGTTATGAATCTTGTTTGCTTGGTAAAATGACAAAGTCACCTTTTACTGGCACTTGTGCTAGGGGTGAAGGTTTGTTGGACCTCATACACACGGATGTGTGTGGACCCTTCAGAACCGCCACAAGAGATGCTAATCGGTTCTATGTGACTTTTACTGATGATTTTAGTAGATATGGATATGTCTACCTAATCAAGCATAAGTCAGAAACCTTTGAGAAATTCAAAGAGTTTAAGCAAGAAGTGGAGAATCAGTTGGGCAGGAACATTAAGATGCTTCGATCCGATCGTGGTGGTGAGTATCTTAGTCCTGAGTTCCTTGACTATCTTAAGGAATGTGGGATTGTCTCACAATTGACACCTCCTAGGACACCACAGTTGAATGGTGTAGCTGAGAGGCGCAATCAGACCTTGTTGGACATGGTTCGTTCCATGATGAGTCGAGCTTCGCTACCAATCTCATTTTGGGGGTATGCCTTAGAGACTGCCGCCCATATCCTTAATCTAGTCCCTACAAAGAAGGTTGCCAAAACACCTCACGAGGTGTGGACTGGAAAAGTTCCCAATCTAGACCACATCAAGATATGGGGTTGCGAGGCTTTCGTGAGACGCGAGACTCACGATAAGCTCGAACCCTGAAGCGAAAGGTGTATTTTCATCGGCTACCCACAGAAATCCTTTGGTTACATCTTCTACAGACCCAGTGATAATGTGGTCTTTGTTGCAAGAAGAGGATCCTTTCGAGAGAGAGAATTCATGAGCCAAGGAGACAGTGGGAGGCAAATTGACCTTGACGAAATTCAAGAGTCAAGTGGTGAAGGAACCTCAAACCCTAGCCCTCAACCTGAGGAGAAAACTCCTGTTGAGCCGACTGAAGAATCTATACCTCTGAGGCGTTCCACCAGAGTTAGGAATGCACCTGAGCATTATTATGGTTTTCATATTACTGCAGAAGGTGAGACACTTATCAGTGATAACACACTGGTAAATATGGATGAGCCTAACAGCTACACGGAAGCCATGGCAGGCCCTGAGGCTGCTAAATGGAAAGAGGCTATGGATAGCGAGATACAGTCCATGTATGACAATCAAGTTTGGAACTTGGTTGACAATGTACCTGATCGTAAGATAGTTGGGTGCAAATGGATCTTCAAGAAGAAGACCGACATGGATGGTAATGTACACACTTATAAGGCACGACTGGTTGCAAAGGGTTATTCTCAAACTCCGGGAGTTGATTATGATGAGACCTTTTCACCAGTGGCCAAGATTAAGTCTATTAGGGTTCTGTTAGCCATTGCTGCATTTCATGATTATGAAATATGGCAAATGGATGTCAAAACCGCTTTCCTTAATGGAAAGTTGGCTGAAGATGTTTACATGGTTCAGTCAGAGGGTTTTGTCAGTACAGAGTACCCCAATAGAGTGTGTAAGCTCGAGAAATCCATTTATGGATTAAAACAGGCGCCTCGCAGATGGAATCTTTGCTTTGATGAGAAAGTCAAAGAATTTGGCTTTTCAAGGAGTGAAGATGAATCTTGTGTCTATATCAAGGCTAGTGGGAGTATAGTCAGCTTTTTGGTACTGTATGTGGATGACATACTACTCATAGGAAATGACATCCCAACCCTGCAGGAAGTAAAGTCCTGGCTTGGGAAGTGTTTCGCTATGAAGGACCTTGGAGAAGCTGCCTATATCCTAAGGATAAGGATTTTGAGAAACAGGAGTAAAAGACTAATTGGACTTAGTCAAAGCACCTATATGGACAAAGTGTTGAAAAGGTTCAAATGCATAACTCCAAGAAATGAGAGTTACCCATCCAGAGTAACGCCAGATTGAGTAAGACACAAAGCCCTAGTACTGAGGCTGAGATAGCAGAAATGAGTCGAATACCTTATGCTTCAGCTGTAGGATCGATCATGTATGCTATGACGTGTACTCGACCTGATGTAGCCTTTTCTTTGAGCATGGTTAGCAGGTATCAGGGGAACCCTGGCAAGGCACACTGGACTGCGGTAAAGAATATCCTCAACTACCTACGGAAGACTAAGGACTGGGTCCTTACCCTCGGTGGCAGTGAGGACTTGAGAGTTGTAGGGTACAGTGATGCTAGCTTTCAGACTGACAGGGATAATTTCTGCTCTCAGTCGGGCTGGGTCTTTACTCTAAACGGAGGGGCAATTACTTGGAAAAGTTCCAAGCAGGAGACAGTGGCTGATTCCACTTGTGAATCAGAGTATATAGCACCAAGCGAGGCAGCAAAGGAGGCTATATGGCTAAAGAACTTCATCGGAGACCTTGGAGTTGTACCAGCTATAAAGGAGCCAATGGAGATTTTCTGTGACAGTAATAGTGCGGTTGCCTTAGCCAAGGAACCAAGAGATCATGGGAGATCCAGACACATTGACAGAAAATATCACTTCATCAGACATCGAATAGAAGAAGGAATCCTCGTGGCAAAGAGGGTATCATCGGATGAGAACCCAACAGATCCCCTCACGAAGGGACTGACTCGGGCTAAGCATCTCCAGCATGCTCGGAGCATAGGGCTGAAGGATGATATTAGTTTTAGTAGTTAGATAATCTTGAAATTTGTAAAATGTAATTGACATTTGATGATAAATAAAAGCTGTTATTTATGAGTAAAGTGTTGCTATCTCTTGTCAATCGTTTACTATTATTTCTTTTTGCATGTTTTGACTTCCAGAATAATTATGTTATGGTTTATATCATATTATTCAAACTCTCCACAGTCGGTCATATGTTGGAAGTAGATATGAATCAAGACTGTCATGGGTTGGCTTGTAGAGGTCTAAGATGTTAGACAAAGCGGGGCTACAGCACTCATGAGTGCTCATAAGTTCTGAGTATTGGATTCAACCCACACTCACTTGTATCACTTCATGGAATTTATCTCGAGTGATCGTGAGACGGTAATATCATATAAGTCTTCAAACCTAGAGATATGATTTGTTGCCTATGAGTTGGTTATGCATTGATTGCACGAAAACGCATTGGTAACTCGATGTTATAAACCGTGCCTTTGTGTGTAGTTCAACAAGTAGTAGAGCAAACATATGAGTCGAAGTTTATCTGTTCCTTCTAGGATTAGAAGCGATATCTGGGCCCCTTGATGATTTTGTTTTGACCTATGTACCGGGCCCGGTCAGAACTAAATTGATGTGTTCAGTTAAGTTCTATGTCAAACAAATCAGAAATCGAGAAACAAATGCTGGACAATAAGCAAGACCATGTTCCATGTATTTGTCCGGCTGATATCTAGAACAGAGGATTATATGATCACTTATCTAAAATGGCGCTTCATAGTTCAACAGAGTTTTAAGAGCTACGATTGCTGATCGGTTCCTGAAGTCATACTTGCAACTATAGTTATTAGACTTATCCAAGTGGGAGACTGTTGGAGATAGTGTCTAAGTCCATAACTATATTTGGTATGTACTTGACCCGACCCGGCATGGTCCATTTGGGTTGCACTTCACCCGAACAATTTACGGATAATCTTTTGAGAATAGTATAAGTTATGATTTATTAATATATTATAAGTTCTAATATATTAATATAAAATCATATTATTTAATTAGTGTTGATCTATAATTAATTTAGAATTAATTTAGAGATCAAAAGTATGACTAATTAAATATGGGCTCTTGTATTTATATAGTGTGGGCTAATGCTTATTTGGAATGGGCTAGGCTTGCATGGAAAGTCCATGGATACTCCATGGAGCTTTAACCCATGGATCTCATGGAAATGAAAAGACATGGGTATTAGGGTTTACATGGATGTAACCCTAATCCACCACACTATATAAAGGAGGCTTTGGTTCTTGAAATCACACGAGTTGTGGTGAGTAAAGTAAGAGGGCCGATTTCAAGAAGGTGATTACTATTCTCTCAAAGTTCCAAGTTTGTGGTGATTTCGTGATTTCCATTTGAGGCATCCACACTATTGGTGCTAGGCTCTAAAACTCCAAGCAATCAACTACAACTACAAGGTAAGTAATTCTACTAGCTTTATTTGATTCAAGTTCCCCATGCCATGCTAGATAGGATAAGAACCTTGGAAAAATAATTATTTGCATGTATCATAGTCAAACATAGATCCAAGGTTTCTAGGGTTGCATGTATACCATAGGAGTATTAGAATGCTCAAAAACCCATCAAATGGGACACACTACTCGTGTCTGTAAAGCGCCGGCACGAACCATCTCCCAAGCCACTAGCATCGGGGTCAACCCCGCTTGCTATGGTTGTGGTAAAACCGGACACTATAAAAGGAATTGTCCAAAAGTGGGAGCAACGAAAGCACTCGTGTCCACATAACTCCGACCCGACACATCATTTCCACCACTGATGCTGGTGCAAGCCAGATATGTCACATATGCGGTGAGGTAGGACATCTCAAGAAGGATTGTCCGATAACAAAGAACTCTGGCGCAGACGGGAAGATACTGAGGATCACTGCCGCAGGAGAGACTACTCCGGACCCACGTTGAAATACTAGTGTGTTTCGTTATAGTAGACTTATAAACTGTTAAAAACTAGTGCAACTAGAGTCACATCTTTCTACGAGATCCCATCAGTCAAGGGACCCTCGTGCTGCGTATACTTGCTTTTTGTAGTATACCTTATTCGCAGCAGTAGTCTGGTAGATAAACTAAAGTACTAAAAATCTGTTAAAGGTAGCACCGTTGTGTTTTTTTTGTTGTAACACCTTTATGAACTAGTCTAATGCCTTTTATTCCGAGTAGTCCGACATTATCATGTAACTTGAGTCAATTCGATCCTCACAATGCCAGTTTCGTGCGTAAATTTCTTTTCCCCGTAATCGCCTTTCTAGCGAAGCCGTCATTCCAGAACTCCGAGGTACTCATGCGTAGAATATCTTATGTTTCATATCCTTCCCGAAGAAACCTCAGCAAACCTCCCCGGAATACCACTCGTACAGTACGTCAAGTTCAATCCGAAGACCCATACGGTTAATCTATCGGTGAGGAATGTATACGCAAGGGTGGTATATAATCAAGGTTCTACAGGCTTAGAATTGATGATTCCGCTTTAACTTCTTTTCCTTGTTTGGATGTGAGCTTAGAGAAGAATCATTTATTCGACTGCCTTTTCAATCTTAATAATATATGACTCGTATACGTGAAGCTGTGATTGATGAACCAAATATGACTTCTAATCTATGAACTTCAGGACGGAGACTACTCAAGACAACGAGTGATCGTGCTGCCATGCGAATAAACGTAGAATCCAATCAAATGCCCTTCCCGCCGATCGGGACAGGAGACACAGATAGAACAGAAGTACCTATCCTTTTCGTTACTTCATGAGTAATCGTACTTTCTTTTGGATCTTCCCGACATCTTTCCAGAAGAACTCCCAGGATTACCTCCACAACGTCAAAGTCGAGTTCAGAATCGACTTAATTGCAGGGGCTGCCCCAGAAGCCAACTCGCCTTATCGTCTAGCACCTGCTGAGATGCAAGAACTGTCCGGTCAACTTAACGAACTGCTCAGCAATGGCTTTATTAGACCAAGCTTCTCACCCTGGGGAGCTCCGGTCTTGTTCGTCAAGAAGAAAGACGGATCGTTTCGTATGTGCATCGACTATAAAGAGCTCAACAATCTTACCGTTAGGAATCGTTACCCTCTACCTCGCATAGATGAATTGTTTGACCAACTGCAAGGGGCGAATTACTTATCGAAGATAAATCTGAGATCCGAGTATCACCAGTTACGAGTGCTAGATGAGGATGTCCCGAAGACGGCCTTCCGAACTCGTTACGGACACTACGAGTTTGTAGTGATGCCATTCGGATTGACCAATGCACCCGCAGTATTCATGGACTTAATGAATAGGGTATGTCGTCCTTACTTAGGATCAGTTCTTCATTGTCTTCATAGATGACATACTTATCTACTCTCGTAGTAAGGAAGAGCATAGTAAGCATCTACGTCAGATCTTGGAAACGTTACGATCAAAGGAGCTCTACGCGTAGTTCTCTAAATGTGAGGTTTTGGATTCGAAGAGTCAAATTCCTGGGTCATGTTGTTAGTGAAGAGGGAATTCATTTGGACCCTTACAAAATCAAAGCCATTGAGGACTGGTCAGCACCGAAGACGCCTACAGAAATTCGCCAATTTCTAGGTCTCGCTGACTACTATCGTAGGTTCATTCAGAACTTCTCTCGAATTTCGAAACCCCTTACGACTTTGACCCAGAAGGGTGTGGCCTTTGACTGGGAAGAGAAGCAAGAGAAAGCGTTCCAAACGCTGAAGCGAGCCTTATTCACCGCACCGATACTATCCCTCCCAGAAGGAATAGAATACTTCTTGGTCTATTGCGATGCATCCAATCAAGGACTCGATTGTGTTTTGATGCAACGAGGAAAGGTCATTATACACGTTTTGAAATCATGTTTTAAGTCAATAATATTATGAAATATTATGTGATATTGAGTATTGAGTTCTAACAGATAGCTTTTACTAGATATAAGGTAAAACTATGTTTAGAATCACTCGGAAAATATTGGAAGTCTTATGAGATTCCAATTAAAAGTTAAAATATCGAAATTTAACGAAAATATAAAATTTGAAATAAGTAAAAATTTATTATTGAAAGTTGTAGATAATCTCGTTAGAAACATTTAGGCGAAAACCTCATCGAAATCTGAGTTATAACGAAGAAGTTATGACCAATCGAAGATCCGCGACAAAACCGGCACGGTGCCGAATGACGTAAAAAGTGAGTTTTTGATAAACTACTTTTTAGACTTAATGATCTAAATGAAAGTCGTAGTATTCGTTAAACCGAGAATTTTGATAAAAAGAACGCCAAAATCTGACTTCGTATGAGGAAGTTATGATTTTTCTAAGTTTCAGCTTAGCAGTAGACAGCTAAAAACTTGAATTTTAGATCGAGTGATTTTTAGCCGACACAACCTAAACGAGAATCGAAGGTCTCGTCAATAGTAGTACAACGGTAAAAAATCTGATGAAAACGGACGTCGTATGAAGAAGTTATGAATTTTTAACGGATTTTCATGTCCCGGTCTGTTAAAAATAATAATATTAAAAATAAAGTCAAAATTAGCCGACGAAGTCTAAACGAAAGTCGTAGAGCATAATTTTCCCTACACGTGCATATAAAGAACGTCAAAAAACGGAGCCCGTATGCAAAAGTTATGGATTTTAGAAGAATTGGGTGCAATTTTCGAGAAAATTCGCATGGAATGGAGCTGGTCACGTGATCCTCGCATGCTTACCTCGTGCCCGACTCGCGTGTCGCATGCTGATTCGACCGAGGGTGCGGTCCAATGATCTTCCGACGCGCATCGCTGCTGACTGCCCCGTGTCCGAAGTGGTGGACCAATCCGAAGCCGGCACGCAGCCTTCTCGCATCCGAGCCTCGCCCAAGCAGCCGCCTGTTCCAAGCCTCGCAGACACCTGCCCTCTCCCCCTCGCTTCGGATCCGGACCTCCCTACTATATATAGTAGCTGCGAACCCTCTCGGCTAAAGTTAGGAAATTTGCCCTTTTTCACCCTTTTTCCATATTTTCACTACTTTGACATCCCCTGAAGCCCCGGTATTAATTCCAACGCCCGAAACACGCCCCGAAATTCCCGAGAAGCCAGAAAAATTTATCTTTTCGGTTTCGAAGCCCAACCCTCGCAGGGCCCGGTTTTCAACGAAGAAAGCTAAATATAGTAACGAAGTGCTGCCCAAATTACTATTTTAACCCCCGGTTATTTCACGGTGAGTTTAATATATAGGAACAATTGTATGTTATGTGTTATATGTGCTACGTGCTTTTCAGTGTTATTATTCCGGTTTATTTTCCCGTGTTATTTTTATTCGTTATTTTTAATAGAAAAAGAAATACCTTTGACCATGTGATCAGTGAAATGACTTAGATTCATATTGGTACTGGTATGTAGCCTCTCGCCATGTAGAACATGTCTCCGTAAGAGAATGATTTCTATTCTATGGTATTGGCAGAAGGTTAGACAGGGCTATAAGCCTGAAATCTACCAAAAGGTTAATTTGAAGTTGTATGTCTTCTGTGCCATTTGGGCCAAAGCTTTATTGATGTATATCAAGTATGGAAATTGTTATGTCTCATTGATTGTATATCTTTGAATCAAATCAATGATTGATATGGAAAGTTTGTCACATGATTCACATATGCCTTTGTTGTTCCTTGATCCTCTTTGCCTCTGCCATATTGAAGTATATATATGGCATAATGTTATATTGTATCTATTATTGAACTCACTAAGCGTCACCGCATACCCCTCTCAATGTTTAACTAATTTGCAGGAGATAAGCATCCAGTATAGTTATATACTGATATAAGATTTTTGAATAGTTTGAAACTATTGTATTGTTAGAAGATTTTCGAATAGTTTGAAACTATTGTATTTTGCACTCCCATATGTATAAAACTATAGAATCCTGGGAAGTTATGTAATATATATAACACTTTGAAATAGTTGGTTTGTATCCAATAGTTTGTAATCACTTTATCAATATAAAATATTGTTTTTATGAATATGCATGTAGCATGTTTCGGAGTAACAATTGTCATGTATGAAAGTGTAGGTCTTTCAGAAACCTTTGGAACTCCAGGTGGGAGACCGTGTTCTTTTGAAAGTCTCACCCTGGAAGGGCTTGATACGCTTCGCAAAGCGTGGAAAGCTAAATCCAAGATACATAGGGTCTTTCGAGATTCTCGCTAGAATCAACCCTGTAGCTTACAAACTCAATTTGCCTCGCGAACTCAGTAACGTACATTCTACCTTCCATGTCTCGAACTTGAAAAAGTGTCTGTCTGTCGAGACTCTTGTAATCCCACTCGACGAGATCGAGATCAACGAGAGCCTCAACCTCGTGGAAGAACCGTAGAGATCATGGAGCGAGAGGTCAAGCAAACGAAGCAAAGTCGTATCCCGACGATGAAGGTTCGCTGGAATGCCAAGCGAGGACCTGAATTCACTTGGGAGCGTGAGGATCAAATGAAATTGAAATATCCTCAACTTTTCGCTGAGTTATTTGTAACTACTAAATTGTTTAAACTCAAATTTCGGGACGAAATTCTCTCTAACGGGGGGATGATGTGACAACCCGAAATTTCTAGCTTGTATAAACATTCAAATCTATCAAAGTTAGCCTCGTTTTGATATCTTTTAGCGCGGTTTATGGTCTATTTGAGTGTTCTAAGCCTAGTATAATCTAGGTATGGGTCTTGGGATGAGTAATTGTGAGTGTAGCACATTGCAATTGAGCCAAACACACCAACACAAGGTGTGTGCGGCCGCACACCCGAGTGTGCGGCCACACACCCATCTCAGCCGCACACCCAGCCACACACCCACCCCAACCGCACACTCCCCCTATATATATATGATACTTAGCCATTTTGAACACTTTTTCAACCTTCTTCAAGACTGGAACTCGTTTTCTCTCAAGTATCATCCATATCTCTCTTCAAATCTTCAAATCAAGTAAGTGTTGCTTCCTTGATTTGTTAATACAAGGCCTTAAATAGCCTTTCCCTTTGATTTGATCCATGAAAACACCTATTTGGTGTTAAATCTTCAAAAACACCAAAAACACCAAGAACACACACTACCTTTTTGGACTTTAACTACACTTTTAAGCCCCTAAATCGGGTATACACTTGAAATAGCTTGATATAAGCTAAGGATCCTTGAAGTTATGCATGAAAAACGCCATTTCATATGATCTTCAAGTGTATATGGCCGCACACACCATGTGTAACCGCACACACCCTTTTAAGGGTCCAAAATAGCAACAAACTTCCATTCCGGCTAAGCAATGGTCAAAACACCTTCCCTAGAACATTCCTAAGGCTTGGAAACACGTTTTTGACACACTTCATAGTGAGTGTGCGGCCGCACACACACTTGGCCGCACACACACAAAACCCATGATTTTGTGGCCTTACACTCCAATATAGGGCCATACACCCCTTATGAGCAACCATATGTGTTGGTAACACTTAATTCTAAGTGTTTTTATGTCCTTAAGGCATGTACCTATCACCATTAGTGGTTATATACATTGAATGTATTCATATATGTGTAATTATATGTTAAATAGGGTTCGTTTGTGCTCAAGACTCCAATTGACACCTGACAATCCTATATCGATCTTTCATTCGAGTTACTCACTACAGGTGAGTTCATACCCCTTAATCAACCTTTTAAATGATTTTAAATGCTTTTATGGGGGGATACAAGTTGAAACATTATAGTTATTAGATCAATCACATGTGATTAATAACTATCAAACAAATGGATTTGCTATACTTTTAGCTGTTTTATCAAACAAACTACTTCAAACTGTTTATCAAACTCTTTTACATGTTACACTCTTTATCAAACTTGTTCTTATATGCCAAACTGCTTTCAAATCGCTTTATAAAGTGACATTAAGTCATCAGCATTTGTTATTAAACTCTTCAAAAGGTTTTACAAAACCTCTTTTTAAACTTATATATATTGTCAAAACCATGTCTAATGCATATATAGTTATATAAGTAAGGTTTGAAGGACTTAGGACTGATGACACACTTTGTTTCATGTTCCTTGTTTGGTTGTGGACTTAGAGTATCCTGTTGTTTGTCCGAGTGTCGTTTGATCCTTAGTTATATATTATGTATATATGTATAAGACATAAAAACTTTTATCTCAGTTCAATACACTCAGTTATACAACAATTCTACTAGTAAACTATAATAGGTATAATTTAGAAAGATACTACTCATTACTTCTAGTACAAGGAAACATACAAAGAGTCAGTTCAGACATAAGTCAATACTTACTATGATGAGAAACAAACATAACTTACTATTATGAGGAACAAACAAGAACATATACATATACAAGTACAAAGAAGAGAACATATACATATACAAGTACAGAGAAGAGAACATATACATATACATTTACAAGTAAATAGAAGGAACATACACCAACATAACGATTAGAATATGAGATTTACTTCTACATGACGCGGATTCCACCGTTGTCATGTTCGTAACCAGAGTCTCCTGGAGGGAGAGCGGGCATTGTGTGTATAGATCTATACGGGACAAACTATCCCGCACCCCGACTGTTAGCTACAGTCCCCGACCGACCAAACCAAGGGGTCACAAATGTCACATTTATTTCGACATCTTTCATCGTCGTGTTCTACAGCCGTCAATCAGTATGGTTACAAATCTCACCTTACCTTATAATTCATTGGCTTTAAGGTAAGTAGTACTACGGTAGTTTCCACATACAAAGCTACAGTTCTATAATATTTTCCCTAACACAATTACCTTGAAACGTTTTCTCATTATACGATAAAGTACAAACTATATTTTGATAACGATAGTCAAACTTGAGAAAATACATACTCTTACAAACAAACAAACCGAACATTGGGTCTTGGTAGAAGACTACAGTTTAGTAGAAAATATGGGATTTTCTAGGAAGAACGAACATTGTACAAATAGTTAACGAACATTTTACTACAAGTAAACACTTACAAACTTTTACTACAAACTTACACTGTGAATATTTTCAACAATCCTTTTTCATACAAACAATGACACTAAAATGCTTATGAATTCACCAGCCTTTAAAGCTGATAAACTCTTTCAAAATAACTTGTATTCTCAGGTCATCAGTAGACAGGTACCGATGCCACGTTTTGAGAAGATGGTGCTCGTTGGAGACTCATCTCTTATTTTGATTTATATTTTTGGTGTCTTATAAAATTCACAGAACACACTTGTATTAAATTATATTATTAATGCAATGGATGATGTTGTTGCTTGTTTACTACTATGCTTTGTTGTGATACTGTACATGACGTCCTCCACCCCCGAACGTTTCCGTCGTTCCGGTTTTGGGGTGTGACATAGGGGGACAAAACTTTTTGAACATGTGTAGGATCTATTTCAAAAAAGTTAATGTTAGTTAAAAAAACAGCTTTAATACCCCATGTTTAGTGTAACATCTCAAAAATCACAACCAATTTAAACTTTTCAAATCAACCCATTTACTAATAAAAGTTTTTACAAAACCATTGTTTTCAAAACATTGTTCAAAACAGAGTATCCCAAGATCAACAACATAAAATCAGGATGTGTACGGTCATGCCTTCGCCTTCCCACGATCCTTGGAAGTACGTGAAACCATAACAAAAAATTATAAGCTAACGCTTAATGAGTTTTCCCCCAAAGTACCACCACACAATACACATATCATATACAAATAAGAAAGTTGGGTCCAATCAGTCATCGAACTGGAATACCTCCGGGTCCACAACCATCGGTCTGGATTACCCCTGGCCCAATCAGTCATCGAACTGGAATGCCAATATACAATAGGTCCACTTAGTTATCGGATTGGAATATCAATATACAACGGGTCCACTCAGTCATCAGACTGGAATACCCTCGGGTCCACTCAACCATCAGTTTGGAATACCCCCGGTCTGTTGACTCATGCACAAAGCACTAAAGTCTCAACCCAACACAATATGTCGACATATAACATATAACAACAAAATCAACAGACAAGTAATCATGCAGCCAAAAATCACAGGTAGTCCTACAGATATTCTGGTCTATGCATACCAGCAACTATCATATAATCATACAAGTCTATCCCATACTCAACATATCATAAATTAAAGTATGACAGGATATCAATCCAATGGGTCGGCATTGGTGCCTTCGACCCGTAAGTATAGTGAGGAAAACTCACCTCACAGTTTGACAAAAAGTTGAACGATAAACTGCTCCAAATACCGGCTCTACAGGTCACCTATTCATCACAAAGAGACCAAGACTCAACTATTTCTTAAAATACCCAAAATACCCTTAAGTCAAACTTGGTCAACCATGGTCAAAGTCAAAGTCAATGGTTCACGAAAACTCAACCCAGACTGAGTATGCCCCGCGTACTCAGCTTGTACTCCCCACGTACACACGATCCATATCGGGCTCCCTTAGGCGTACGCTTGACGTTCAACAGGCTACACCCAGCGTACGCGATGGCTTAACAACTTCATTTCGATGACTTATTTCCTTAAGTCACTACGTCCAATTTTCGGCCTTGGTGAAAGTCATTGAAATTAAGTCACTATTGCTCAAAATACCCAAAATACCCTTAAGTCAAACTTGGTAAAAGTCAAAGTCAACGGGTCAAGAAAAGTTAACCCAAACCGAGTACGCCCCGCATACTCGGCTCGTACGCCCCGAGTACACGCGATCCAAATCGGGCTCCTTTAGGCGTACACCCGACGTTCGACAGGTTACGCCCAACGTACGCGATAGATTAACAACTTCATTTTGAGGACGTATTTCCTTAAGTCACTACGTCTAATTTTCATCCTTAGCTAAATGGCATCCCAAACCATAAATTTTCCAACTTTATGGTTCTACATGTCTAAATCAAGCCCAACAACAAAACCCTAACTTATATTAACCACTAAAGCTCTCAATGGCTTGCATGAAAGAATCTCAGGGGCCAAGATCATATTTTTATGACTCTAGACATGGAAATACGTCCAAAAGTCAGCCCAAACGTTCTAAAGCATGCCATACACAAGAAAGGCCATATTTGGGGACAAAAACTCATATTATCATCATGCAAGCTAGATCTAGCAACTTAATCATCAAGGTGAGAACTTTTTACCTTCTGCAGATGGAGAATGATGCAAGACTTCCAGATCCAAGCTTGCTTCTAGCTTCTAAGGTTCACCACCACCTTCTTCCTCCTTTGGAACACACAAAAACACACTCAAATGTCTCAAAATGTACTCTTCTCACTTAGGGTTTGCTTAGGGTAGTTTTTCAAAGAGGGAGGTTGGTGAGGAAATGAGACATGAGGCTATAATGGTGTTTAAATATGGACCAAACCCTAAAAATCAGGGTTTGCACATTCTTTACGTACGCCCCATGTACGAGGTGTACGCCCAACGTACTAGGGCACGCCCTAGTACGCCTAGCTTACACAATGTACGCTCAGTGTACTACTCTTGGACATAATTACCATTTTGCCACTATGGTCCATTTTGCAATCCTTTTCAATCCCAAGGGATAAAATACAATATTATTCAAACATAGGGTTGAACATTGAAATTACCTTGAAATCGGGATGTCACATTTAGGAGCATGTATCTCATTGAATATACAACCGAAAAAATGCATGTAAACTATGTAAACAATCATTTAAATTGTTAACTACAAGCTGAAAAGAAAATCAGGCAAATCGGACAAATAACGAAGACACTATGACAATTCAAAGTTGCCCTAAATTCTGCAAACATGCTGAAACGGAAAACCCAACTTCAATACCTCATGTTTAGGGACTTTTATCTCATTGAATATATAATCAAAAAATGCATGTAAACTATGTAAATAGTAGTTTAATTTGTGAACTACAGGCAGGAAAATAAATCCGAAAAGTCGGAAAAATAATGAAGACACTATGACCAGGCCCGGTGAAGAGCATGGGCAAATTGGGCATAGGAACAAGACCCATTTTTTCATGGGGCCTAATTTTTTATACTATATTGAAGTTAGGCCCGACATGTTAGTCCAATTGTCCAGTCCACATCGTTGACCAGCAAGCAAATGTGAGACATATTGAGAACGCAAGATGCCAAGCACGCATCGCCGAAGGCAGAAGGCAGAAGCGATTGTCAATTGATCATCATCAATTCATCATTCAACAACTTTATCATAATTCAGGTATGGGTTTTAGTACTTGATTTTTAATCACTAATCATGTAAGGGATAACGTCCCAGAATAAGTGAATTAGGAACGAATGAATGTTGTATCACTTATCAGAAAAGCCTGCAAAGGGTAACCTCAGAGTTGTTGGTTGATATTTCTGCATAATTCAGATTCGACAACTTTTAGTTTATTTGATTTTTTTGTCTTATTACAGTAAAACAAGTATGATTGTTCTTGGCTATCTTGCAAAGCTTATACTTGGAGTCTTTGGGTAATTCTTAATTCCATTACAATCAAAATCAAATCTTATATTTATTAAAATTGGGTTCTGATTGATTGTGTTCCCCTTGTTAGGTTAATTGTTTCAATTGCTTGGGTTGCATACATCATTATCTGTTGATTGACCATCCACTTTCTCCATTCCTAAATGAGGTTTTCATAAAGTTGGATGACATTTGGGGTAATTTCTGATTCCTATTCCATATGTGAGTGAAGAAACACATTAATGTTGTTACATTGACCAAATTTTACTTCCTTCACCAAGTCTTTTGGGCATTGCAACCTTTGCATTTTTCTGCTTTTATTGCAATTATTGCCAGGGCAATGATGATTTGAGACTAGTGTTTATCACTATCCATCCAATTAAGTAAAATGACATTTCTATTCAGTTATGTTTTTTTCGTTTAATTGTGATTTGTGAATTGAATATTAAGTAAAATGACCTTTCTGTCCAGGTGGGGAGCTACTCTCGTGAACTCTTTCCTGTTCAATTTGGCTCTCATTGTTCTTTGCTCCATCAGGTAGGATGACTCATTTTCTTTATTAATTATTTAATATTTTTATAGTTTTTTAACCGGTATGAGAACATTATGTAATGACTCATATTCGATTCCATTATTCTATTATATTATTTGTAATGGTTGCATTGTTGCTCTACAAAACTTATGATTCACACTTTCATATGAGAAAAATAGATTTCTGAAACTTATCGTCGTTTTAAAAAAAACTACAGTTTATATAATTTAACTCGTCACATGTTAAGGTCTAAAGGTCGTTTTTGCGGCTCGTCCTACACATTTAAATCCACCAGGCCCAACCCGATACATGGGCGAGATGGGCTAAGGCCCAGGACATCAAAAAATATGGGGAATCATCTCAAATAATTAACTGATACATATGTTTTGGCCCAAAAAAATTAGTCTGGTACTCTTTTCCAGCGCAAGGCTTGGGAGCTAGGGCGGGAAAACTCAAAATAATTGGGCGGGGGAAAGCTGTAATCTGTATGTGTGATTGGTTGATTGTCAATCGATACCTAGAAATTTTGAAGTTGTAGAAGATCGAGGAGCATCATCATCAATTTGTGGCTTTTAAGGATTTGAAGATTCCAATTTCTTTTCTCTGATTTGGTGATTCATTGACGTTTGAGGTATACCATTTTCTGTTTTGTTGATTCTTTTCTCCTATTCTCCTTATCTGATCACTATTATGATTTAGTGAATCCCATTTTCCGATTTGTATGATTAGTACATTTGTAGTTCAAAGTTGTGTTGTTGGAGACTAGGTCGAAGCCTTCAGTTCAAATTTCCGTATTTGAGAGAGTTCCAGAATGCAGTTTGAAGACTTCTTATTTGGTAATTCCTAAATCTCTGTTCTGATTCCGTTTTGAGGTGTATCCTATAATAATCAATTGAACTTCTGAATTTTTGTTTTATGATTATTCTGATTTCTGATTAGAAGGAAGAAGTAGGTATAAATTTTCCATTGTTGCTATTTTACATAATTTTTTCAAAAAGGATTCATATTTCTGATTAACTATTCGTTTTCTCATTTTTCAGATCAGTTGACATCTTGAAAATAAAAACAAAAACAAAAACTTTGGTTTTCTCGTTTAGGTCTTTCACTTTTCTGTTTTCTAATCACTTTGGTTTTTGTTGTCATTTGTTTTTAATTATAAAAAACGCATCTATTGTTGGTTTTTTTTCTTTGGCTTTGATTATTGACAGACTAATTAAAAATTTCCCCAGTTGCCCTTTGGCTTGAAGTCTTGGTAAAACATAACTCATAAATCGTAAATTCTTATTTTTATTGTAGTAAACTAGTAACTTAGTTTTTCTTTATTCATTTTTATGAATTTGTAGTTTTGTTAATTTAATTAAGTAATGACTAATTGATTCTAATATCATTTTTGTTTCTAAAATAGGCGTGTTTGTTTGGCTTGAAATTTTTGTGTGGGAAATAATGGTGATTTTTTTAATTGTTAATTCATTTAGTTTGTTAATGGACGCTCAAGAGTTAAGACTGTGTTTTTGCTTGAAGAACGAATGCAAATACAATTTTAGTTATAACTTTTAACTTTTAGTTTGTATGGACCTCAAAAAATATCCAATTATTCTTAATTGTTTTATGGTTGCATTTTGATTCAACCACTAGGCCTTATATCATTTTTTTTTATATTTTCAGCCTTGACCAATACACATTGAAGACTGTGAAAAGAATAGTAGTAATAAAACTATATAAAACGGTTAACATTCAATTTCTAGTTTTAATATAATTTTTAGTTTTTGGATATGAGTTAAATAAAAAATGTATGGATATGAGTTTCTAAATAAAAATATCATTAGTTACGTTTTGATAAGTTTATGGTTTCAGTTTAGATATTAGACATAGGGGCATTGTTAAGCCTCTTTGTCCAGGGCAACAAAAACCTATGGACCAGCCCTGGCTATGCCTGTTCGAAGTTGTCCTAAAAGACGTTATTCGGTTGAATAAGTCTAAAATACATATTCGAAAACCGATCCAAATAGCTTATTCGCTCCTAATTTGGTTTGGTTCGATTCGGGTTTTGGTGCCGGTTCGGGTTTTTCTGTCCAAACGCTACTCCCTAGTCCTGCAATTAGTCCAAAATTATACACTCATTCACATAGCACCTATCTTCGTTCGCACAGCCTCCTTCACAACATTCAGCTGCCAGCTATAGTGTTTGCCTTCTCCGATCTCCTGGTAGGTCCCACTTTCTTTTTTTCTGGTTTGGGACAACCTCCGATAAGCACATGATTTTTTTCCTGGAATCGATAATACACATGAATTTCTTGTTATTTCTAGTTTGATCTGATTCCATAAGCAGATAATTTTTTTTTCTGGAATCGATAAAGCACATGAATTTCTTGTTCGAAATAAGGCAGTTTTGTGTTAATCTGCTTTAGTCTCTCGATCCCTCTCATCATCATTCCGATCCAAAAATCCTAGTTTTTCCTTCGCAACGCGTGCAGTTACAAATCCAGTGGAAAAGTATTGGACGCATTTACAGAGTAACGATCCAAACATCGAAAAAGCCCTAACAAGAATTGGAGCTAAATTGGATTCTTCATGCGTGAAGGAGTTGATAACGAAATGCAGTTCTACCGGTTAACATCCTACTTCATGTCTTAGATTCTTCATCTGGGCTGGGATTCAACATGAGTATAGATAAAACTCATACATGTATAACATTGCTTGTAAATCATTCAAGAGTAATCAAAATCCTAATGTGATTAAGGACGTTATCGAGGCTTACACTATTCATCAATCTATAGTAAATGTTAAAACTTTCAAGGTTGTTTTGAATCTTTGTAAAGAGGCTAGGCTTGCGAATGAGGGCTTATGGGTGTTGAAGAAGATGGAAGACTTCAACTGTAAACCCGATACAACAACTTACAATCTCGTGATTAGGCTGTTCTGTGAAAAGGGTAAGATGGATGAGGCGTTAATGTTAATGGAGGAGATGAGTTTGATCGATCTTTATCCTGATACGGTGAGAAGGTGTTTAGGAGGATGTTGGGTGGTGGGTTGAAGCCAGATGGGGTGGCGTGTAGTTTTTTGTTGAAGAAGATGTGTTTAAAGGAAGAACGGGTGTTGGAATGTTTTGAGTTGTATAATGAGATTGAGAAATTAGGGTTTGTGATTTCGATTGATTCATAGATTTATTTTATGATGATGGATGGTTCAGAAAGAGAAAGGGTGTTTTTTGGAAGCTTCAAAGCTTGCTAGGTTTAAGGTGAATGGTGGTTAAATTAGGTCATTTTCAGCATAATTTGTATACATTTTTGAAAATAATACATCTTGAATCGGTGAAAATACAGTATATTGCTAATCATCATGACAAACACTAAGGTGTTGTTTGTTTTTTCTGAGGCAAAATGTCTGCAGTCTGCGGACCACATCTGTAGACATCTGCAGTAGAAGAGGTGGACCAAACGTCTGCATTCTGAAAAAAGAAGACTATTTGTTTTTTTAACATCTGCAGGCTACTAAAATAAACTGATTTTTTTAAACTTCAAAGTGATTTTTTAATATTTTTATGACTTTGTTATAAATAATTAACGAATCTAGATCAACTTTTATGTATTATTATATAAAAAATAAAAATAAAAATGGTATGAATTAATGTATATATTTGATAAAAACCAACAACTTTGGTTGCAAAGTTATAATTAAACATTATAATTAGTGATCAAAAAATTTGATACATAAATGGATGGAAATAAACTTCGATTTTTTCAATTAAATCCATTAAAAACGTACCATAAATATTTTTCTAGAGAAATTGACGATACTGTATTAAATAATGTTTTACAAAATTTGACAAAAAAATATAAGAATATATTATGATTTTTTTTTCATATTTATATAAACAACTTCAACGACTATTATTGTAATAAATCTTTATTTATAAGTTTGTCAAAAATATAATGTTTGTATCGTCGAACGTTTTTTTTAAGTTTTGTAATTTTTTTTTCAAATTGTTTATCATTAATAAAGTTAGAAAAAATATAAATTAAAAAAAAACTTTAAAAAATAAAGATATATATGTTTTTTTAGGCTAGAAGATGTCTGAAGATGTTAGAAGACTCTGGTCCACATCTGTGCCAAGAAGAGGGCGCGCAGACATTTTTAGGTCTGCAGTCTTCAAAAAAACAAACAGTTTGCGAAGGCTAATGTCTGCGTGGTCTGTGCGACGCGGACAGAAGAGGTCACGCAGATCTGCAGACAAACACTACCTAATAATCCAACTGACAATTAAGACTGAAAAACTCCTACTAATAGAAGCAATATCTTTTAAAACATCTGCAAATTTAGTTCATTTTGATTTCTGTAATAAGCTGTTCACTTGTTTAATTTGTATACAATTTGAATGTACTTTGTATTAAATATTAAGATGACTGATGACAATATTTGAGGTTCAAGTGTGATAATTCTGTTTTGATGACAAATGGAAGGGTACTTAAGCTGCAAAATAACTTAATGAAATAATATAAAGTATAAGAAATATTAAATTTTTAAAAAGACCATCCAAGAGTTATAATAATTTATATCAATGTCATCAGAAACAACTTCCACTACCGCAATATCTGTAATGAGGTGTAAGTGTGTATGTGTATGTATAGAATTAACTAATTAAGTAAATTCACAGATAAAGTTTCATATCGTTTGATTTCGGGCTTGGACTGGTTTTCTATCACTGTTGTAGACAATCTCCTGGAGGTATAATGTTGTTTGGGGCCTTCATGAAGCATTCATGGATAAGTGAGAAAATGAAAAACAAGATGGAAAGAATCCCAACTTCAAAACACCAAAACTTTTGATATGTCAAGACTCTGAGAGTTTTGATTCTAACTTTATACGTATGGAGATTATCGATCAATTTGCAAGTGATTTCCGAAAATCACATCACTAAATAGTTATCTAATCTCAGTAAATTAGCGTGAATTAAAATTTTCCAAAAAGTGGTCATACTTGCATACCAAATTTTGATTCATCTTAGATAAAAGATCATTTATAAGCCTTCAAGGAATATTGAATATAATAAACTTTCTCCTCTTTTGATTTTCTTGAATACTTGTTTCTTATTTCAGACGACGATACCAAATGATAGGGAAAATTACAAAAAAAAATATGATCAAACTTGACTACAACAAACAAGAGCAATCTTTGTTCTTCATATATTTTTTTTCTCATATTCTTCTATAAACTTTTATAAATCTCTAAACATAACTAAATATTTCAAAAGATAACTATCAACCCTAATCAGAATCCTAAACTTATAAGAAAATATTCACAAAAGAAAATAAATAAACTCTAAAACAAAAAAAAAACTCTAAAATTTGTTCCAAAATTCGTGACTTCAAAACAACCCATATATAGCCTAAATAAACACAAAGGACCAAGGATTTTTACCACTTGTCAAACCAATAGGTTCACTCTCTCGAATTGTTAAGCTATGTTGGCCATACTCGTATGTCATATTCCTACATGGCATAACAACCGTCAATGTAAATATGAAAAAGGATTTGTCATACATGAGGTTTTATCAGATCACTCTGATAATGTCACGTTACTGCACCATTTTGAAAGAACTAATCCATTGTGCTCCCTGTTTAGTACATCTTTTTCGATTCCATTTTATCGATTTGCTCAGGTTTTAACATTAATTACCTACATAATTATTTCTAATTAGACTTCGTACTCATATTAAGAATAGATGATAGAAAAATGTGTGGTTGATTTTGGTGTCGCTTGTCATTTTCGTATAGTTGAAATTTATACTAATTTCAAAAGGGATCAAAACTATGATCTAATGCAAGCTTCGTGGTGCAGAGTTCATACTTGTATAAAGTGAGTTTGATCTCTAACACGACGAAATAGAGGGGCAATGCCCCTTGTGATGGTCCCTACTAACCGATCAACTAGCAAGGTCGAAAGGGAAGTAGCACATTAATGTAACTGCAAATACATTTGAACCGCAATTTTCATCATCCTTATCCATTTTATGGATTTCATGATTATAAACAGGGGATATACTCCATGTTTTTGGAACTAACGAGTTTATAACAACTCTTACTATGATATAGTTTTTTACTTTCATTCTTGTGCCTAAAAATAAAAATGTTATGCTAATTTATCATGCGAAAATATTTCGATTTGAGGCATAAAATGCAAATAGTTTTCAAGGAAAATGAAAATACGAATTGTTAATTATTTCAGAATCTAACTATTTCAATCTACAACACACCATCTTCTCGAATTTTTCCAAGACAACGGACCCAATTGATCATTAACTAGCTCAATTATTCTCATATTTCTATGAGTATTAACAATTATTAGAAGCCAACGCCAATAATTTACACCCAAAGTTTTGGTTTAGTCATTGAAACAACAATTTAGAGGTTATCCACAAGTGTTCGGTTGAGAAGTTGTGTCAAATGTTAAATCTACCCAAAAGGGATCAAATCTCCTTTTCGTTGAGTAGGCACTTCATCATCTTACATGTGTTCAATACTTCACTTGTACACTACATCTTTTACATGGTTTTTAAATACACTCATTTAGACAGGGCCGGTCCATTAATTTTAAATGCCCGGGGCGAGGTACTAAATTAATGCCCTTTTATATGAAAAATGTATATAGAAAAAGTAAAATAAATTTTATAGCCAAATTAACTCAAGTTTATACAAACAATAACATACATAGATTCATCTAAAACTATATCTTCATGTATTTTTTGAAGCAAAAACATCTCTTAACTTGTGATAACCAAGAAATTGTACAAATTAACTTTTGATACTCAAAATTGCTAATGTGTTTAAACTTTCTTGAGTTAGCTATCTGCAATTGTTTAATCTCTCTTGAGTTAGCTATCTGTAACCACAAAATAAACAAAAACAACAATTAGTATAAGAACCAACATTTCAGATTTTCATAAACTAAAATAACCTATTAGATTTTCAGAAATTAAAATAATTTATCAGATTTTCAAATACATTTCCAGAAATTAAATTAATAAAATAACACATCAGTTTTCAACAATCAGGTTTACTAGATTTTCCAAAAATCTGATACATCAAAAACTTCAAAAACTAAAATAACCTATCATATTTTTATCAACATTAGTTTATTCAGAAAACAACATATGAAATATTCTGAAATAAAAAACATACATTTTAATAAATATTGTTTAATTAATAAACATTACAAAAAACAGTTTAAAAAGAACAAATGCAAAACGATGACACAATTCCATAACTTCTTGTTAAGGAATTTACAGGATTTGTACCTTTTGATGCAGTAAGAACAATAAATGACCAAAACTAATCTGCAAGAAAAATGCAATTCAAAGTTATAATTTGTAAGTTCATTCCAGTTTCGACAGTTGAGAAAGCTTGACTAAGTACAAAACACTTAGAGTCTTTGACTTGATAAACAAAAGCATTCAATTTCATAAACATAAAACAATCCTATAAATACAGATTTCGATAAAATAATTAGAAAACTCAAAAATACAATTCAAAAGTCATAACTCAGAATTTACAGGGGTATGTAAGAGAAATCTTTAGCAAACCTTTGAAACTTGAGCAGAATTGGCAGCTCTGTAAAACTACAAAGATAAGCAGTCCACTGAAGCGAGAATTGATGAGGAGTTGGGGATTAATGGACTATATGAAAAGGTTATCAAATTTTCACGAGAACAAGAGATTAAGAGGGCATATTAACAATGAAATTATGAGGATTTAAATCTTTTTTAGGTTGAGAACGAGAGAAGAAAGAGAATCGTGTGTTTTATCTGTTGATCAACAGGCATGTCCGTATTTGTAGGAATCGTCTTCTCCAGAACACCTTGTCTTCTTCAACTATAATTAATAGGCGTGCTATGTTGCTCAAGAGACCGAAGAGTCGTGCGTTCCAAATTTATTTCAAATTGCCGCCATTGTGTATTAGGTATCCAAGCGTATCCTGTTGCCCTCTTTTCATTTGGACCGGACTTCATAGTATTAGCGGATCAAGAGTTGCAGTGGCCCAAGTACCATACACCCATAAAAGACCTACAAAAATTGATGCCCCTTGAAATTTAATGCCCTGGGCCGTGGCCCAGCTCGCCCTGGGCTTGGGCCGGCCCTGCATTTAGAGATGATAATAATTACGATTTATATTATAACAACTCATTGCAGTTTTATATGAATAAAATCATAATAAGTTTGAATATCGTATAAGTGGTAAGTTGTATGCTGCCAATAATAAATAACTACCATGGTTTTTTGTTTATCCGAGACTGGTTTAATGCTTTGAGCTAGAGACTAGTAAAATCTTATGCTACAATTTTTGAACATAGCAAATTACTAAAAATTTGAAGAGATAACCTCACCTGCTAATAAAAATTGGTGTTTTTGCATAAAACTAATGAATAAGTCTAACTTCAACATTTTGAACGAATGAAACACGATATACAAATTTTATGTTTAACAGTATCTCAATACTTTGACTAGTAAAAAACAAAGCAACTTAAAAATATATAAACTCATAATTCATGCTTCATTAAAACAAAGCCAAATAACCGTTAGGCCCACTAAAATATAAAATCTTTGTACGCATCACGCTCTTGCAATCGTTACCCAGGGTTCATCAACGTTGTCTTTGGACTTCCACAGTGGTTTCCAGTGGTGGTGGTTGGGGGATAATTGATACAAGAACAATGTATGATGCTAATTTCGTGAAGGGTAAAATAGTTTGGGCGCCTGAGGATAATTGGGAAAACGAAACCATGAAAAAAAAAAAACCAATGGTATTAAGTAAGGTTTGGGATGTGCTTTCACTTTTCAATTTATATAAATTGGCAACGTGGAAGACTTTTTTGAAAAGGAAATTAGATATATTCGTGGAACTTGTTCGTGGTTGGAGTTTAAAAGTAATGATGCGTGTATAAGTTTCAAGCAACATGAAGGCTTGAAAATGGTGTTTAAAGTGGTCAAAGTTCTATGAAAACTGTTGTGTCTCTAAGGTCTTGAACACGACATCATAGCCTTTGGGTTTTGGTGGCGTGCAATTTCATAGTCCGATTACTTTTAGGTGTTGTTCGGCTACTAAAAGTGGTTTGGTTAATGCTCACGGAGAAAGGAAGAAATATTTTCTTTATTGTGTTCCTTCAAAAGAGAAATTCGAGTGGTAATTTTCGTGATAACATTAAAAAACATTTTTCATTAATTGGAGAGGTGGGTCGTTATATTGAAATAGGTAATATTGTGGGATATAAAATGGATGGGTGTAAAGATGACAGAAATAAAACAATTACAAGTATTGGTGTGCAACTTGTTGATAAATAAATAGTATGCCGTTAAATATATGTGGTGTTCAGATTGGTGTGCAACTTGGGTTAAAAATTTGCAAGAATGAGATTACTTTCTTGATTCTTCAAGACACTTTGATGACATAACTTGATTTATTTAAAGTAACAAGTATATGAGTAAATTACCAATTTAATTATGCTTGTAGGTATGCTCAGAATTGGTGCTATTCAAATTAAATCAGCATCTGCAAACAATTTTTCATACACGTTCTGTCTATGTGGAGCTACTAAATGTTAAATGTTATGCACTATATGACAACTATTGTGCCTCAATTTATCTAAGGTTGTTGAGCTCAAATTCACACCCTTTGTTTGAATAATTTCTAAACCTCAACTTTTAAAAACCTATTTGTAAGGTTAATATTGTCATGCCCGTGTATTGCCGAACATATATTACTTTATACGTGTTGTTCACCGAACATATGCTACACCTAGGGCACCGAAGATATGCGGTGTCCAATTTATCGAATACAGTTGGTGCTACAAGCCTGTCTATGTGGAGCTATGCAATGTTATACACTATATGCCAACTATTATGTCTCAATTTACTTAAGATTCTTGTGGTAAAATTCACACCCTCTGTTTCAATAAGTTTTGAATCTCAAGTTAAAAAAAGCCAATTTCTAAGATCAATACGTTAGTGTCCGTCGTATTCATACTGCCTGTCACCTAATATAAAGACACATATATAATTCATCAATTCTATAAAAAAGGGAACTTGTTATACTCAACTAAAATAACATTGATCACAATTCTAAAAATATAATCAGGCTTTAGGCAAAGACATAGTGTAATAGTATGATATATCAAGAACCGATTATAGGCTAATTAACCTAGTATCTAACCAGTCCTCATTGCACTTAATTAATATCTTGTTTTTTTGGACTTACCCTTATACTTTGGATATAAATCAATCTCGAATTTTGACCAATTTATGTATCTGTATTCATCGAATTGCCATTTAATTTCTTATTTTATGTCTTTATTTACAATTATTAGAACACACCTTCAATGAATTTAAACACAGAAGTATAAAGTTTAGTCATATAAGCAACAATGAGAGGATATAAGGTCGTGTCAAATCTAAAATCCAAGCAAAAGGGATATAACATATTCTTTTTGTTGAGTGAGCTTTTCATTATCTCCATAACACTTGCATGCGTTTATTCACACACATTGTCCCTTTTCATTGTTTTGGAAATTGAAAAAGTAAACTTTAATATAAATATCTTTTTGTGTTCTTAAAAGGAAAATTAGAGTTTATATTCTACTATTCTGGTTTTCATATGAATAACCATAAAACGAGATCCCAAAATTACAGTCTAATAAAACATCGTTCCTTTTATCACTCTAGAATATCTGTTTAGAAAATTATTATGCAAATAAGTATGATGATCAAGTAACTTTAGTTGATAATGGGCGATTGCAAATATGCACCCTAGGTGTCGGGCTTCGGGAGTTTGGGTATGTGTTATTGTCTTTGAACTTTTTGTGGCAATATGTGTGGCTACTGGCTAGTAACGATGAACTTTAATTATCATAGATTTGGTGGTGATTTGACTTGATGTGGAGTTGTAAATTCTATGAATTAAGAAAAAGTTCGATGGTAGTAATTGAGATGATTATTAGGGTGCATTTAGTAAACTAGTTGTCTAGTTGGTGGTAGAAAACTGGAAGATGGTTGTTGAAAGTTGGAAACGTAGTTGAAAAATGTAGTTTTTATTTGTTATACGAGTATTTGACAAAAATAATTGGAAGTTTTTTAAATATTTAAAAGAGAAAATAAATATTCTCCTATTTTTCTTCCTACGTATCATCACACCCATATAAAATGATCACAAGTCTCTTAATATTATTTGTTTAAAATCTACTTAGAAAACTAGAAGAGTGACATGACAAAGTAGGCAAAAGAAAAGAAGAGGAGACCATGGTAAGTGGGTAGGAGGTGAAGTGGGGTCAGGCGTGGAAGTGGTAGTTCTAAAGAGAGGCTAGTAGGTACTATGGTCGTTTCCTTTAAATTTTATGTTAAATATATATGTTTAAAAAATATAATATAAAACTTTAATCAAATAACTTTTGTCTCCTAACATTTTCTTGCTCGACAATTAGTTGGGGCTTTTGTTGAAGAAGAAGAAGAAGACAATGGTTACGCATTTAGCAAATGCAAGACTTGCAACAAGGATAATGTATACCTTGCAACTCATTATTCATGATTTGAAATAATATATTAAAAAAAAATACAAGGGCTTCTTTATCTTCTAACTTCAAAGTTTCCCTCACTTTCATATTAGGAATGGCTACATCTCCTTGTTGGAGGTTTCCATGTTAGGGATTAGTTTTGGTTTTGAATTCGAAAGTCAAAACAACTTCTTCGAATTTGGTTGTATTTTGTATTTGAATATGAAATTCTTGATTTTTTTTTTTTCATTTTTGCAGGTTTAAACTTTAAACTATAATATAAAGGTTTTTTTGGTGTGAAAATGGTATTTGGTGAATTCTATAAGAAAAAAAAAATCTTGCATTTTTATAGGTCAATCCAGCGAAAACGATAATTTTTATTCCTGATGCAATTTTTACAATTTCACAGGTCAAACATTTATTTCCAGGGGAGGTTTGCAAGATTGATGGCTATTTGTGGAAAACCCCAAGTTTTGTCTAAATTTTAGAAAAAACTTAAATGAATTAGTTAAATTTATCTTTTTATCAAATAATTTTAGATAACATAATTAACTAACACTATATACTTTACATCAAAATTATAGTTAAAATAATTAAAAGTTAATTTCACATGTAAAGATATAGACCTTTTCTTATCAATTTTAAATCATGCAATTGAAACCATATAAGAGTTAGCTACTCATTCAGAAGAAAAGGACTACTAGCAGATCAAACGCTAATTGATGTATAATTTGAAATTTATTCGTATTAAACGTAATTGTTTTAAATAATTATTAATCTGTAATCATATATCATTGATTAATAGTCATTATAACTTATAAGCCACTGGTTTTGCAAATTATTTTATCCACCAAGTCGATGTTCACATTGAGGATATTGTAAATATTTGAACAATAATTTTCTTATTTTCTCAACACTATTAACTTTCCAAAATTTTCACAAAAATATAAATACATAAATAACATGCTTTTGACTGAAAAGTGTCTCGAATAATTGATATTTTGTCTTTACACATGCTGCAACCTAACTAACGTGTAAGGGCAATTTTGTCATTCACTAAAAATCTTCTTAAGGGCAATTACGTCTTTTCACAGCATCATAAGATTTATAAATTGGTGTGTTATCGACTTCAAAAAAATTCATACAAGAAGCAACTTTTCAGTCTCAGCTATGGTTTCTGAAGAAGCTATCCGTACAACACTTGGTGTCGCAGGTACGTTTTTTTTTTTTTTTTTTTTAATTTATTTAAGTATTGCATTTGCATGATAATTTAAAAATCATGAATTAGGATTATATTTTTTAAATATAATATCAGTAAAGTTTTGTGTATAAGATTTGTACAAAATTTTATAGAAATTTGAATTAGTTTTAAGTCATGTTATTTAAACTAAGAATTTTAATTTTATAAACTAGCCTTTTAAAATTAAAATATAATTGAAGCATATTCTTATAAATATGTTAAAGAACTTGTTTCTCATATAATTTTGTTATTATGTTAATTAAGAGTCTGATTAGTTGTTCTTTTGACAGGAAATATCACTGCAGTCACATTGTTCTTGTCAACAGTGTAAGTTCATTAACAATTAAAAAAAAAATCATTTTTGAATGTTATTTTGGAGTATAATGACTTACATATGTTAATTTTAATCAAATTAACATTACTATATTTTCTTACCAATTGTTATTTTCCTATCTTTAGTTTCCTTAACTTTATACTTCTAAGTTGAGTCTCAAGAAAAACATCACTTGATATAGATTAAATCACAGAAATGGTCATTGTGGTTATCTGGCTTTTGCACTTTCAGTCCAATAATTTTGTTAACTAAGTCATTCATGTGGTTTTATTTTATTATAGAAATAATTGTTACTTGTTACCTATATAAAATGATTAAATTGCTCTTATTTAATTTATTTCACTTACAAATATTAAATTTAACAAAAAATCTAAATATTTAATTTTCAGGCCAACTTTTTTTCGTATATGGAAAAAAGGAAGTGTAGAACAGTATTCACCAATCCCGTATCTGGCATCGTTTTTCAATTGTGGTTTATGGGTGTTGTATGGGATGCCATTTGTGCACCCGCACAGCCTACTTGTGGTCACTACCAATGGAGCTGGGGTTGCAATCGAGTTAATCTACTTAGTCATCTTTCTAATGTTCTCGGACACAAGAAAGAGGCTTAGGGTTGCATTGGTGATGCTAGTTGAGATTTTAGTGTCTGGAGGACTTGTTCTTGTGGTGCTAACCCTGGTGCACACAACGCAGAAGCGATCAGCTATTGTTGGTAGCATAAGCGTTGCGGCTAATATCCTTATGTATGCTTCACCATTATCTGTCATGGTATGTCAAAAATACAGTTTTTCTACAAATCATGTTAATTAATATATTTTCTATATTAAGTTTTCATTATTAATTTATTATTAGTTATCCTACATGGGTCCGACAGTATAATATATGTCTTTAGGAGTTTTTTTTTTCATAATAATTTGTTTGACGGGTAAACCAAAAACTTCATGTATATCAGTACCTAGAATATGAATCATTTGATTCGATTATGCATAATCCACACACTTTTTACATCTTGATATATTTTTATGTATATTAATTGACATTTTCATGAATATAACACAGAAACTGGTGATCACAACCAAAAGCGTGGAGTATATGCCTTTTCTTCTCTCCTTGTTTTGCTTCTCTAACGGACTTTGTTGGTTTCTGTATGCCCTTTTCCCATTTGATCCCTTCATCGCAGTAAGTGACTTTTCCGTTTATATGCATAAATTTCTTTTTCTATTTAGCGTTGTACAAATCTCTAATCAATTAGAATATGAAGATTTTTTTTTAAGTTTTACTTCATGTTTACGGTTTATGAAATATTATCACACAACTATATTTAAAAAATGAAAACTTTATAAAAGTAATTAAAGTATATACCTTAATATTTTATTTTGAACAGGTGCCAAATGGGATTGGAGCACTACTTGGCATTCTCCAACTCATACTATATGCAACATTCTATAAACCCACAAAGCAAATATTGGAAGCAAGAAAAGAGAAAGCAGAAATGGGTTTAGCTGTGATGGAGAAAGGCAACGTTGCCCAACTAAGCCACCCATAAATGCCCCGATGGGCCGAAGCCCGCTATCACCCGGCTTATAAAAACAGTTTGACCTTTTGACATAATTGTTCTATATTATGGAAAATAAAAGGTATATAGTTTAGTAGAATTATTATCATTTGGTTGGAACTTGGAAGAAAAAACGAATATGGTAGCTTAGAAGTCGACTACGGTTATAATCGGTGGCTAATTTGTTAGAGATATTGATTTTGATGCATGTATCTGATTCTTCTCTTTCGGTATTTAATTATAAATGATTAAATATTTTCTTTATTTTTTGTAATATATAGTCCTAGAATATCTCCAACTACAGATATCAGATATTGTATATGAGGAATTGATTCCAATGTGAAAACATAAAAAGATTGAATATCATTATTTTACCCTACAGTTGTCGTCTCCAACATCAAAAATATCATTCCTATCACCCTCAAAATAGAATCAAAATAGAAAGAGCTGATACACATCTTGCTCATAATTATTTAAAAAACATTGTTGGGGCTATCAAGTTATTGATCCCATCATTCCTCCCAAACTATTTCCTGCTTTTGAAAAAGAAACTTCCACCACCCATTCTGAAACTTGACGCGTGTGATAACTCAGATAAAAGAAAATGATATATATATATATATATATATATATATATATATATATATATATATATATATATATATATATATATATATATATATATATTCTAGAAATTATAACTAATTAATATATCTGTTTATTTTCTAGAAATAAAATTAGGTGTAATTAATTTTAATTAGGCAAAATAATGAGGTTTAATCCTAAAACCCGTCACCTTCAATGGAGGAGTAAATTTGAGAAAATCATAAGTTTTTAGCAGTTACAATGTTAGGCATCATATAAAGCTCGTCAAAACCTATGAAAACCCCACTGGAATTATAAGAAATCGTTGAGAATTAAGGGAAAAATCGAAGAGATAAGTTCTTGAAGGTTTCGGGTCTTCTTCTAGCAAATCAAGGTATGGTTCTCCGATTTAAGTTCAAATTAGTTGTATAAATATATTACGGGTGTGTGGTTCATGGTTTGGGTTGATTATATGTCTTTGTTTCGTCCAAGAAATGAGTAATTAAAAAAATGAATAATGGGTCTTTGGAAAAAAAATGAATTTTAGAATTTTGTGATGTTTCTTTCAAAATTTTAGATGTCGATTTATGTTAGTAAGATCTGGAGATAGCCTACGTTGATTTTTACATAACTATTTAATGTTTATCCTGGAAAATTGGAGCTGTAAATAAAATATATATGGAAGAAAAACAAAAGAGAAAGATGTTCGGGTTAAGAAGGAGGCAGCTCGGATCCGTTTTTTGGTGGGTCTAAATCAGAGAGTGAGTTCTGTTTTATAAATCCTCTCTAATAAATAATTTTTTTTGTCAAATGTCACATTCTTATTGATTTGCCCACATGTCATTTTATGGTTATTTTCAATTAATTTTTTTTCCACATGATATTTTCTGGTTTTTTTTCATTTTATTAATTTCCACATAGTATTTAAATGTAATAATTGCAATAAGTGTAATAATAAATGCATATCAATTTCATTAATTGGCTTCCTTCTAACTTCAAATTTTCTAAATTAAAGTTTCATTAGTCTCATTTGTTTATTTATCTAAATTATTTGTTTAATTTAAAAAAAAAACAAACAATTTAATTTTAATAATTTAATATTTTTCTATTTTTTTCTTAAAAATTCAAACTTTTTAGAATTTCATATTTTTTTTAAAATGAACCCATGTAATTCACATACACAGTTAACAACTAAAATTTGTTGGTACTGTGGTCCTTACGTTTTGTTTTTGAGAATCAAAACCCAATAATTACAGAAAGGGACCTTATAGTTAAATAACATGTCATTTTTTCTAAATCAAAGTATTATTAATCCAATGTTTCTTTCGTGACTTAAAACCATTGTTACATATCTAGCCCCTGTAGTTTGGGAATTTGCTTACTTTTAGTTTTTACAATAAAATCTGTTAACATTTGCATTTCAGCCCCTGCAGTTTTGGTATACTTCTGCCCAATTTATTTAATAAATACATTATTATTATTTTCTTAGAAAAATATACAGTTCAATATATTTTTAGTATTATAACTAAAATATTAGTTGGTCGAACGAGACATACGAATAGTCGAACCACATACCATGAACTCATAGGAAGTTTTCTCGGACGTTGCCTTAGAAAACGTGTTGTTGGAATATAGGGTGCAGGTTAGCAGCTTCGGTTAGAATTTGTCGGTTACGATATGAGTTTTTCGTGTTCTGTGGTTGCTCGCACATAAATGTTTGTCATGCGTTTATTATGTGGTTTTAATTTATTTATTGACAGTGTGTTTTACGATAAGTATGGTTGCATGCAAATGTTATTTTATAGTTGTTATCTACTGTGTGTGTTTTTGGATGACATGTTTAGCGGGAACGGGTGGTTGTTTAATCGCCGTGAGCATGACGGATGTGTGTGATCGGCGGGGATGGAAATTGAGAATCATACTCATTTCCTAGGATATTTAAAATAATTGTGTACAGTGGATGATGAGTTGTCTCAAGGAGAAGGGAAATGGACATTTGGTACTTTCTCTGGATTATTAATCATTCTCCTAAATTATGACATCTAGTGATATGTTTGTTGTATGATTTATTGAAACTATATTATAAAACCTTTTGTTTTTTCAAGTGATGGACATGTATGTGCAACACGAACTCACTAGGCCCTAGCCTTACCCATTTAGAAATTTTAAATGTGCGCAACCCAGAAAACTATTTAACAAGTTCTTCAATTCCGCAAAGACGTAACACCTGAAGTTCTTCAATTGAAGACTTTATTTTATTTTATTTTGCTTCCGCTGTAGTTTAGTCTATAAGTAAGTTCAGAATTGATCTTGGAAGATGTTGGAATGATTATTTTCCATTTAATTGATATTTGAAAATTAGGGTGTTACTGTTGGATTAGATGTCTAAGCCCATAACTATTATTGGTATGTACTTGATCCGAGAGTAGCATGGTTCATTTTGGTTGCATATCATCAGGACAATTTGTTAGGATGGACTCTTGAGAGAAGGTTATATATGATTTATTAATATATTATAAGTACTAATATATTAATATGAAATCATATGGTTTTAATTAGTATTGATCAAGAGTTAATTTAGAATTGATTTAGTGATCAAAAATAGACTAATTAAATCTATGGGGACTAATTATGTTAATTAGTTATATTTATGTGTGTTGGGCTTATGATCCATGTTGGACCAAGTTTATGTATGGATACATAAAGAGTTGGGCCACATGAACCATGGATCATAAGACCCATGAGTATGGACTTGGGTTATATTCATGACCCTAGAAATCCCACATATAAATACATACTTCATTGCCCAAAATCGATGTGACATCCCCTAATTTCTCGGCCAGAAAAGACCGATTTAATTTATGTTTTTAAAATAAAATCAGAGAAATCCTTTTAAAAGATGTTGCGGAATTTGTTCCCAAAACAAAACATGATAAAAATTTATCAAAACCTTTCTTTAAGAGATATATATTTTCATTTTATATCAAACCTCGGGATGTCATGTTCCGATACAGATCAAAAGCATAAACAAGACATTATAAGCCTTACAATAGTTATTTACAACTACTGGCCTATAATCCAAAAATCTCTCATCATCATCTGACTATGCTCGGAGTCCACTACCTGTAATATAAAAAGCTGAGTGGGTCAGGCTTGGGAGCCTGGTGAGCATATAGGGTTTTCAACCCACAATAATAATAAACTTATTAAGTTCATCAATCAACAATAACCCTGATTACCCATTCCCGTTATCCTCACTTTACGTCCCTAAACACCTATCACAAGGGACCTAGCCTAAGGATTATCATCAGGATGGACACTACTGCTAAGGGGGACTCCTCAGCCATACATGTCCTAAAGGCAACCATGAGGGGGATGGAGTATGCCAATGAACATATAGTTCGCCAACACCTACAGGTTGCGAACCTGCTAACGTTCCACTGGACTGTCTAGAAAGGTCCGTGGTCGTCATCTATACTCCGCTAGACGACTACAACAACAACAACATCGAGGCCTCTCTTCATTTTAACACACATCGACTATTTCGTCTACCCATGTTTTACCCAACATATTTGTAGATAAAATACATATACAGTTTAAAACTTGTATAAAACATCTATTCAACAGTCACCTCAATTAAACAATTAATATAATTACACATAGCACGTATTTTATAGAAAATACTTCATATCTAGGTGTAAGATGAAAGTGACTACACACTCACCTGATTTAATGATAATCGGCCAGCACTTCGTTTCCTAAAATGATCGTTTCTAATAAAACCGGGAGTTTTATTGATAAACCGGGCTCTACGAGGGTTGGGCTTCAAAAACGAAAAGATAAATTTTTCCGGGTCTTCGGGCACTTCGGAACGTATTTTGGGTGTTTGGTATAATAACCGGGGCTTTGGGGGAAGTTGGAATGGAAGAAATATGGGTTAAGGGGTGTAAAATGACACTTTTCCAAAATATACACGAGAGGCCTCGCACCCTTCTATTTATAGGGGTGAGGCTTCTGATCCGAGGGCTGAGAAGCGAACAGATGTCAGCAGATCCGAGGGGAAGGTGGCACGCACGTGCGAGGCTCCAGGTGTTGGCTTATGATTGGACCGAGGTCTATGGTCCGAGGAGTGGATGGTGGCACGCCTGCGAAGCTCGGACACCTGGTGCGACACGCGTCGGACGGAGGCGAGGCGGCTTCGGATGCGAGGAGTTACAAAGGTGCGACACGCTCATTTTTATTCTTAATTAATTAAATCCTAATAATTAAGCATAAAACACATAATTCACATAATTCCTTTTCATTTCTTTAAAATGAGTTACAAAGGTTAATCTAGATTATTACGTCAATATTAATGCCTAGCCTAGAAACACGGGCGTTAAAATTCTCTCCCCCTTAGGATGATTCCGTCCCCGGAATCACACATCAACAAACAACTGCGGGTAGCGACTCATCATGTCACTCTCCGTTTCCCAGGTGAGATTTGTCCCATTCGTATGTTTCCATCGCACCAGCACTAAATCGACCATCTTGCGTCGCAACTTCTTAGTCTTACGGTCAACGATTGCCTCAGGTTCTTCAATTAACCTCTTGTTTTCATCCAACCTTAATTCAGAAATTGGAATTATGTCGGGCACATCTCCCGTGAACTTTCTGAAATAACACACATGAAAGGTGTTATTAATACCCTCTAATTCTTACGGTAATTCTAGCTTGTAAGCTTGATTCCCGATCCTCTGAAGAACCTTAAACGGTCCAATAAACCTTGGACTCAATTTTCCCCTTTTACCAAATCTTATAAGTCCCTTCCATGGTGAGACTTTAAGTAAAACCGAATCTCCAACTTCGAAGGATATCGGTTGTCTTTTCTTGTCAGCATAGCTCTTTTGACGATCTTGAGCAGTTAACATCCTTTCCCTAATCACTTTCAACTTTTCAGCAGTCTGATGGACTATTTCAGGTCCCATAAACTGCTTTTCCCCAGCTTCCAGCCAACATGACGGCGTTCGACACTTTTCTCCATACAAAGCGTGATAAGGTGCCATCTTGATGCTCGAGTGGAAACTATTATTATAGGAAAATTCTACCAGAGGTAAATGTTCATCCCAGTTACCTTGGAATTCCAGGGTACATGCTCTCAACATATCCTCCAACGTTTGAATTGTTCGTTCGCTCTGACCATCGGTTTGCGGATGGTAAGCTGTACTCAAACACAACTTGGTACCCAATTCCTCTTGTAGACTCCTCCAAAACCTTGAGGTAAAACGGCTGTCACGATCTGATACAATCGTTAACGGAACACCGTGAAGCCTCACAATTTCCTTCACCTAAGAATTCACAAGTTTATCCATAGACCATTTCTCGTTGGCTGCTATGAAATGCGCACTCTTAGTGAAGCGATCAACGACCACCCAAATCATGTCGTGACCGTTCCTTGTTCTGGGCAGTTTAGTCATAAAATCCATGGTGATGTCTTCCCATTTACCCATGGGTATAGGCAAAGGTTCTAAACCCCCATACGGTTTCTGATGTTGTGCCTTAACCCTAGCACATGTTACACACTCGGCCACATACTTAGCAACATCGAGCTTCATCGTCGGCCACCAGTAGTAGGGTTTTAGATCCCTATACATTTTTGTGCTGCCGGGATGAATCGAGTACATGGTCTTGTGAGCTTCTTCCATCAGAAGATCTCTTACTCCTCCCGTCTTAGGTACCCAAATCCTATCCTGGAATACCTTCAGTCCTTGACCGTTTGTATCAAACACTAACGTTTTGCCCAAACGTTCTTCCTTTCGGTCATTTTTCTCTAAAGCTTCCTCTTGAGCTTTCTTTATACTTTCCACAATTGTAGAGACAACTTCAATTCTCAACGCTCTTGGCCTTTTCTTTTCAAGGTTTACCTTCCGACTGAGAGCATCAGCAACAACATTTGCTTTACCAGGGTGGTAAAGTATCTCACAGTCGTAGTCCTTGAGTAACTCTAGCCAACGTCGTTGTCTCATGTTCAATTCCTTCTGATTAAAGAGATATTGAAGACTCTTATGATCAATGAAAAGTTTGCATTTAGTACCATAAAGATAGTGCCTCCATATCTTTAAGGCGAATACTACCGCTGCCAACTCCACATCATGAGTGGGGTAGTTCTTTTCATGCTCTTTCAATTGCCTCGATGCATACGCTATCACTTTATCCCTTTGGTTCAGAACACAACCTAACCCAACTCCAGAGGCATCACTATAAACTGCGAAGTCATCAACTCCTTCAGGCAAAGAAAGAATCGGTGCTTCACATAATTTCTTCTTTAACTTCTCAAAAGCTTCCTTATGCTTCTCATTCCAAGTATAAGTAGCTCCTTTGTGGGTCAAAGATGTTAATGGAGTAGCGATCGAAGACAAGCCTTGGATAAACCTTCGATAATATCCAGCTAATCCTAAAAAGCTTCGGATCTCCGTAGGACTCTTCGGTTGTTCCCACGTCATCACAGCTTCAATCTTCGCTGGGTCAACCATTATCCCTTCTTGGTTAACCACATGACCCAAAAAATTGGACTTCTTGAATCCAAAATTCACATTTGGAGAACTTTGCATACAACTTCTCCTTTTTCAGAACTTCTAGCACTTCACGCAGATGCTTGTCATGCTCCTGCTTGCTTTTTGAATAAATCAAAATATCATCTATGAACACTATCACGGATTTATCAAGGTATGGTTTACAAACCCTGTTCATCAAATCCATGAAAGCCGCTGGAGCATTGGTTAGTCCGAACGACATAACCAAGAACTCATAGTGTCCATATCTTGTTCTGAATGCAGTCTTCTCAATATCATGCTCTCTTATCTTTAGCTGATGATATCCTGGCCTAAGATCCGTCTTTGAAAAATAGCTCGAACCTTGCAACTGATCGAACATGTCATCAATCCTCGGCAACGGGTACTTGTTCTTTATTGTTGCTTTATTCAGCTCTCTATAATCGATGCACATTCTCATGCTCCCGTCCTATTTCTTTACAAATAACACCGGGGCTCCCCAGGGTGATGAACTAGGTCGAATAAAACCTTTGTCCAATAACTCCTGAAGTTGTTTCATAAGCTCTTTCATCTCTGTTGGTGCTAGTCGATACGGTGCTTTTGCTATTGGCGTCGTTCCTGGTAACAAGTCGATACAGAATTCTACTTGTCGATCAGGGGGCAATCCGGGAAGATCTTCGGGAAAGACTTCCGGATAGTCACACACCACCGGAATATTTTGCACCTCCTTCTTTTCCTTCTTAGCATCGATCACGAATGCTAGATATGATGTACATCCCTTGACCAAACACTTTCTGGCTTTCATTAGGAAAATGATTCCAGAGTTTACTCTGCGTTTGTCTCCATACAACATAAACGACTCTTTCCCTGGCGATTTTACTTTTACTATCTTCTTCCTACACAATATTTCGGCATCATTGGCGCTAAGCCAATCCATTCCTAGAACTATGTCGAAACCATTTAACTCGATAGGTAATAATTCCTCGTGGAACTTATTCTCATTCAAGTCAATGAGGATGTTTTTCATACGATGGCTAACAGGTATAAACTTGCCACCAGCAACCTCGACTATTAAAGCATTAACTAGTCTATCTACAGGCAAAGCTAGTTTTCTACCAAATTCATGCGAAATAAAGGAGTAATTGGCTCCAGAATCAAAAAAAATTTGGGCACGCAATTCGTTTACGAGAAAGGTACCTGAAGCGACATCGGCTTCTTCTTTCGCAGCTTCAAGTGTCATCTGAAAGGCTCTCGCATTCGGCTTTGGTGGAAGATTGGGCTTTGCTGCATCCTTCTTCTTTGGGAAATCCTTCAAAACATGCCCTTCTTCATTGCACCCAAAACATACGTTTTTATTGAAGGTGCATTCATTGGCATAATGCCCAGGCTTTCCACATTTGTAACAAGTGACTCCCTCGCTGCATTTCCCAACATGTTTCTTCTTACACTTGTCACACCACTTGGCTTCGGCTCCTCCTCCGAATTTACTCGAACCAGTCTTCGAGAACTTGTTCTTTTTATTGGAACCTGAAGTTCATTCAAACATTCTCTTTTCGCCAACTTCAAACTTGCTGGCGGCTCTCCCCTTAATCATATCTTCAACAGACTTGGCAGCCCAAATAGTTACCTCCAAAGTAATTGCCTGATGTACTGGCACTGTATACTCCCATGGAAGTCCCTTTGCGTACCTGTCAATTTTTGTCAGCTCATCTAGGACAATACGCAAAGCAAACTCCATTTTGTCTGTGAAGTTATTTGTGTATTCATCAACGATCATACTTCCCTTCTTCAACGTCAGAAATTGGTTTTCTAGCTCAAGCACATTTTGGGCCGAGCAGTACTTGCGCTTGAAGTGCACCAAGAACTCTGCTCAAGTCAGTTGCAGTGGCTCATTAGGTCTTAGGGTTTTCCCCAGAGTGTTCCACCAACGAGCAGCGCTACCTCTGAACTGACGCACTGCAAATGTGGTTTGTAACTTGCCTTGGCAACCACATGTCATGAAAGCCAAATCCATTTCCGAGATCCAATCCATTACTCCGACGAGATCTTCTTTTCCAGTGAAGGTTGATGGCTTGCAAGTCATAAAGTCTTTATACTTGCATCCATTTCTCTCCACTCTATCCTCGTGGTTATTTCTCCCAACCACAAGCGGTTCACTATGACCAACAGATCTACTGTTGTTTCCTTCTTCAGACTGACTGTCATTTAATTCAGGTTGTTCAACAGAAATTGAGGGTTCACTCCTGTTGTTCAGCAACATTTGCCTTATTTCCTCCCTTTGTTCAGCCATCATCGTCTGAATCATGGCTTGTACTCCAACCATGGTGATGGGTTCTGGTGCAGCTCCTAGTATAGGCACCTGTTCCACCACTTGGGGTTGAGGTTGTTGGTTTCTATTTGCATTTCCAGCTCCACTTCGGGTTCTTGCCATTATAATCTATATACCGAATAAGGCGAATTTAGATCTTTATCCTAGATAGATACTTAAATTCTCCTTATCACTCCGAAACGTTTACATGTTAGTTCTAATATCGTAATCGTACGCTTAGAATCCTACACACATAAGGTTTCCAGATCCGGTCGGCAACAGACCATAGATCCGAACAAATAATGGAATATATGGCAAACATATAGCATTTAGCACATAAAAGCATTTTAGGCATCTTTCCTAAAATAAACTAGTGCTCGTGTCTAAAATATGGTAGACACGCATCTCACAATCATCACTTAGCATTCTAAGTTTAAGTCTAGAAATCCTACAAATTCCTAGTTTGCTTAAACTAATGCTCTGATACCAACTGTGACATCCCCTAATTTCTCGGCCAAAAAGAACCGATTTAATTTATGCTTTTAAAATAAAATCAGAGTAATCCTTTTAAAAGATGTTGCGGAATTTGTTCCCAAAACAAAACATGATAAAAATTTATCAAAACCTTTCTTTAAGAGATATATATTTTCATTTTATATCAAAACCTCGGGATGTCATGTTCCGATACAGATCAAAAGCATAAACAAGACATTATAAGCCTTAACACAGTTATTTACAACTACTGGCCTATAATCCAAAAATCTCTCATCATCATCCGACTATGCTCGGGGTCCACTACATGTAATATAAAAAGCTGAGTGGGTCAGGCTTGGGTGCCTGGTGAGCATATAGGGTTTTCAACCCACAATAATAATAAACTTATTAAGTTCATCAATCAACAATAACCCTGATTACCCATTCCCGTTATCCTCACTTTACGTCCCTAAACATCTATCACAAGGGACCTAGCCTAAGGATTATCATCAGGATGGACACTACTGCTAAGGGGGACTCCTCAGCCATACATGTCCTAAAGGCAACCATGAGGGGGATGGAGTACGCCAATGAACATATAGTTCACCAACACCTACAGGTTGCGAACCTGCTAGCGTTCCACTGGACTGTCTAGAAAGGTCCGTGGTCGTCATCTATACTCCGCTAGACGACTACAACAACAACAACAACAACAACAACAACATCGAGGCCTCTCTTCATTTTAACACACATCGACTATTTCGTCTACCCATGTTTTACCCAACATATTTGTAGATAAAATACATATACAGTTTAAAACTTGTATAAAACATCTATTCAACAGTCACCTCAATTAAACAATTAATATAATTACACATAGCACGTATTTTATAGAAAATACTTCATATCTAGGTGTAAGATGAAAGTGACTACACACTCACCTGATTTAATGATAATCGGCCAGCACTTCGTTTCCGAAAACGATCGTTTCTAATAAAACCGAGAGTTTTATTGAGAAACCGGGCTCTGCGAGGGTTGGGCTTCAAAACCGAAAAGATAAATTTTTTCGGGTCTTCGGGCACTTCGGAATGTATTTTGGGTGTTTGGTATAATACCGAGGCTTTGGGGGAAGTTGGAATGGAAGAAATATGGGTTAAAGGGTGTAAAACTACATTTTTCCAAAATATACACGGGAGGTCTCGCACCCTACTATTTATATGGGCGAGGCTTCTGATCCGAGGGCTGAGAAGCGAACAGATGTCAGCAGATCCGAGGGGCAGGTGGCACGCACGTGCGAGGCTCCAGGTGTTGGCTTCTGATTGGACCGAGGTCTATGGTCCGAGGAGTGGAAGGTGGCGCGCCTGCGAAGCTCGGACACCTGGTGCGACACGCGTCGGACGGAGGCGAGGCGGCTTCGGATGCGAGGAGTCACCGAGCACGCGTCCTGCTTCGTTTGGGCCTCCCTTCGGTCGAATCAGCAACGAGCACGTGGCATGCATGCGAGAATCCGGGTGATGTGGCCGAAGTCTGTCCATGCGAAATTCCTCGGATTTCGTGTTTTTCTCGATTTTTGAGCCAAAACTTCTAAAATCCATAACTTTCGCATACGGGCTCCGTTTTTGACGTTCTTTATATGCACGCGTAGGTAAAATTACGCTCTACAACTTTCGTTTAGACTTCGTCGGCTAATTTTGACTTTAATTTTAATATTATTATTTTTAACAGACCGGGACAGGAAATCCGTTAAAAATTCATAACTTCTTCATCCGACGTCCGTTTTCGTCTGTCTTTTTACCGTTGTACTACTATTGACGAGACCTTCGATTCTCGTTTAGGTTGTGTCCGCTAAAAATCACTCGATCTAAAATTCGAGTTTTTAGCTGTCTACTGCTAAGCTGAAACTTAGAAAAATCATAACTTCCTCATACGAAGTCAGATTTGGGGGTTCTTTTTATGCATACTCTTGGTTTAACGAACACTACGACTTTCATTTAGATCACTAAGGCTAAAAATTAGTTTATCAAAAACTCACTTTTTACGTCATTCGACACCGTGTCGGTTTTGTCGCGGAACTTCGACAGGTCATAACTTCTTCGTTATAACTCGGATTTCGATATTCTTTATATATCTGGAATCCTTGTCATGACCACTACAACTTTCTTAATAGATATCGGCTTTATCTAATATTTATTTTCGACGCTCATTTTTATTCTTAATTAATTAAATCCTAATAATTAAGCATAAAACACATAATTCACATAATTCCTTCTCATTTCTTCAAAATGAGTTACAAAGGTTAACCTAGACTATTACGTCAATATTAATTCCTAGCCTAGAAACACGGGCGTTACAATCGAGACTGGTGTATTTCTTGGAGTTCATGGTGTTTTTGGGTGTATGGAATTCTCTCTCAAGTTCCTCCTTTGTTCATGATGTGTTGTGATTCCACTTGAGGCTTCCACACTGTTGGGGCTAAGCTCTTTAAGGCCAAATACATCAAGACTTCAAGCTCCATCAAAAGGTATGCTATCCTAACTAGTATATTATATGGTTTATATATAAATGCATGCTAGTTGTAGGTTTAATACCCTGGAAACCATTTGCATGTATAATTAGTGAAAACATAGATCCAAGGTATTTAGGGTTGTATGTGCACCATAGGATGTTGTAGTATAGTAAAACCCAACAATGGTATCAGAGCCAATGCTTGTTTTCTTTTATACTTGATGCAATTTGCTGAAAAAAGCTGAAAAAATCGAATTTTTGCTGTCTGGACAGGGGACTCGACGAGTCTATTGAGGGACTTGACGAGTCCATGTGTAAAATCATCCAACTCGTCGAGTTGGTTCATGCACTCGACGAGTTGAACCCCCTGACAGCATATATTCGAGGTTTTTGGCTGAAATTGGACTAGGAACATTACCCTAAACTGTTTTTTTGAACTTGTAAAGCTGTTTTGATGTGGTAATGTTCATGCTAATCCAATTTCATAGATAATTGTCAATAGATTCATGTTTTGTATTAGTTTAATGGTTAGGCTAATTACATGAAAAGTGTTTGATTTGAATTATCTTGTTCTTATGAGTTGATTTAGATTAATAGAAAAGTTATGTGATAATATGTTTTCAATCCAAATTGATCTAAAAGTTGTTCATAATATGTGTTTTTGTAACTTGTCCTCAAGTTATATGAAAAGTCACATTTATGATTATTAAAACTCATAAGATTTCCATAAGTTATGAAAAATGGAGAGTCTCATTTTTAAATGTTTTAAAGTCTTCCATAACTTGTCCTCAAGTTATGGAACTTGAAGAGTTTTTCATTAAAACTACTTTAAACACATAAGTTATGGAATTGAAAAGTTCTTCAATAGTTCAAAACTTTCCCTCAAGTTTTGGAATTTGTAAAGTTTCCCCTCATGAATACTTTAATTCCAAGTTAAGTCCTTAGAATTTTAAAAGTTAAAATTCAACCCTTATACTTTATAGTATTATAAGTTAATAATATATATATGTATAAGAACAAAGTCAGTCTTACCGTTACTAGGCCTCATTCACGAAGTCGGTCTATAAGGGGGGTATAGGGTTACTGCCTATAAAATGGCAGTTTAATGGGTGTCCACTCTCACCCACCGCTTCCTTGACTGGTGATGGGTCATTAGCCGAACGGGTAGGACAAGGACTATAATTCTCCCTTCATTGAAAGCAATAATGATCAATACTAAGTAACTAAACATTTTATAAATTCCCAATCTTAGTTACTTAGGAAAATGTGAATTTGGTGCTAACCCATGAAATTACACTTTGCACTTTGCTTAAGTCGTTAGTGGAGCGTGTGTGGTTAACCGGCACACTAACCTGGATTTAACAAGGTAGGCAAAGGGTAACTTAATATTTATCATAGTATCGGTGGAGCGCGTGTGGTTAACCGGCACATCGATAGAGTGGTAAATATTAAGGGTACCAAGTATATTTGCATGGTTATTCACACCTTGTTTTGTGATCCTCGGCATCCCAGTCACAAAATTTGAGAGGGCACAATCGAGATTGAAACATGCCATTGAAAAGTTCAACGAATCTCAAAAGATCTAGGAGTTTCAAATCCAATTAAAACCTAATAAATTATTTCGGTTTTCATGGTGGAAATTGGTGAATCGTCATTCGCCTACCTTCAAATATTTTATAGCTTGGATTACGGCATCCCTCTTCCAAGTTATAAAGTAATGTGTTGGGTCCTAGCCTTAATATTTCATATTGGGTGTTATATTAAGGACTTAAATCAACTAACTTGAAGATCTCCCATTTTAGATGTCTGGTTCATACAACTATGATCTTCCCAAATCCCTAGGATCAAGATTTCCTAATGAAGATGATGTCCCATGGTTGGTTCATGGAAATCATGCTTCTCTACCGCCACCTCCACCTCCTCCAATTATTCTCCCTAACCCACAAGTTCTTGAATAATTCAAGGTCACTCAAGCCCTATTGACAAGCAAGGTCTATGTGTGCTCACATCTTGGAGATGAAGTCACATATTGACAATCCGGGAGAGTTGGGTGTCAAAGTCTTGAGGAAGTTGGATGTTCAATCACTTCCTAAGTCACATAGTGAGTTCTTTAAGGACTACTGTGAAATAGACTATGACATGACCCTTAATGATCTTTTCTATTTACTAGGTGCTGCTGAATCAGCAATGATTTGGAGCACTGGTAAAGCAAATTTGATTAGAAGATCAACTTCTGAAACTTTCATGGACATTGACAATGGTAACATTAAATATCCAGAAAATCTTTATCTTGCCAATGGAAAGGGATCGGCCATAGTCAACTTGGTTGACCAAATGGTAAAGAGAAAGGCTAAGTCTGAGATAGTCTTGTGTACCATTCCCAAAGGGTCCATATGTTTCTATTGCCAAAGGAAGGGGCATTGGTTGCAAAGCTGCTCTATTTACCTGAAAGATCATAAGGTTGGTCAAGTCAAAAAGTTTGACTCTACTTCAGGTAAGTCCACTATCTAACTCTATTAAGTTCCTATTTGGAGATTCTTATTACATGATGTGACTGGGTCACATGTTGAAGTTTTAAGAATCAAAGAAAAGAGAGGAAGCTTAAAGAAGAGTAAGCTGATTCTGATCGCGAAGATGGATTTCGATCATTGGGTCGGTGATCAGAATTTTTGAGCTGCTGCTTAAGAGTTGTGATAGATTGCTTAGGAATAGATAACAACATAGTTTTCATATGCATTTGCATTGTAAGGATAAGTTTTCCGCAAGTTTTAAATAAAAGAAAATTTTTCGTTTTTTTATTTACTTTAAATATCCTTACAGTGGCATTTGTGAAAAATTGTTTTTTATATGATTCCATTGATAGCAACATTGGAAAATGGATTGATTCTTTCGTTAGTGGTAGTGTCATAATTTACCAAATAAGGAAAGATTCTCATCAACCAAGTTTTAGTTGGATAGAAACTTGGAATCATACAACTTGTATTGTATGATGAATGAGAATTTTCATCTTTAGGAAATTGAGACTAACTCCTTGATCACATGTATATGTGAGTCAAGAGAGGGACTAGGGGATCGGGTACACTTGGGTGTGCGCTGGTCAAGTCCACCAGACAAAGTTCGATAAGATTATTCATTATGATTTACTGAAGTTCAGTAAATATGGTTATACTTACAAGTTTAAGTATAATTCTGAAACATTGGAAAAGTTTCAATGTATGGCAGAACGAATGAGAAGAATCAAATTAGACAGAAAGATAAAAGTTTCTCAAATCTGAAAAGATGGGAGAGTACTTTAGTATCATGTTTTTTGATTATCTTAGTGATTATGAAACCATATCACAATTGATTCTCTAAGGACATCTTAGTGCATTTGTTTGACTAAGAAGAGGAATCGTGAATTGTTGGATTGGTTAAATCAAAAGATGAATCATACTTCGTTCCAAAATTGAGTCTTAGAGTAATACTCCAAGATTGTAACTTGAGTGACATAATCTTAAGAAGGTTTATAACACTTGTCAAATGTAAGAGTAAATTGTGTTCTACTCTTGTACATTTGAAATTGGTAAGTTGTGATGTTTTGTATAAAACAAAGACCAACTTAGGCCAATTGTGTGAAGTGTTTGACTTGATAATAATCCGCACTATCTCTTGAATATTTGTTTGTCAAGGATTGAGTCTTGGCAAGAGAGTCTTATATGTCAAGAGGACAGTGGGAGTTTAAAAGATCTTGAAAAAGTCTAATCAAGAATAAAACCTGTAGTTTATCACTAGTACACGACTTGAGGTTTATAACCTTTCGTGTTGACACATTCCTATTTCTGTGCCCATTCCAGTTAAAGTTGGATTTGCATATGAGTTCTGAGAGTTCTCAATCGGTTGCATAACAACTTGGAAGCAATGGCAGGCCCTTGTGCTGCCAGGTGGCAAGAAGTTAAGACTGCACAAGTTCGGTCCATATGCGTTTGGATTTGTCATTAATCTTGTCTTGTGATTATGGTTTTGACAAATTCACATGGATAGGAACACATACAAAATAAAATCTAAGTGTCATAAGGTTTCTCTCCGATTCATGAAAATGATGGTGAGGAAACGCTTTCACTAGGTAGGTTTTAATTAGATAGCAATTGTGATATTTGCATTCTCAAAGTCGTTAGTGGAGCGTGTGTGGGTAACCGGCATACTAACATAGACTTGTGAGAAATGGCAAAGGTCTAAACAATCGAGACTATGATTACGACATCCCTTTTCATAGTTCTAAAATTGTTTAGACATACATGTGAGCTGTTTAAGAAAAGGTGTATGATTTTGATAAAGTCTTATCAAAGCATCTCGTATTAGAAAACTGAACTTTGGTAAGAAAGTCAATAAAGTATTGATTTCTAGAAGTCCAGCTGATTTCTGGGTACATGTCAAAGCTAGTGGGAGCATAAAGTGTTATGTTGGTTAAATTATAATTATCAGGTTAGTGGGAGCATGATTATTATGTTACGTGTTGCAAGTTAGCAATGTTAATTATAGAAAACAAAAGTTTCAATTCGCTTTGAAAAGTTGTTTTGCTATAATTAAGGGATAGGATTTTATACTTCATTCCAATTCTACAAGCTTAGATTGAGATTTTAATCAACTCTAGTCAAGGATATATATGAATGTTATGTTGGAATGGTTCAACATAAGGAAATTCTATATATGTGGCGTTCTCAAAATTCGATTATGATTACGACATCCCTCTTCATAGTTCGAATTGTGAGAACATGGCAAATACAATTTTTTATAGCATGAATCGTGTCCCATATGCTTCGGGTATAGGATCGATTACATCCATTCTAAATTTTCCAAATGCTTAGGGCATTAAGAAGGGAAAAAGGAATAAAACCGGATGTGACTAAAATGATTAAGCAATTGTCGAGGACAATCTGAGGTTTACCAAAGATTGGTTGCTCGTGGACAATTGGAAGTATAGTGTAAACTTTGGAAAGGACCATATTGACATATTCTGAAAAGAGGCAAATATTGTTCAGAAGTGATAGTCAAAATGGTAATATGGAATTGTTTCCATAGGTGGAAGTTCTTCTCTGAATTTGTGTAAGATTAGAAAACTTAATGCAAAGAAGGATGTTCAAAGGAATGTACTTTGAATATGAGACTTCATTTCCATGGAATTGATCTCCATTGGAATACTTTGTAATGTCTGTTGCCAAGTCTTTGTGACTTTTGTGCATAGTCATTACAAGAGAATCATTGCATATAAGTTTAGAATCTAACAGATTACTGTAAATGGCAAGAGTTTGGTATTCTTACATTTACAAAAGGGATTAGGATTGTGAAATGAGCATCATTGGAGTCGTATTCAATTGATCTATTTCACAAAAGAAAGGACCGTAGGTAAACATAGTGTGCATGCTTGCAGCATGGCATGACTATTGTTTTAATTCAAGTATTAAGTTGATAAATCGAAACATTATACAATGAATAGTGAGTAATCAATATGGTGCTTAGATAAAAGGGTTTTTATTTACATTCAAAGTGTTGGGGCCATATAGGATTAGTATTATTCTTGTGTTTCACTTTGCATGTTTTGACTTCCCGAATAACTAGGTTATTAAAACCGTCCACAGTCAATCATACTTTGGAAGTAGGTATTGAGGCAAGACTGTCATGAATTGGTCTGTAGTCTGTCTAGGTGGCTAGACTTAGCTGTAGTATTCATGAGTGTTCCTGGAATAAGATTCGAGTATTGGATTAAACCCATGCTCATTTGAATCACTTCATGGATTTTATCACGAGTGAATCATGAGATGATAATATCTTATATTCTTCAAACCTAGAGATATGAGTTGTTGACTATGAGTTGATTATACATTGATTGTACGAAAACGCATCAGTAACTTGATGTTATAAAATGTGCCTTTGTGTATGATTCAACAAGTAGTTAGTACAAGCATATGAGTCGAAGTTTATCCATTCCTTTTACCTCATAAGGGTAAAAGCGATATCTGTGGGCCCCTCGATGGTTTAGTGATGACACCCCTAAGTGCTTGGCCAAGCCTGGACTGATTTGATTTATTCAATTAGTCAGTTGTCATAAATTGAAAATCGGGAAATAACAAATGGATGGAGAGAATGATTATAATCCATGTCTCAGTCCATATGATATCTAGAATGGAGGAATATATGATCACTTATCTAATGGACGCGTCATTGATTTGTTCAGAGTTCGACAGCGGCTTTAAGAGCTACGATTGCTAGTTGGGTTATGAAGTCGTACTTGCAATAATAGTTTTAAACTTATCCAAGTGGGAGACTGTTGGATTAGATGTCTAAGCCCATAACTATTATTGGTATGTACTTGACCCAAGAGTAGCATGATCCATTTGGGTTGCATATCATCAGGACAATTTGTTAGGATGGACTCTTGAGAGAAGGTTATATATGATTTATTAATATATTATAAGTACTAATATATTAATATGAAATCATATGGTTTTAATTAGTATTGATCAAGAATTAATTTAGAATTGATTTAGTGATCAAAAAGAGACTAATTAAATCTATGGGGACTAATTATGTTAATTAGTTATATTTATGTGTGTTGGGCTTATGATCCATGTTAGACCAAGTTTATGTATGGATACATAAAGAGTTGGGCCACATGAACCAAGGATCATAAGACCCATGAGTATGGATATGGGTTATATCCATGACCCTAGAAATCCCACATATAAATACATACTTCATTGCCCAAAATCGAGACTGGTGTATTTCTTGGAGTTCATGGTGTTTTTGGGTGTATGGAATTCTCTCTCAAGGGAACTCCTTTGTTTATGATGTGTTGTGATTCCACTTGAGGCTTCCACACTATTGGGGCTAAGCTCTTTAAGGCCAAATACATCAAGACTTCAAGCTCCATCAAAAGGTATGTTATCCTAACTAGTATATTATATGGTTTATATCAAATGCATGCTAGTTGTAGGTTTAATACATTGGAAACCATTTGCATGTATAATTAGTGAAAACATAGATCCAAGGTATTTAGGGTTGTATGTGCACCATAGGATGTTGTAGTATACTAAAACCCAACAGTTACAAGTTGGCATCAGAGAGATGTTTAAGCAGATTAGGTGTTTGCATAAACACTTAAGCTTAGACGGAATGAACGAGAGGTAATCAAACGACTAAACTATACCACATCTTGCGTGTAGGTATCATGTCTTCAAGGATATCTGGAAGGTTTGCTAGGGTCACCCCGGAGGATGAACACATCCCAATTGGAGCTTATGTTAGAGCGCCTGTAGATGTACCAGAAATTCCGCTAGTGGACGTGGCCAAGGAAGAGGAGGAGGCAGGGGCAGAGGAAGATGACGAGGAGCTGTAACAGCACCGATAGCTGCACCGTCTGTCCACGGTAGCTCCGGCTCCCACCGCGGTCGAGGTCGAGCTCGTGGAAGGGGTCGTGCGACGAACATGGTCACTAGGGAAGAGTTAGCTGATGAGATTGCTCGGGCGATTCAAGCGACATTGCCAAATGTAGTTGCTCAGGCACGAGATGCAATAATGAGTGTGTATGAAGGTAACTTGGGCGGGGTGAAGAGGACTACGAGTATAGTACACCAAATATAAATCATGACCCAAGTATTGCACAACCCTCAAGGCATCATGACAACCGTGAACGGCGAGGTTGTAGTTACAAGACGTTCATGGATTGTAAGTCACCCGTATTTAACGGAGAAATTGATCCCGTTTTGTCATCAACATGGATCATGGAGATTTAGGGAACATTTGATACTAGCAAATGTGCAGATGAGTGTAACAACGTGAAATTTCAAACCAAATTTTTCAATTTAAAAACACATTTATCTCAATTTAAAAACATCTTTGTCTCGATAAATACAAAATGTCACAATGTCAAATCATCAAAGCCCATATCAAAACTGTTCATATTTCGAAACTCCAGGATCCTCTAAATCACAAATCAATTGTTGATGTGTGTACAATCAGGCCGGCGCCTTCCCGTGATCCGTAGAAGTACCTGAAACACATAACACATAACACGGTAAGCACAAGGCTTAGTGAGTTCCCCAAAATATCACCTATATCGCGTTAGCCACTCGAGACTAGCTCAATACGACCCTCTGGTCAATGTGTTCAAGTGGAGACCCTCCGGTCCCACTACCCGGGAGGACCCTCTAGCCCTAACTCATTAAGTTCACAACAATAAGCATAAATCACAAGAATAACTTGCAAGTAACACAATAACACAATTAAGCACATAAGGCATCTCAGTCACACAAGGATACCACTCATGGTAAGTATAGTGAGAAGACTCACCTCGTTAGCTAGTAAGTACAAGTCTTGTGCTCGGAAATCTCGAACTGCCCTCTGCCTAATACATAGGATAACCACTTCTAATTAATACTCTATTCGCACTCAATTACACCAAGGTTGTCTTCTCTTTTCTCTCAAATTCTTGGAATGGGTAAAAGACCATTTTACCCTTCCATGGTCCCCATTACTCATGTTGGCCAACCCTAAAGTCAACATAAGTCAAACTCGAGTCAACAGTCCCAGTTTGACCTGACTCGCCGAGTGCACTCATGTGACTCGTCGAGTCCAGTCGTCCCTCAGAAGTCTTCGTGAAGGTCCAACTCGTCAAGTAATCCCCTAACTCGCCGAGTTATAGCATAGCCAGCTCATCGGGACAAACCCTAACCGACTCGTCGAGTCGGCTCCTCGACTCGGCGAGTCCATCCAGACTCTTTTCTCATTCAGATGATTTCTAGGCAAAAAACCTTCCCAAACTCTAGCTCTACACTCTTAAGGCTTGTTTATCACGTAAAGTCACAGGCTTTACGTCCATGCATGGCACTTAGGGCTTGAAATGCCAAAACATACCTTAATAAAGGTTTTTCACTCAAGAGCATTATTATGGCTGAATAAAGCATGGACTTTTGGACTCTAGGGACCTCACATGGTCCAGATCTGAAGTCCAAACCTCTACAAGGACTCAAAACACTCTAGGTCCTCATATTAGATGGAAAAAGCCCTAAAATCCCAAAATCATGAGATCTACTCAACAAAATGAGAAAGGTGCAAGCTTTATACCTTTCACAGAAGCTCTAAGGTGAAATAACCACGGATCTAGCAACTCCTTGTCGTCTATTAGCTTGAAATCATCTCTTCTCTTCAAAAGATGCACCAAACACTCAAAGTTAGCTCAAAACTCTCTTCCTAAGCTCAAAGGCCGATTAGGGTTTACTCTCAGTGAAGTTGAGCCGCAAATGAGGCTATAAGTGCCCTTAAATAGGACCCAAACCCGGGGATTTAGGGTTTCTCTTCACAACGTCTACTTGGCGAGTCGACTCTTGGACTCGTCGAGTAGATCATTAATCCCACGTGGCACATCGCGACTCTACTCGACGAGTTGTAGCACTGACTCGTCGAGTAGCTCAATAGTCCTCAAAATAAATAAATAAACAATATACCTGGAAGTCTGGATGTTACAATTCTCCCCCACTAGAATCAGACTTCGCCCTCGAATTCATGATCTGGAAATAACTCTGGATACTGCTCTTGCATCTCGGACTCCGGCTCCCAAGTCAACTCAGACCCTCTCCGACGTTGCCACTGGACCTGAACCAGGGGTACCTCTTTGTTCCTCAAAACCTTCACCTTTCGATCCATGATCGCAATCGGTCTCTCAATGTAATTCAGGATCGCATGCACCTGAATGTCCTCTAATGGCACCACTGCCGCCTCATCGGCTACACACTTCCTCAGCTGAGACACATGGAAGGTGTCATGAATCTGCTCAACTCCGTAGGTAGATCCAAACGGTACGCTACCTTACCCACTCTGACGGTTACCCTGAAAGGACCGATGTATCGGGGCCCCAGCTTGCCCCTCTTCCTGAATCGGATCACCCCTTTCCACGGGGATACCTTCAGGAGGACAAAATCTCCAACCTGAAACTCAAGCTCGGATCGTCGCCTGTCTGCGTAACTCTTCTGGCGACTCTGGGATGTCAGTAACCTCTGTCTGACCTGCTTAATCTGCTCAGTCGTCTTGAGCACTATCTCAGTGCTACCCATCACTCACTGTCCCACCTCTCCCCAACAGATAGGAGTCCGACACCTCCTCCCATAAAGAAGCTCAAAAAGAGGCATACCAATACTGGAATGGTGGATGTTGTTGTAAGAAAACTCAGCCAACGACAAATATGTGTCCCAACTTCCACCTAAGTCCAAAACACATGCTCGAAGCATGTCCTCGAGCGTCTGAATCGTCCGCTCACTCTGCCCGTCTGTCTGCAGGTGGTAGCCTGTACTGAAGTGCAATCGCGTACCCAACTCCTCATGAAACTTTTTCCAAAACCTGGAAGTAAAGCGCACATCCCGATCTGACACTATCGATGTCGGCACTCCATGCCGAGCTACCACCTCCCTTACATATATCTCGGCCAGTTTCTCTGCAGATGAACTCTCACTAATAGCAAGGAAGTGAGCGCTCTTCGTCAACAGGTCCACAATTACCCAAATGGCATCGACACCTCGCGCGGTCCTCAACAATTTGGTGATAAAATACATGGAAATCAGTTCCCACTTCCACTGGGGAACCTCTAGTGGCTGCAACTTGCCATGAGGACGCTGGTGCTTGGCCTTAACCCGGCGACAGGTCAAGCACCTCTCGACTACCCAAGCCACGTCCCTCTTCATACAGGGCCACCAATAATCTCTCTTCAGGTCCAAGTACATCTTAGTGGCTCCTGGATGGATCAAGAATCTTGATTTATGCGCCTCCTCCATCAGAATACGGCGAGCTTCGCCAGTATAGGGCACCCAAATCCGCCCTCGAAAATTCATAAGCCTTCGACTATCCGTCGTAAACTCAGACACCTGCCCACTCACCTGCTCCCTCTTGTGGTTCTTCGGTCTCACAGCCTCCACCTGGGCCTCTCGAATGGTATCTAAGAATGGAGTTATCACTATCATTCTCATACACGCATCTCGGATCGGAGTACTCTCTACTCTACGGCTCGGGGCGTCGGCTACCACATTAGGCTTGCCCGGATGGTACAAGATCTTGCAGTCATAGTCTTTCACCACATCCAACCACCTCCTATGTCTCATATTTAGGTTGGGATGATCCATGAGATACTTCAGGCACTTGTGGTCCGTGTATATGGTACACCGAACACCATAAAGATAGTGGCGTCAGATCTTGAGGGCGAACACTACCGCCCCTAACTCCAAATCATGGGTGGCATACCTCATCTCATGAGGCTTCAGCTGCCTCGACGCATATGCTGTCACGTGACCCCTCTGCATCAACACTGCGCCCATTCCTGATATAGACGTATCATAATATACCACAAAGTCCTCCACTCCCTCCGGAAGGGCTAACACTGGAGCTTCGCACAATCTCTGGCAAAGAGTCTCGAATGATGCCTGCTGCTCAGGCCCCCAAACAAAAGTAACGCCCTTCCGGGTTAATCTGGTGAGAGGAACCACAATCTTGGAGAAATCCCTGATAAATCTCTGATAGTATCCGGCCAATCCCAGAACACTCCTGATCTCGGATGGGGATCTCGGCACCTCCCACCGCATAACCGCCTTAATCTTGGACGGATCGACCAATATCCCATTCTGATTAACGATATGTCCCAGGAACTGGACCTCTCGTAACCAAAAATCACACGTGGAGAATTTGGGATACAGCTTCTCCGACCTCAAACCCCAAGAACCTCTCGCAGCTGCTCCTCATGCTGCTCTCTGGATCTCGAATACACTAAGATATCATCGATGAACACGATCACCGACCGGTCAAACATAGGCATGCACACCTGGTTCATGAGATCCATGAATTCTTTCGGTGCGTTGGTGAACCCGAAAGGCATCACCACGAACTCGTAATGCGCATAACGAGTTCTAAAGGCCGTCTTCTGAATATCCTCCTCGCATACTCTCATCTGGTGATATCCGGATCTCAAATCAATCTTGGAAAACCAAGATGCCCCCTACATCTGATCGAATAAATCATCGATCCTCGGAAGTGGATAATGGTTCTTGACCATCAACTTGTTTAACTCCCGGTAATCAATGCACATCCGGTGTAAACCATCCTTTTTCTTGACAAAAAGGATCGGCGCTCCCCACGGCGAGCTACTCGGTCGAATAAATCCCTTCCCGAACAGCTCCTGAAGCTGTGAGGATAAATCCTGCATCTCTGGTGGCGCAAGGCGATAAGGTGCCTTGGCGATAGGCGCCGCTCCCAGAACCAAATCAATCCGAAACTCCACTTACCTATCGGGAGGCACACCCGGCAACTCCTCGGGAAAAACATCAGGTAAATCGCACACTATCGGAACCTCGGAGATGGAACTCGACCTCTCTCACACAATCCGCGAATCCATCATGTACGCCAGGAAACCCATACAACCTTGCTGTAAACTCTGCCTCGCCCTGGAAGCAGAGCAGAAAGCTGACCCAGACATGGTACCCTCGCCATAAACTGTAAGTATTCCCCCACTAGGGTCTCGTATAGTCACCAACTGACGCTCGCAATCGATCACTGCTCCAAAGCGGCTCAACCAATCCATGCCCACGATGACACAGACATCACCCATCGCGATCGGTATTAGGTCAATCGGAAACTCGACACCAAAAATCTCCAACACACATCCTTGGAATACATCGGTAGCAAAAACCGCATGCTCATCTCGTAACACCCAAAAATTTCAAGACAAATTTGAACTTTTTAAAAACATTTCAAACCATTAAGATCATTACAACTTTGTTTTCAAAATGTATAACATCAGAGTTTCCCAGAAACATAACAAATCATGAGGAGTTGTACGGTCATGCCTTCGCCTTGCCGCGACCCCCTAATGTACCTGAAACAATAAACTTAAACTGTAAGCCCGAAAGCTTAGTGAGTTCCCCCAAAATACCCAACCACAACAATACACATATAATCATAAACAACATACTATGGGTCCAGTCAACCATCGGGTTGGAATACCCCAGGCTCTCAACCATCCGGTTGGAACGCCAACATACTATGGGTCCAATCATCCTCGGGATAGAATACCCCAGGCCCACAACCAACAGGTTAGAATGCCCACATACTACGAGTCCAATCATCCTCGGGATGGAATACTCACGGCCCACAACCTACAGGTTGGAATGCCCAGGTCTATTGGCCTCCGCACAAAGCAGATCAACCTCAACCGCTAAACGAACATGTGCACATATAACAGATAATCACATAATAGTCTATAGACAATACTTGATCTAACGGATCATACCACATAGCACATGGCACCATCCTATCTACCAGGATGCCGATCTAACAGATCATACCACATATCATATAATATTATCATACCCTCTAGGATACCAGTCTAACAGGTCTTACCACATACCATATAATATTATCCTACCCTTTAGGATACCGGTCTAACAGGTCATACCACATACCATATAATATTATCCTACCCTCTAGGATACTGATCTAACATATCATACTAGCATAACATAACCAGATAACAATCCAAAAGGCCGACCTTGGTGCCTTAGACCCTTGAGTATGGTGAGGATAACTCACCTCGCCAGTAGCTCGGAAGGTAGTGTCAAACTCCTCCAGATGTAGCTCCAACTCCAACACCTATATTCACCAATGCCCTTTGCTATCAATATTCAATTCACCAAAATACCCTCAGAAGTCAACTGGTCAACCCTTGGTCAAAGTCAAAGTCAAATGTCACGGTCAACAGTCCATGTTGACCTCAACTCGTCGAGTACCCTTAGCTACTCGCCGAGTTCCTCGCATAACTTGCCAACTCGCCGAGTCACTCGTCTGACACGCCGAGCCTAAGGCAATCTTTATCGGACTCACCGAGTCACTCTACTGACTCGCCGAGTCTACGACAATCTTCACCGGACTCGCCGAGTCAACCATGCCACTCGCCGAGTCCCTTCGGTCTTTCATCCATACAGATGCTTTTTAAGCCAGGGTAAGGCTCCATACTGCGAATCCAAGCTCCTAGGGCCTGCTTATCACGTAAAGTTGCAAACTTTACGTGCATGCAAGGTGCTAATGACTTAAATCAAGCTAAAGAAGAGGTTCTAGGCAAAAGAGCTTCACCAACATGCTAAAGACTGAGACTTAATGATGATAAGAGCCAAGATGAGCCTAGATCTGAAGTTGCAACTTCAGATCTTGGTTCATCACTCGAAATGCAACACCAAATGCCCCAAAATGGTCCCAAAACTCAAATATAAAAGGGATCTAGCTAGAAGAAGCTCAAGGTTATGACTTGATACCTTCAAATGATGATAAACTGAGGTAGACTTCAGATCCCCAACTATTCCTTGCTCAAAGCTTCTTGATCTTCAAGCCTTTCCTCACCAAGATCCACATTTCAAGCTTAAACACACAAGTATGGAGAGAAAATGGAGATTTAGGGTTTCTGTACTCATAGGGGCTGTAAGGGAATGCTAAGGGGGCAAAGGATCCTTTAAATAGGGTGCAAAACCCCAGGGATTAGGGTTTCACCCTCCAACTCCAACTCGTCGAGTCACTCTTCCGACTCCGCGAGTTGGTCACTTAAATATATGGCCCAATCTCACTCCTACTCGACGAGTCAGGGCACCCACTCGTCGAGTAGACCTTAAAACTTGAAATTTAAAGTCATACTATCAATACCTGATAATCGAGGCGTTACACTTCTCCCCCACTTAAACTAGACTTCACCCTCGAAGTCTGCTGCGGTGAACAACTCCGGATAGTGCTCCCGCATCTCAGCCTCCGGCTCCCACGTCCATTCGGATCCCCTCTGATGCTCACACTGTACCTTCACCAAAGGTATTTCCTTGTTCCGTAGAATCTTCACCTTCCTCTCTAGTATGGCCACGAGCCTCTCAACATAGTTCAGGCTCTCATCGACCTGAATGTCATCCAAGGATACCACCGCCTCCTGGTCCATAACACACTTTCGTAATTGCGAAACGTGGAAAGTGTTGTGAATCCGACTAAGCTCCTCCGGAAGCTCTAGCCTGTATGCCACCTTGCCAATCCTGGCAACAATCCTGACCGACCCAATATATCGAGGACCCAATTTTCCCCTCTTCCTGAAGCGGATCACACCCTTCCAGGGCGAGACCTTCAGGAGTACCATATCACCAACCTGTAACTCTAACTCGGATCGGCACCAGTCGGCGTAACTCTTCTGCCGACTCTGAGCGGTCTACAGCCACTACCTAATCTGTTGAATCTTCTCGGTAGTCTGCAAGACTACCTCCATCCGACCCATCACCCTGTGTCCGACCTCACCCCAAAAAACCGGCCGTGACATCTCCGCCCATACAACAGCTCGAAAGGCGGAGCGCCAATGCTGGAATGATAGCTGTTGTTGTAGGAAACTTGGTCAATCGATCCACGATGACCCATATAGCATCAAACCCCTTTGCCGTCCTCGGCAACTTGGTAACAAAATCCATCGTGATCTGTTCCCATTTCCACATGGGAATCTCCAGGGGCTGCAGCTTGTCATGCGGCCTCTGATGCTCGGCCTTGACCATCCTATAGGTCAAGCACCTCTCGACATACCAAGCGATTTCTTGCTTCATACATGGCCACCAGTAACTCAAACTCAGGTCTCTATACATCTTGGTGGCCCCCGGGTGAATAGAAAAATGAGACTTGTGAGCCTCCTCCATGACTGTCTGTCTGTCCCCACCAGACATCACCCAAAACCCGACCGCATCGGGTCAATAATCCCCGGCTATCCTGTACAAACCGGGGGTTCTCACCCTTGATCCTCTCCAGCTTCCAATTTTCCGGTCGCATGCCCTCAACCTGGGCGTCTCTGATCAGACTCACAAGCGGAGAATCCACCGCTATCCTCATACATATAATAATCGGCTCAGAAGCACAAATACTCATATCTGGCCCAATCAGCCTCGGACTGGAATACCAGGCATGCCTACGGCGGGTCCAGTCATCCCTAGGATGGAATACCCTCGTATCACGCACATGTTTGGTCCAATCAACCCTCGGGTTGGAATACCAAACACGTCAGTTCCACTCAATCGTAGGGTCCGATCATCCTCACGATGGAATACCCTAGATTGAAATACCACTTTATACGTAACTCGGGTCTAACCCATAACTTGAAATCCAAGGACCTATCCTTGCAACTCATCCAAAATCCTCTGATTCGTCACAACCGAGTAACACTCATCTGAAATACCGGGTTCCGGCCCGGTCGCGGAGCTAAAGGATTCCTATATAGTTGCCTCACATGACTTCCGAACGAAATCCTTCCCTGGAACTAGTTGGCACTAGATATCATTCCTCTGTGACTCTCACAACCTCCTGATCCAACAGATCGGATCCATGCATCAAATCCTGACGTCACCAAATCCAGGGCTAAAAGTGATTGCTACCTGACCAACGGTAGACTTATATCACAACGACCTTAAGCAATTCCTTGATTCCTTGATCTCTTAACTGTAGTGGCATTGCTATAGTCTTATCGCTAGCTTAACCAGGTCTAATCCCTCTGGGGAAACCCATAACCAATCCGTGGATTTCCATATCCTCACTGATACACCCGAACTGGTGGATACTATTGTTCCCTCCGCGTCCTAGCAACGCGCTCATACTATCCACCAACCTAGCGAATGTTGCGGCTACACCCACAGACTTACATCACTCTAGCACTATTTGCTGCTAGTGAATGCTACAGCTACCCCCGCAGTCTTACAACACTTCCATACCGGTCGAACATGCGCTCGGCCTAACACACAACTGAACTTAATTCATGGCTGTTTTTCCCCAATTTCTGCTATCAAGCGCCGAGAAGACGCAATTCACATACTGGGGAGCTTTACCGAACTCCCAACTCACACAACACTCAAACCAAGCAGCCACTTGGGTTGTCTTCCTTCCTGACAACGATGCGAAACTTATCCCATTTTCAAAACCGATCCTGCTTTTGCATTCCGGTTCGATTCTCCCCCACTTAGATTCAACTACGTCTTCACAATAAATGGAAATTTGAGAATTCCCAATCCTTCTTACTTCCAACGATCGATTTGATGACAATCAGACCTCACCAACTAGTACTCCTTAGTAGCTGCCCCAAATGATCACACGCTTCTAATAACTAGATGAACACTTCCTGATTCCCAGTGAAACCGACAGTCCCTAATGCTTGGATGACCCCACGTTCAAGTCCTGGAGACCAAAAGGTAGATGCTCCAACTAATACCTCGTCGACGAGTTACTTCCCTTGGCGCTTTAGTCCGTCAACCACTAACGGCTGCTAAAACCACTGAATCCTGACAAAGCTGAATAACCATCCTGTGGAACCCTGTCCGCAGACCTCCCACATAATACCCTTCTTCCCAAGATGCTCCAAACAAGTTTCCCGTTCTCGGGCTCTAGAATCATTCTCTTCAGGGTTTGCACCCTGACTCACTTACCATCTTAAACATCCACAGCTGAATTGCAGCAGTTGAAGCAACCTTTGCCCTAAACCGAGCTACAAACCACTCCCAAAACAGATTCTACAATCCCAAAAGTGCAATAGGCCGCACAATCAATCCTTACCACCTAATACAAGAGATCCAAGGCAAACCGAGCCTCAGAAAATACTTATGCCACATCGACCCACCTGCGCTCACCGGCGCTGAAATAATATCGCCAATCCCTGCAACCAACTGACCCGAGCTGGAATACAGTCTGATCTTGGGATCACAAGCCTGCTCGCTCCTTCGAACTCGAAAAACTGAAAGGGCACAACCCTTGCCATAGATGATAAAATTCTAATCAATCACTCTACCTCCCCGCTTCTAATGAATCCCTGAACTCTAATCACCTACAATCCTTTGATAACAAATTTCTCCTGACACCTCCAATGTCCTAACAACTCATGAAACTCCGCAACACATAGATCAGACAGGACAGGCAACTAACCCGAAATTACTGCTTATCCATATTCAACAATATTCCAAGACAAAAATAAATACCAATCACGGACGATTGACCACAATATTATTACAGAATGGGGTTTTCCAATTACATACCAGAGACTTCTAGCGGCTCGACCTTGACCTCCTGAGGAACGATGACCGCTGGAATCTGAATTCCTTCCGTCCTCAACATAGGACAGCTTGACCTGAAATGACCTGGCTGGTGACAGTGAAAGCATATTTGATCCTTCTTGCAATCCCGTTGCACATGCCCTCTCTCCCCGCACTTGTAGCACCTGAATTTGTGACAAGCAAATCCGTGGGTTCCCCCACACTTGCCACACACCTCTTGACCCTCCTGACTTCCAGTACTTAGGTTAGTTGTCTCCAACTCTTCGTCCTCTGCTGAAAAGTCCCTCCTCCTCTTTCCTAGCTGTGACCCCACCACCGGCACTCCCCCAGTATCCATCCCGGTAGCAACATCTCTCACAGATTGCAACGCTGCAACTTGCTCCTCGAACTTGGCGATCACCCTGGCGGTGACCCGGTCCACGACATCGAACAATTCTTCTCGCAAAATCTGAGAAACCTCCACGGAAATCATCTCCCGTATCTGATCGACGGACAATACCAGCCTACCCTGGCCACTCGCTCCCGATCCTGATCCGGATCCCGCCTCAAATCGATTCGCCATCACCATACTGAACATATACCAGGAAGATATCAGATAATCTGCATACACGACGGGGAACCTACTCCCAACCAAACCCTAGGGGTTGTGACTTCCTTGATACGCGTATGGGTCCTGTGCTTTCAGTAGTACGGGCCCATACTGTTGGAGATAGTGTCTAAGTCCATAACTATATTTGGTATGTACTTGACCCGACCCGGCATGGTCCATTTGGATTGCACTTCACCCGAACAATTTACGGATAATATTTTGAGAATAGTATAAGTTATGATTTATTAATATATTATAAGTTCTAATATATTAATATAAAATCATATTATTTAATTAGTGTTGATCTATAATTAATTTAGAATTAATTTAGAGATCAAAAGTATGACTAATTAAATATGGGCTCTTGTATTTATATAGTGTGGGCTAATGCTTATTTGGAATGGGCTAGGCTTGCATGGAAAGTCCATGGATACTCCATGGAGCTTTAACCCATGGATCTCATGGAAATGAAAAGACATGGGTATTAGGGTTTACATGGATGTAACCCTAATCCACCACACTATATAAAGGAGGTTTTGGTTCTTGAAATTGCACTAGTTGATGTGTGTAAACTAAGAGGGCCGATTTCAAGAAGTTTGTGACTATTCTCTCAAGTTTCCAAGTTTGTGGTGAATTGTGACTTCCATTTGAGGCATCCACATTATTGGTGCTAGGCTCTCAAACTCCAAGCAATCAACTACTACTACAAGGTAAGTAATTCTACTAGTTTTATTTGATTCAAGTACCCCATGCCATGCTAGTTACGATAAGAACCTTGGAAAAATAATTATTTGCAGTATCTTAGTCAAACATAGATCCAAGGTTTCTAGGGTTGCATGTACACCATAGGAGTGTTAGAATGTTGAAAACCCATCAGTGGTATCAGAGACTGGTTTGTTTATTTGATACTTGATGCAAAAAAAAAAAAAAAAAAAACTTGAAAATCGAAGTTTTGTTCAAAAGCTCGTATCAAAATTTCAAGTTTTGTATATGTACTTACGATTCTTGAAATTTTTGATATGAACATTCATAAACATATGAGTTTAGAAGATCATAGAAATTATGTGCTATTAATTGATTAGATTAATTCTTGATCTTTATGTGTTTTAATGGAGTCCATAACTAGTTCTTAAGTTATGGATAACCAAAAGTCACATTTATAAATAACCATTAAAAGAACACATAGGTTACAAAAAATGAAGAGTCTTCATTTTTAATAACCATTAACTCATAAGTTATGAGAAATGAAAAGTTTTGAGAGTTTACAAAACTTGCCCTCAAGTTTTGGAACATGTAAAGTCATATTAAAAACTTTAGTTCCAACCCCTAGAATTTTAAAAGTTAAAATTCACCAATGCCCTTTGCTATCAATATTCAATTCACCAAAATACCCTCAGAAGTCAACTGGTCAACCCTTGGTCAAAGTCAAAGTCAACTGTCACGGTCAACAGTCCATGTTGACCTCAACTCGTCGAGTACCCTTAGCTACTCGCCGAGTTCCTCGCATAACTTGCCAACTCGCCGAGTCACTCGTCTGACACGCGGAGCCTAAGGCAATCTTCATCGGACTCGCCGAGTCACTCTACTGACTCGCCGAGTCTACGACAATCTTCATCGGACTCGCCGAGTCGACCATGCCACTCGCCGAGTCCATTCGGTCCTTCATCCATACAGATGCTTTTTAAGCCAGGCTAAGGCTCCATACTGCGAATCCAAGCTCCTAGGGCCTGCTTATCACGTAAAGTTGCAAACTTTACGTGCAGGCAAGGTGCTAATGACTTAAATTAAGCTAAAGAAGAGGTTCTAGGCAAAAGAGCTTCACCAACATGCTAAAGACTGAGACTTTATGATGATAAGAGCCAAGATGAGCCTAGATCTGAAGTTGCAACTTCAGATCTTGGTTCATCACTCGAAATGCAACACCAAATGCCCCAAAATGGTCCCAAAACTCAAATATAAAAGGGATCTAGCTAGAAGAAGCTCAAGGTGATGACTTGATACCTTCAAATGATGATAAACTGAGGTAGACTTCAGATCTCTAACTGTTCCTTGCTCAAAGCTTCTTGATCTTCAATCCTTTCCTCACCAAGATCCACCTTTCAAGCTTAAACACACAAGTATGGAGAGAAAATGGAGATTTAGGGTTTCTAGACTCTAAGGGGTTGTAAGGGAATGCTAAGGGGGCAAAGGATCCTTTAAATAGGGTGCAAACCCCCGGAGATTAGGGTTTCACCCTCTAACTCCAACTCGTCGAGTCAATCTTCCGACTCGGCGAGTTGGTCACTTAAATACGTGGCCCAATCTCGCTCCTACTCGACGAGTCAGGGCACCCACTCGTCGAGTAGACCTTAAAACTTGAAATTTAAAGTCATACTATCAATACCTGATAATCGGGGCGTTACACATCTGCTATAGAAATCCTCAGAGGTCGACTCAACGCCTCACGTCGGATACTGATGTGACGACTAAAAGCTAAAGACACGAAGGATCGACTCGCACCCAAGTCAAATAACACTAAAGCAGATACAGAACTCACAAGAAATGTACTTAAAAATAGCTCAGAATAAGCACAATAAATCTCAGAATAAATAAATAAGGAGATACGTACCAGCCACTGCATCAGGTGCAACGCGGACCTCCTCCGCTGTCAGCTGAAAAGCTCTCCCACGAGCCTTCGGAACCTCGGCCTTCACCGGCCGAACATCAGTAGCACGCAAAGCAGCAGGAGCGGAACCCTGGGCTGATCCCTGAACAAGCTGAGGGCACTCGGCCTTCCGGTGGCCGGTCTGAATGCACTGGAAACAGATTGCAAATCCCTTGGGGCAATCCTTCGCCATATGCCCCTCCTTGCCACATTTGTAGCAAATCCCCGCCCGACAAGATCCCTCGTGACTCTTTCCGCACTTGCCACAAGTGCGGTCCTTCTAGCATCCTGCTCTCGAATCAGCGGGCTTAGCTTGCTTGGATGTCGGCTGCGACTGCGCCGGCCGCCGGTCTCTCCCCTGAGACTCGGCATCCTCCCTAACCTGAGTCTCCAGCTCAATCTCTCTCCTCCTGGCATTTTCCTGAAGCTCAGCAAATGTCCGATAATACGAGTTCGCCACGAACTCTCGAATATCCCTCCTCGGAATGCTCAAATACTGGCTCATGCGTGCTTGCAAAGTCAACACCTGCTCAGGGCAGAACAACACCCTCTCGTGAAACATCCGCGTAATCACAGTCACCGACTTTTTCTTCTGTCTGAGAGACAGAAACTCCTGATCCAACCGTTCCCTCTCCACCGGGGGAACATACGCATCTCGGAACATCACAACAAACCTCTCCCAAGTCACTGCAGCATGCTCTGCAGGAGTAAAACTGGTCGTCACAAACTTCCACCAGTCCTTCGCTCCCAAGCAAAGTTGGTTCAGCGCGAACCGCACCCTTAAATGCTCTGGGTATGAACAAGTGTAGAAACACCCCTCGATATCAGAGATCCATCTCATCGCAGCAATAGGATCCTGAGTCCCATCAAACTCTGGTGGCTTCATGTTGCTGAACTCCCGGTATAGAAACGAGTGACCTCCCTATGGTCTGGCTGCAGCGACAACTGCGGTGGCTGCAGCAACAGCCGCCTCAGAAACTGCAGCATATCGTTCGTCAAACGTCTCGATCAAAGTGGTCTTATTAGACCCAAACATCTCCGAAATAGCCTCGCGTATGGCTGCGGCCACCTCGTCGTGAATCATCCTGCGAATCTCATCATCGCTAACTCCACTGCTCTCTGGGGTGTGGCGTGTACCTACCATGATGTCTCTGAAACACAACACAAAATCATCAGAGAATCGCTTGAGCATACTCACACTCGACTACTCATCCCTACTTGCTCCTTATCATCCTAAGGATTCTTACTTGGATTTCCTGCAGATCAGGTGCTTTCAGTAGTACGGGCCCAATACTACCTTCCACACCCCATCTGTAGTCACCCCAAGTCCTCCTCCTAGGATTCTAATTCACACATACTCTATATCTCTCATATCACATATTACTCTCTTAGTAGACCCATATTAAACTCATCTAAGCATTTCTTCCTAGATGATCTCCTGACTCAGAACTCAGCACATACTCAAGCAAATAACAGATAACACTGATCAAAAGCATTTCCTAGGCTAAGGCATCATAAACCAGGCAACTCTAGCCCTAGAATATTAAATACCTACCCTACCCTCTAGCATGCAATTCTAGTAAACTATCTCATAAGTATTGCATAACACAAAAGTAAGGTATTTGGGAAATCACCGTTCGGGCTCAGGCTGATTGTACACACCGCTCCAGCTCGTTTTCTCTTAAAACTCTTTCTCATTTTAGAAAAATCATTCCTTTTGAAAAATTCTCTCAAATCCTGAGTTTGAGTCCAAACGCACCCGGAGGTGCATCCGAATCCCTCAAACCAAGGCTCTGATACCAACTTGTAACAACGTGAAATTTCAAACCAAATTTTTCAATTTAAAAACGCATTTGTCTCAATTTAAAAACATCCTTGACTCGATAAATACAAAATGTCACAATGTCAAATCATCAAAGCCCATATCAAAACTGTTCATATTTCGAAACTCCAGGATCCTCTAAATCACAACTCAATCGCCGATGTGTGTACAATCAGGCCGGCGCCTTTCCGTGATTCGTAGAAGTACCTGAACACATAACACATAACACAGTAAGCACAAGGGTTAGTGAGTTCCCCAAAATACCACCTATATCATGTTAGCCACTCGAGGCTAGCTTAATATGACCCTCTGGTCAATGTGTTCCAGTGGAGACCCTCCGGTCCCACTACTCGGGAGGACCCTCCAGCCCTAACTCATTAAGTTACAACAATAAGCATAAATCACAAGAATAACATGTAAGTAACACAATAACACAAGTAAGCACATAAGGCATCTCAGTCACACAAGGATACCACTCATGTTAAGTATAGTGAGAAGACTCACCTCGTAAGCTAGTAAGTACAAGTCTCGTGCTCGGAAATCTCGAACTAGCCTCCGCCTAATACATAGGATAACCACTTCTAATTAATACTCTATTCGCACTCAATTACACCAAGGTTGTCTTCTCTTTTCTCTCAAATTCTTGGAATGGGTAAAAGACCATTTTACCCTTCCATGGTCCCCATTACTCATGTTGGCCAACCCTAAAGTCAACATAAGTCAAACTCGAGTCAACAGTCCCAGTTTGACCTGACTCGCCGAGTGCACTCATGTGACTCGTCGAGTCCAGTCGTCCCTCAGAAGTCTTCGTGAAGGTCCAACTCGTCAAGTAATCCCCTAACTCGCCGAGTTATAGCATAGCCAGCTCATCGGGACAAACCCTAACCGACTCGTCGAGTCGGCTCCTCGACTCGGCGAGTCCATCCAGACTCTTTTCTCATTCAGACGATTTCAAGGCAGAAAACCTTCCCAAACTCTAGATCTACACTCTTAAAGCTCGTTTATCACGTAAAGTCACAGGCTTTACATCCATGCATGGCACTTAGGGATTGAAATGCCAAAACATACCTTAATGAAGGTTTTTCACTCAAGAGAATTATTATGGTTGAATAAAGCATGGACTTTTGGACTCTAGGGACCTCACATGGTCCAGATCTGAAGTCCAAACCTCTACAAGGACTCAAAACACTCTAGGTCCTCATATAAGATGGAAAAAACCTTAAACTCCCAAAATCATGAGATCTACTCAACAAAATGAGAAAGGTGCAAGATTTATACCTTTCCCAGAGGCTCTAAGGTGAAATAACCACGGATCTAGCAGATCCTTCTCGTCCCTTGTCTTGAAATCCTCTCTTCTCTTCAAAAGATGCACCAAACACTCAAAGTTAGCTCAAAACTCTCTCTCTAAGCTCAAAGGTCGATTAGGGTTTACTCTCAGTGAAGTTGAGCCGCAAATGAGGCTATAAGTGCCCTTAAATAGGCCCCAAACCCGGGGATTTAGGGTTTCTCTTCACAGCGTCTACTCGGCGAGTCAGCTCTTGGACTCGTCGAGTAGATCATTAATCCCACGTGGCACATCGCGACTCTACTCGACGAGTTGTAGCACCGACTCGTTGAGTAGCTCAATAGTCCTCAAAATAAATAAATAAACAATATACCTGGAAGTCCGGATGTTACAATGAGGACAAGGCGATTTATATTGCGACAATGTTAAAAGGGGAGGCAGTACATTGGTGGGGCATGGTGAAGGAAGTTAGGGGGCCAAGAAGATTTCATGGGATGATTTTCTAAGAATCTTTAAAGAAAAGTTTTGCCCTCGAACGACTGTTAAATAGTTGGAGGAAGAATTCTTGAGGCTGGAACAAGGGAATATGACTGTGAGAGAGTACAGCACTAAGTTCACGGAGAAAGCTAGGTTTGCCGAATTTTACGTGTCTACGAAAGAAAGGAGGATGGAGAGGTATATTTAGGGACTAAAAACCGCCATTCGTGAATTTGTAGAAATTCAGAAACCAGGTACCTTCCAGTCTGCTGTAGACGCCGCGGAAGGCCGATAGTGGGAAAAGAGTCGTCAGAGTGAGAATAAGGAATCAGGAAAAAGGAAGTTGGAAAGTTCAAATACAGACTCAAAGAAAGGCAAGACTTCTAGTTCAGATCGTAACTATGAGCAACAGTCTGGGATACAAAAATGTACTATATGCAGACGATTCCATAAAGGGGAGTGTAATATGAACCAAAGAACTTGCTACAAATGTGGAAAGATAGGACATATCGCTTCAGATTGTAAAGTAGGGAAAGTATGTTATGAGTGCGGGTCCTCAGATCACATCAGGTCAAACTGTCCTCAGAATAAGGTTAACAATAACCAACACATGATGACAGAGAAAGGGAATCGGTCGGGAGATGAAAAGGCAGAAACGATAAGAACAAAAGGAAGAGTTTTCCATATGACAGCTCAGGAATCTCAGGATACCCCGATATAGTGGCATGTACTTTCTTAGTAAACTCTATATTATGGGTGTTATTGAATGTGGATGCAAACATTTTTGTTTTTACTTTTTGTAAGTGCCTAAATATGGGTGCAAAGGCTTTTAGAAATAAAGATTGATGATGATCATTTTGTAGTCATAAGAAAGAAATTTGATGATTGCTTGAATGAAATAGACAATTATTTAGCATCACTAAATTTAGTACCTGTAGCACTATGAGATTTTGATAGAAATGAAGTGGTTGTCAAAAAAAAACCAAGCTAACATAGATTGTAATAAGAGAAGTATTGGGTGTAGGTGCCACATAGGGGAACATTATATTGTATGTGTACCAGTTGTAAGGGAGTTCTCGAGAATCCTATGGGTTAGCCCCAACAAGGATGAAAGGATTTATTTAATAGTTGCAGGACCTGCTTGAAAAGGAAAGGACGTTGTAGATGTGCATGGATTACCAAGATTCAAAGAAGGTGTAAGATCTTTACTGATTAAGGAAGGATAACGTTTTCACTTATGCTCTAAGTCATAAGCTAAGGAAGGAATCAAGTAAGATTCAAAATGATGAGAATTGATGTAACTGTCAGTTTACCGGGTGGAGCGAAGAAGAGTCAGAAAGAATCCATGGTAGAGGATAAGTGGAAAGTTTTTAGATTTGTTTAACTGGTGTATGATGACACATTTTAGTGGGGACATGGGTGTATGATAGTCGGGAACATAACGAGTGTGTTGTGACCGACGGAGATAGGATTTGAGATGTTACTCATTTCCTTGGATATTTAAATGTTTGAGCATAATGGATGTGTTGTGTCAAGTGGGAAGGGAAGTGGACCATTGGTTCTTTCTCTGGATATCTAAAATGGTCATTTAAATTGTGTCATCGGGTGAAACATACTTGTTGGAAAAGTTAGTTAAGTTGTATATTGATGAGATAGTGTAGTTGTCTATTTCTGATCGGAGCCTTAGTTTCATGTCATCATTTTGGAAGAGTTTACAACGAGAAATGGATTATCTGGTCAAGAAGTTAAAGAATGTTGAGATACAACTCATGAAAGCTCAATGAAAGTAACATAAAGGGTTAGATATGACATGGGGAAACGTATGAAGACCCAATACCCTTATTTGGTTGTTTAGTTCAAATTTCGAGGACGAAATTTTTCGAAGTGGGGAAGTTTGTGATAACTCAGATAAAAGAAAATGTATATATATATATATATATATATATATATATATATATATATATGTTATAACTAATTAATATATTTGTTTATTTTCTAGAAATAAAATTAGGTGTAATTAGTTTTAATTAGGCAAAATAATGAGGTTTAATCCTAAAACCCGTCACCTTCAATGAATGAGTAAATTCGAGAAAATCATAAGTTTTTAGGAGTTACAATGTTAGACATTATATAAAGCTCGTAAAAACCTATGAAAACCCCACCGGAATTATAAGAAATCGTTGATAATCAAGGGAGAAATCGAAGAGATAAGTTCTTGAAGGTTTCAGGTCTTCTTCTAGCAAATCAAGGTATGGTTCTTCGATTTATGTTCAAATTAGTTGTATAAATATATTAAGGGTGTGGTTCATGGTTTGGGTTGATTATATGTCTATGTTTCGTCCAAGAAATGGGTAATTAAAAAAATGAATAATGAGTCTTCAGAAAAAAAATGAATTTTAGAATGTTGTGATGTTTCTTTCAAAATTTTAGATGTCGGTTTATGTTAGTAAGATCTGGAGATAGCCTACGTTGATTTTTACATAACTATTTAATGGTTATCCGGGAAAATTGGAGCTGTAAATAAAATATATAAATGGCAGAAAAACAAAAGAGAGGGGTGTTCGGGTTAAGAAGGAGGCAGCTCGGATCTGTTTTTTGGGTGGGTCTAATTCAGAGAGTGGGTTCTGTTGTATAAATATAAGTAAAAGCTCAAACTTATTAATCAATTATAAAAGGAGGAGATATGAAAAGTCTAACAACTAAAATTTGTTGGTACTCCGGTCGTTACGTTTTGTTTTTGAGAATCAAAACTCAATAATTACAGAAAGGGACCTTGTAGTTTAAATAACATGTCATTTTTTCTAAATCAAAGTATTATTAATCCAACGTTTCTTTCGTGAATTAAAACTATTGTTACATATCTAGCCCCTGCAGTTTGGGAATTTGCCTAATTTTAGTTTTTACAATAAAATCTGTTAACATTTGCATTTCAGCCCTTGCAGTTTCGGTATACTTCTGCCCAATTTATTTAATAAATACATTATTGATTATTTTCTTAGAAAAATATACAGTTTAATATATTTTTAGCATTATAACTAAAATATTAGTCGGTTGAACGAGACATACGAATAGTCGAACCACATACCATGAACTCATAGGAAGTTTTCTCGGATGTTGCCTTAGAAAATTTGTTGTTGGAATATAGGGTGCAGGTTAGCAGCTTCGGTTAGAATTTGTCGGTTACGAGGTGCGTTTTTCGTGTTCTGTGGTTGCTCACACATAAATGTTTGTTATGCGTTTATTATGTGGTTTTAATTTATTTATGGACAATATGTTTTACGATAAGTATGGTTGTATGCAAATGTTATTTTAGAGTTGTTATCTACTGTGTGTGTTTTTGGATGACATGTTTAGCGGGAACGGGTGGTTGTTTAATCGTCATGAGCATGACGGATGTGTGTGATCGGCGGGGATGAGAATTGAGAATCATACTCATTTCTTTGGATATTTAAAATATTTGTGTACAGTGGATGATGAGTTGTCTCAAGGAGAAAGGAGATGGACATTTGGTTCTTTCTCTGGATTATTAATCGTTCTCTTAAATTATGTCATCTAGTGATATGTTTGTTGTATGATTTATTGAAACTATATGATAAAACCTTTTTTTAAGTGATGGACATGTATGTGCAACACGAACTCACTAGGCCCTAAGCTTACCCATTTAGAAATTTTAAATGTGCACAACCCACGAAACTATTTAACAAGTGACAGTAAGAAGGCTAGGGAGAAGGATTGATCAACAAGACGACAAAGCAATTCCGCAAAGACGTAACACCTGAAGTTCTTCAATTGAAGACTTTATTTTATTTTATTTTGCTTCAGTTGTAGTTTAGTCTATAAGGAAGTTCAGAATTGATCTTGGAAGATGTTGGAACGATTATTTTCCATTTAATTGATATTTGAAAATTGGGGTGTTACAACGCGTTTATATGTCATTGTTCTCCAATGTATTTTGATATACAACTAGAAGGGAATCATGCCCGCCGTTGGCGCTGTGTTCGTTTATTTTCTCTTGTTTCAAGTTGTATCATGTAGTAGAACATAATATTATATTAATGAAGACATATTCCACATACAGGAGGCGTTTGGATCCAAGAAGCCTGACACATTCATTTTTGCACCAATCTCTGAAGTCCATTGCCTCTACAAAAACACAAGTAAAGAATTAATGCTATAGAAAGAAGAATTGTAATGAGGATGATATATACAAAGCTAATTGCTATTCCTTTAAGTGAAGGAAGTTTACCTTAATGTTTAGCCATCACATCTCTTTTCCCTTTCAATGAAGGAGATGATGAAAGAGAAGCTTCAAGAGCTCTTCCACTCCTAGACTTCTGTCGACTCATAGTGGCTCCTTTTCCAGGAGTGTTCTTAGCCCAACTCTTGACTTGCAAGTTCATGAAAATCAGCCCTGCATCACAACCACAAACAGATCAAACACACTTCCATAAAATATAAATCATAAAATAAAAACACATCATACATACTTATAAAGCTAGCATTTTTTCTTGAATCTCATGCATTTGAAACCCCCTTTTTTAACTTCCTCAAACCACATTCATTTGAAACCTCATTTTTTAACTAATGCAACTCAAAAGTTTTCTTAATTATGATTTAACACTCAAAAGTTTTATAACTTATATTAAGTTTAATTAGCATTTAGTGAAAAGTTTACTATAAAAAGACCAATCTTTTGTGTCTTTTGTGTTACATAAAATCTTACATGTAAGAATGATTTGAAGATATTGTGATTCAAAAGTTTTCATATAGTTGAAGCATTCATGATCCAAATGTGATGATTTGAAGAAATGAGTTATGTCGCATCGATGATAATTGTAATATGATTTTTTCTTTCAACCAAAACAAATGAAGCTTTTCTATTCTTTCTTTATATTCAGTTTCTCATTTAATCTTTATATGTGATTTGTGTGTATTACTCAATCTTAAATGTGACTCTCCAAACATCAATGTTTTGCTTGGAATATCTTTCTGATTCTTCTTTTTCAAGAAAAATATTTTGATTGCAGGTTAGTGAAGAATTGTCATCAAGTTTCTATGGTTGAATGGTGTTAAATGAAGAAAGAAGATTCATAAAATGGATATAGGTTTTTTTGTTTGAGCAAAGTTGACGAATGTTAGTTTTTTCTTTTGATTTAAATGTATGTTTATGTAACATCTTTATTTATATATTCAACCACCCAATGCTCTTATTTATTTGATTGTAGTTTTTAAATTTTGATTATGTTTATTTTCTATTATTTTTTTGTTGGGTTATCCTACACAACATATTAAAAGATAACATAATTTTGAACATTTGATATGTAATTATGATAGACTTATCATTACATGTTCTTCATATGAAAGTAATTTATCCATATTACTACGACAAGAATTACATATGACATTTACGAAAATATATATATATTATATGTGATTTGTTTAACATGTATATGCACCTATGTTTAATAATTGAAGGGATTAAAATGATGCATCAAAACCAATTATTTAGACGATATAATAATAATAATAATAATAATAATAATACATTTCCAAGTACCGCATTCATTTGAAACTCACACTACAACTCAAGAGTTTTCTAATTTATGTATATTTATTAGTTACAACTCAAGAGTTTTTAACTTATGATTATTAATTAGTAATCACTAATAACTTTTTATTTTCCTTTCTTTTATAAGATTGTAAAGTTTTGCTCATTAAAAACATTAATGTATCTGAAGAGATTTGTGATTTAAATATGAAGAGTTAATATAAATGTTATAAAAGATGTTTTAGTGTTTTTATGTTATTAAAAGCTATAGTGTTTATTATTCATATTTTTTATTATTCGTTGTATATATATCTTTTTTAACACAAATGTTATAATAAATATTTTTCTATTTTTATGTTACTAAAAGCTGCAGTTCATATTTTTGTTCATACGTTTTGTTACCCGTTATATTATCATTCATTTGATATATAATTTACACAATTTTAAACGGTTTATAAAAATATCAAATAATTGTATATATCACAATGACTTAAAAATTAAACTATAATGTTTAATAAAACTAATATGTTAACTATATGTTTGCTTTACTACTAACATTTTGTTTCAAAGTAGAAATATTAAATAATAATTTGGTAAAAGTTATTATTTTAACTATATAATTATATTCTCGTTCAACGCACGAAGATTCGCCTAGTATACAATAAAAGGAACATACTTTTTTTGCTTCTTGTTTCAGGTGATCCAAAGGACCCCAAAAAAGATCATAACTTATATGAATTGTCAAGTACCTTTAACAAATACTACTATTATTTAGTATTATTATATATATTGTTATTACGATAGTTCTAAATATTATGTATTATAAAATTATAATAAAATATTATTTATTTGTATATAATTAATATAAATTAATTATAATTTTCATTAAATCAATATCTATTAAATAAACAATTGGTATGTAATTGGTTAGAATTACTTATGCATTGTATGATAGCCAAAGCAAAAATGGTCCAAATCAGAGAGACACTCCCTTAATCTAATGCTCTGTTACTGTTTTCATTCTTAGGCATACCCTTTTGATGTGGAGGCTCAAAAGAAAACTGAAGCTGGAATCCAACCCAATACATGAGCGACTATTCCCAGGTTTGGCAAAAAGAACATTGGGCAAGCCAAAAAAAGTAAGTTAAATTCTTGCTCTTTTTTTTGTAACACATACACTCTTAACAAAGGTTACTTGTACACGTGTTGACCCTGTATAAAAAAAGTCAATCAGCCAACTTCACAAAGACAATTCAAAAGCCTCTTAAAAAAATTCAAGTATATTATATTTTTAGTCCCTAAGTATAGCTGTTTTTAAACATTTTTGCTCCATAATGTTTAAAAAAATACTTGATATTGGTGATAGTATCCAAAATTCTAAAGTTGAGTCTTATCTCAACTAATAATATCATTAATTCACGATGCTAAGTAAAGGGGATAAAGTGGAAAAAATATGAGATCTTAACAGTGAAAACAGACCCTTAATTACTTGGAAATTCGTTCACTATAAAGACCATGAACCAACAACACAGTTAACAGTTCATTATAGGTAGTAATTCCTAAAATTATTTGGAATTGATAAGGTTTGGTAATTCAAGTAATAAATGTTGTGTTAACGAAGGTTTCCATTGAGACATAATGTGTTGTGTGAACAAAAACTATATATGTTACATAAATGAAGATCAAGTGTAACAATAAAAGCATCAAAGCACGGGCTAATAGCAAACTGAAAAGAAAATTCATATACCTGGTTGAAGCATTTCATCGAGCAGTTGGAGTGTTTTATCAAACTTTCTTTCAAATGCCAACCTTAATTAGTTAGGGGTATAGCTGAATAATTTTCTTGAAGAATGATGCTGCAATATCAAAGCAGGGTCAGCTAGTTTTGGCCAAATAACTGTTAAAAAGAAATATAATATTTATATATAATTAATAATTAATAATAATATAACCATGAGTATTCTGAATTAGTTTTTTCATTTGTGAAACACACCTCTTGATTGGAGTGAAGTTCATATCCATTCCTTACTGCGAAAGCTTTATCATTCCCCACAGATTCCTAAATTAAAGACATCTACTCATTTGCATGTTTGAAAAAAAAAAACAGTTAATTATCACAGGTAACTTTACAGAACATGTTTCATATATGTGTTGGTGTCAAGTGCACAAAACAACAAAAAAATAAAAGAACATATCAACCTGGTAATTCAATCGGTTCTAATACATCAAAAAAAGATTCTTAAACTACAGAAAACACAAAACATGAACACAGGTTCTGTATAACGTTGAAACAAATTGATGACACATTTATGTGCTCAAAAGTTCGGTCACATTATTTACTTTACACTCCAGTGTGTTACTTTTTAAACATCTTTTATCCGACAGACAGATAGGGGAAAAATGAAATAGGGGCATACCTTTACTTCACTATCATGTCTGGCAGTAGATGCAAGAACACGTGCATCCACAATCTTCTTTGTCTCCAGTTGAAGCCTTCTTTGGAAGTGCTTAAACATGGTGGATCCTCCAGACAACACTAGATTCTATAATAAGTCTCAAAAAGATTAACTTATTTTTTTATGTAATTTTGTAATAATATATAGTTTTTACAGGCTGAATAATGTGTACATTATATAGAGCTCTTCCTGTGTCAATTGGAGCAGATTGAATACAGCTGTCTATTACAGCAGGTAAAGGGGTTGTGAAGTCTTTATCATATATCTCTGGATTAAAGAAAATTTGCATGATAGAATATAAACATTATAATATCACTAAAAAACATAGTGATATCATCTTTGAAAATAACAAAAAGGGGATAAAATATAAATCATAAAGCTTGGGACCAACAAATCATTCATATCCAACATCACATGAGTAAGGTGCCCAAGTCTTTGGCTTAAAACCTCTCCATTATTTAACATACTTCAATGATTCTTTGTCATGTTTATTGTACTCCTATACAATTAAAGAAACATAAAATATGGTCATAAAATCATGAAAGTTTGTAGCCTTTTCAACTTGCATAACTATGAAGTTATAAACTACCTTGACAATGTCTGCACATGTGTAGCAATAAGTTTCCTTGATCTTCCGAGCTACCTCAAGTGAATCTTCAGGAGGGACATGCTCCCCTCTTTCCTGCATAAAGAAATATCACGAGAGAATTAACACTTTCCCAAAAAAAAATGAAAAGGAAAAGGAAAAGGAAAAAAATAAACTATTTCAAAGCAATTTAATCTGGCATTATGTCGAGCAGCTGGCATGCAGATGAGAATACATTTTTGATGCTAGAAATGACAATTTTTTTTTAGATTGACGAATAGCAGTAGAAGCACAATTACCTATGATAAAGATACATATAGTTTTGGGTAGGTTGGTTTGATTGCTTCTTCCTTCAGATAAATCTTGATTTATCTGAGATATCTCTACAATTATATCATTCACCAGTTCTTCCCGGTACCAATCACCCATTCACTAAAATGAAAAAATATACATATTTCTCAACAGTGTAATAATTCTATTGAATATAATTGAGTGAAAATAGGAAAAGGATGTCATTATAAACCTGGTACCTTGAGAAAGTTGTCTGCAACAGGAGGGGCATCAGAGGGACCTGAATAAAGAAAAAAAATAGTCTCAGATAATCTTTCATCTCTAACAGCAGGGTAGAATAGTAATTTACCAATCTTTTTGTTGGTATGAACTATAACAGGGTATATAAACACGTAAATTATTTTGGGAAAACACGAAATAAAATAAGGGTATAAGCAATTGAGCATAAGAAAAATCCGTTACCGTCTACTGCAGTCTATGCGAACTGCGCGAGCATCAAGAAAAAAGAAAACATGGGTAACCTGCACCTGTTTCCTGATTTCATCAATTTCACAGAAGTGTTATCTGAAATTCGAAAATGAAAAAGATTCAATTGATGTCGTAGCCAATCTGAAGGCGGAAAGGGCGGCTAGCATCTCAGGAAGCAAAATAGAAAAGCAAAGAAGCAAAGAAGAAGGAAGAGTAAAGAACAAACGGGAAAGAAATAAAGAAAGAGAAACGAACCGTATTGGAGGAGAATGACGGCAACCGACTTTGAGGAAGAGAAGATAAGCATCAGCCAAAGCACAAGTTTCAGGGGCAAAATAAGAAAGAAGAAGACTTCCGTGTGCGACAAAATAAGAGAGGAGAAACTTCCGTGTAAATAAGAAAAAGAGGAAATGTAACTTCCGTGTCCAAATATGAAAGAGAAAAAAAGTTACCGTTAACCAATTTTTTAGCAATTAATAGTATATATAATGCTTCTTCAATGACCTTTTTCACACAATCGTTGCACCTAATTTTACACTTCAAGAAGCATAGGAGAAACTCCAAAGAATATTCCAAGATAACAAAAGTTTCGGGGTCATCTACCTAGAAAACAAATTTTTTGATATCAGTTTCTCTAACCTCTCCTCATAAATAACTGAATATGCCAAGCAAGCCTTTCTCTACGGTAGCTTTGACACCACCACCTCAATTGTTCCTCCAAACTTAACATCCTTCATATGGTCTATTAAAATAGCCATTTAAAAAAAATAGATTTTATGAAATGATAATCTTTTAAGAAAACAACTTGTGGAATGAGTTCGCACAAGACATGACTAGTACACATAAGGGGTCTAAAAATGGTTATTTTTGGAAATTCTCTTTAAAAATAATCCAAATCTGTTTTGTTGCTTTAAACAAAAATTAGATGATGATTGGTTAATACCCTATTAATTTATCCATCTATAAAATCCAAGGCTCACTATCATAAATAATTACCCTCTTAGCATCTTCCTACTATACACATTTAGGTGGTTTTCGTATGTTCATATTATCTGCTCCTTGCATCCACGACTATCAACAAACTCCAACCTTGTTCAAAATCATATTTATTTTTCGGATATTGTGCTCATCACTGCGGCTTCAAATGTTATGATTTTCCACCAAGAGAATCATTATTTCCATTTTCCAACCACAATACATGCAAAATTTCAACATGATAACATTAACCCATCCTTTCAGTTAGTGTAGATATTTATTATCTTTAGTAGTTAGCATGTATTTAGCGTTGTTGTCATGTCTATGCTCTACCCTATTATGTCCGACTCCGTGACAAAGTCACTTTGGTCTTTGGGACATATTTTTGGCAGGGTAAGATATGTAAACTACTGGCAACAAGTGCAGGCTTGATAGACGAGAAAGGAGAAAGAAATAGCAAGCCACAAATCGACCAAATTGTTTTTTTAAGGAGATGGAAACGTTGTGTAGCGGAAATATAACATGACAACAAAAAAAATAACATACATAATTAGGAAATGGCCACTTTTTTTTCATTTTAGACATTAAAATACAACAAACATTCATTTTGTACGTCATGAAATCTCACATAGGATGGCATAATTGTACGATGGACAATTATGTATGTTGTAAATCATTCACATTTCACAAAGGATACCATAACTAATACAATAATTTTTTTGTCTGTCATAAATTTAATATACGTTGTAAGGTGTCTGTTATTAAAAGTTTTTTTCTTTCCTACTAACATAAGCAAAAAAAATGAAGAAAAAAAATGTTTATAACACATTTTAATTACGTTATGCAAATTATGTTTGCTACGGCGAACATAATGTGTGCTTCATTAGAGCAAATTAGGAGAATAACAAATAGATATACATTTTATAATGGTCAAACATAATCAAAACATTAAACAACCTTTAAAAACATATTTTGATTGAGTTTTGTTAAATGTAGAATCGACAATATATGTTTTGTTAAATACTAGTAATAAATAAATAAATTTCGAAAGAATTGGTGAGATCTATCCAAGGGACCATAATCACCTACAAGAAAATCTAAAGTTAAGTTGCATGGACCATAAGTTGACATTTTGCAAATCACAAATTTCCAATCCAAATAGGCAATCAATTTGTTGTAAATATATAAACGTGGGGATCAAATCACTTACACAACCTTTTATTTCATTTTATTTTTATTTATAATAATGTGGTTGAAGGGATGTAGATTGATGACATGGATAAGATAGCTTTGACTCACATTAATGCATTATTGTAATCCCATTCACCAAGTAGTCAATCAGCAATGTTTTTTCAAGTTGTAAATTCTCACCCAAGCCTATCTTGTCCTAACTCCTATATATGTCCAGCTTATGAATTTTGTCACCTCGATGCCTTAGTATCAAATTAACTTATCATTATTAATTATTTTTTATAATATATCTTCAAATGTATATTAAATAAACCCGAATCAGTAAACTTGATCAATCATATTATGTTTAAGTATTTAACTATCCTCGTTATAAATATATATTTATAGAAGCAAGTAGTCAAGAAAGTAATGTAAATAACCTAGAACTAAGTGCCTTGCCTATCTTCTTCATTTTTAACCTCTGATTTTCCCATTCTCCAAGTTGATCACATACGTTAAATACCTATTTCTATACACAAATATAAATGAATATATATATATATATATATATATATATATATATATATATATATATATTTGAAAACTTAATAACTTGTTTTCCAATTAAAATTTTCGATCTAAACGTAAATATGGACATGTTTTTGAAAAAAAAAAATACAAAAAAAACGTATGTCCATAAAAAAATATGCATTCCCAAAAAATTGCACATGGTACATTCTGAAAAAAAAAATTGTATAATTTGAATATTTTTATGTGTCATTCTCGTTAAGTTTTCGTTGATAGAATGTATGTTTCGAATAGTTTTGTGTGTCAATATCATAAAGTAGTCTAGATGCGTGTCGGTTTTTAACACATTTACTTATCAATAGGGTTATATTTTATCTCTACTAGCCTACTAGGTTGAATGGCAAAAAGGAAAAAAAAAACATTCGAAAAAGAAAAAAACAAGTAAGATGAGGAAAGTGGTTTTAAAATGACAAAAACATATAGTTATATAAGTAAATTGTTATATGTTAGGCATTTCATTCCATCAATATTTTAATTGTCATCGTACAATGAGTGAGATGGCAAACGGGCAACAAGCTGTGCCGCTAAGCCTTTTTGAATGGTAAAACTAATTCTTTTAAATGCTACATCCGAAGATCTAAGTGATATAACATTACTATGCATGATTCGTTGTACTCTTTTAAGAAGCTCTACCGCATCCGGTGCGAGGAAACCAAACATATCAAATGCAAATGGTATGAACACGTGTTGATTTTCCATGCACGATTTCTCATGTTTGGTGACTTTGCCTGTAGATGCTTTTAAAGCAGCATGTCCCGCCGTGAAACCCCCAGCCCTCAGGCCCACGAGAGGGGATACCCCTGTAAGATCCACACATGCGTGTTTCCCTCCGACCCATCCAAAAATCAAAATGTCAGCCGGTCTGAGGGTTGACCTTCCTTCTGTCGGGTCAGTCAAGAAATTAACAGGTGCTTCTTTCTTAGCGGAAACCCCGGCACGCTTAAATATGTTAAACAAAACATCCCTAACCATATCGTGCATGTATTTGAACCCCGGGAGTTCTTTACAGTGAACTGCATGCTCTCCAAAAGAGTCCAAACATGCCTTGCGACACACAGGACATATCTCGTCAGCTGGGAATATGGGAATCAAGAGTCGATATTTGAGAATAGTACGATACTCCACGGGAGACATGTGTTAGCCAAGCCCATCTATAGGGATAGCCAGAAGAAAATCTTGAGCATGTGGTGCACGTAAGCACTAGAAAACCGTTTTCTGCCGAGCCGTCATGTCGAGATGCACTTCCATATCTTGGACAATTTTACGAAAAATGGCACTCGCCAGTGTATTCTGGGATTTAGGGGGGGCGGTGTCTTTAGTAGTAAAATTGTTAAGGTCAAAATCTGGAAGCTTGTTGCGAAGGGATGCCAAGGCACAGTCAACCAATATCTTAAGTATTATTATTATTGTATGAATTTTATAATTATATATGATATACTAAGAACGTAAAAGTTATTAAAAAAATTTAAAGTTCAGATCACCTCAACCAATATCTATACACATAAAAATTATACCTTTTAGCTCGAAATCGTTAAACCTTTAACCCGATCTTACCCCCCCCCCCCCCCCACCCCTCACACCCAAAAAAAAAAAACCTTTTTCTACTCTTTCAAAATAAAAAGTATACACCACACATGCTGTTTGCTATTGGGAGGTGGTCTATGTACACCTTTCTTATATTCGGGTACAAATTTTAAGTCGTTTTCATTCTCTTTCCTAAAGGAACGGGTCATGTGTTTTGTGGTACATTTTTCGTCAGAAATTTACAAAATAGCTTAATTTTTTTATGGCTTACTTAAAAATAGCTAAAAATAATAGTTTAAATAAAAGTGGTTAACGAAACCATAGATGGGGCAAACATGTTTGCGTTTTTATCAAATCGCCTGCGAAATCATCCTCTCACATGGATTCGTGTTATCTATAATCACTTTGCTCATTTTCAAAGACAAGAGCCATCTGTGGTTTCCTCTCAAGTCGTCTGAGATTTCTTCTCAAGTCGTACGTGGTTTCCTATCAATTTATCTATGAATGTATTAGTCGTTGACACTACTAGAAAATTTGGTTTTAACTACCAAAAATTACCTACAAATATGTTTTGTAGGTAATTTCCATCAAATTTCCAACAAAAGGCAACAAAATAGAAATCCAACAAAATTCCGACAAAATACCTACGGAAATAGAAACCAGAAGAAGTACGTTGGAAAAGTGTTGGTAATTTCCAGCAGAATTCCTACTGAATATTAATTAATATTTAAAAAATACAATTTTGTAGGAATTTTGTAGGAAAATAAAAGCGGGAAAACTAAAATTTTTTCCCTCCTTTTCTTTTTGCCTTTCACCCTCTTTTTTTTTTCCTTTCCCTCACTTTTTATAAATATTATTATTACTACTATTATTTTATATTATTATTATCATTATTAAAAAAATTATTATTTCATATTATTATTAAAAAAATATAATAATTATTATTATTATTACTTTTATTTTGATTATTATTGTTATTATTTTCTTGTTATATTAATTATAATTATAATTTTTTTATTATTATATTTATTATAATTATACTTTTTGTTATTAATATTAGGTTTATTATAATTATATTATATTTATTATTATTATTATGATTGTGTGTCTACGTGTATGTGTATTTGTATATATGGGTATATATATATATATATATATATATATATATATATATATATATATATATATGTGTGTGTGTGTGTAGGGGTAAGTGCATATATATGTGTATAGAGTTTATGATATGTAGGGGTATATGGTTCAGTGTTTAAGGTTTTAGAATTTAGTTGCATGCGTATGTGTATGAATGTACATGCGTATGTATGTATGTATGTGTACCTTTATGTATGTATATGTGTATTGTATGCATATGTATATATTAACATGTAAGTATAAGGATTAGGGTATGGTATGCTTGTGTTTGTGTGTGCATGTGAGTATAAGGATTAATAACAATAAAGTTAAATGTTAATAATAACAATAACAACAATAATAATAATAATAATATGTATACATGTATATGTATTTGTTTGTATGTGTATGCATATGTATACATGTGACTATAGGTTTTAGTATGTTTATTGCATATGTGTATTATATGCATATGTATATATACATGTATACGTATATGTATGTGTATTGTATGCATATGTATATGTAAACATGTGAGTATAGGGTTTAAGGTTTAGGGTGTAACGTATATATGGTTTCATGTTAACGTGGTGGTGGTTTGTGGTGTTGTTTAGTGGTGGTGGTAGTGTTGATGGGTGGGTGGTAACGGGTGGTGGTGGCTGGTGGTGTTGTTTGGTGGTGGTGGTGAAGGTGGTAAATGGTGATGATGATGATGGTGGTGGTGATTGGTGGTGATTGGTGGTGGGTGGTGGTCGCGATGGGTGGTGATGGTGGTGGAGGTGGGGAGGGTGGGAGGGTCGTGGGTCGTGTTGACGGTGGTGATGGTGGGTGTTGGTGGTTGTTCGTAGGTGGTGGTGAATGATCGTGGTTATGGGTGGTAGTTGGTTTGTGTTGGTTGTGGGTGGTGGTGGTGATGGGTGGTGGGTGGGTCGGTGGTGGTGGTGGTGATGGGTGATGGGTGGTGGGTGGGTCGGTGGTGGTGGTGTTGATGGGTTGGTGATGACGGTTGGTGGTGGCGTGTGGCGATGGTAGGTGATGGTGGTGGTGAAGGGTTGTAGGGGTGACATGTGGGTGGTAGGGTGGGGGTAGGGGTGGTGATTATAGTGGGTGGTGAGTGGTGATGGCGGGTGGTGGTGATGGTTGGTGGTGATAGGTGGTGGTGGTTGTGGGTGGGAGGTGGTGGTGGTAATGTATGGTGGTTTTGGTTGGTAATAAGTGGGATAGTGGCGACGGGTGGTTGTGATGGGTGATGAAGGTGGATGGTGGTGGTGGTGGTCGGTGGTGATGGTGGTAGATGGTGGTGGTCTTCGTAGGTGGCGGGTGGGGGTGGTTGTGGCGAATGGTGGTGGAGGGGGGTGGTGGTGATGGTTGGTGGTGGTGGGTAGTGATTAGTGGTGTGGTAGGTGGGTAGGGGTGGTGGAGGCGGGTGGTGGTGGGGGCGGTGGTGATGTTCGGTGGTTGGTGGTGGCCATAATGATGGGTGGTGGTGATGAGTGGGTGGTGGTTATGGTGGGTGAGGCTGGTGGTGGCGGGTGGTGGTGATTGTGGTGTGGTGGTTTTGGTGGGTGGTGGGTGGGGGTGGTGGTGGTGGTGGCGGGTGGTGGTGGTCGGTGGTGATGGGTGGTTGTGGTAGTGGTGATAGGTGATGGGTGGTTGCATATTTATACGTATATGTATGTGTATTGTATGTATATGTATCTGTAAACATGTGAGTATATGGTTAAGAATTTACGTGCATTTGTATGTATGTGTATTTATATGGGTATCTATATATATGTGTATGTGTATGTATGTATATGTGTGTGTGTGTGTATATATATATATATATATATATATATATATATATATATATATATATATATATATATGTATTGTATGTATATGTATGTGTATGTATGCAAGTACATGGTTCAGGGTTCGGTGTTTAGGGTTTAGGGTTTAGGTTTAGGTACATGTATGTGTATGTGTAATTATGCGAGTATATGGTTTAGGGTTAAGTGCATTTATACGTATGTGGTGGTAGTGGCGGGTGGCGATGGATGGTGGTTGTGGTGGTTGGTGGGTGGTGGTGGTGTTGATGGGTGGGTGGTAACGAGTGGTGGTGGCTTGTGGTGTTGTTTAGTGGTGGTGGTAGTGCTGATGAGTGGTGGTAGCTTGTGGTGTTTTTTGGTGGTGGTGGTGAAGGTGGTAAATGGTGATGATGGTGGTGGTGATTGGTGGTGGGTGGTGTGGCGATGGGTGGGGATGATGGTGGAGGTGGGGAGGGTGGGAGGGTTGTGGGTCGTGGTGACGGTGGTGGTGGTTGTTGGTAGGTGGTGGTGAGTGATGGTGGTTATGGGTGGTGGTGGTGGTGGTGAAGGGTGATGGGTGGTCGGTGGGTCGGTGGTGGTGGTTGTGTTGATGTGTTGGTGATGACGGGTGGTGGTGGCGTGTGGTGGTGGCATGTGGTGATGGTAGGTGGTGGTGGTGGTGAAGGGTTGTATGGTCCAAATTTGTTTCAAATGTTTTCGCAATAAGAAATGTTTTCGATTGAACTATGTGTATATATGTATTCGTGTATCTGTATGTGTATGTATTATATGCTTATGTGAACATATATATATGGTTTATGGTTTAAGTTCGTACAAATCCATATAAATACACATACTAACAATAAAAAATTTAAATAATAATAAAAAATCTAAATAATTATAAAACTAATAATAATATTTATTATTTTAAATTATATAATAATAATAGTTATACTAATAATAATTATTATAAATATAATAAGTGTTTTTATAAATCTAATAATAATGTTCCGTCGGAAATTTGTAGGAAACTTCCAACGGAATTCCGACAAAATTGAAAATCTCTCACTTACTTTTCATTCCCTTGAACCCTAGCCGCACATAGATGAAAAAACGCCCTGAATTATTTTCCCTCATTGTTCCCAGCGATTCTCTCCAAACATCATCTAGCCACCGGCGATTCTCCCCAAACTTCATCTAGCCACCGGCGTTGCGCCCTACAACGCCCACCGGTGCTGCGACACGCCACAATCACAGTCGCTTCACACCATCACCTCTCCACTTCCGTATTTTTATTTAGGTGCGAGCCACCAATATCACAACGCTTCTTCGTCGTTTTTCCTTCGTCGTTGCTGGATCCGGTTACCTCTAGACCACCACCTATCGCCGGTTACTTCTAGATCACCACCTGCCGCCTTCCGCCGCCGATTACTTCAGGTTAGTTGCTTGATACCACCTCCCCAATGTCAAATATGTTAAAAGATGTATACAGATTATGTGTATTAGTAAGTATGTATCAATACTTATCAATATATTATATGAATCAGTATGTATGTAAGAATCTGAGTTCATCTTATGAAGAATCTGAAGCTGAAGAAGACGAAGAAGCAGACGATGATGAAGATGAAGTGGTTTATTATAACTTGTTAGATTTTGATCAAGACGACTTTGATTCATAGATAAAGCTTCTAAAGTAAGGTCTTACATGTTTTACCTTACCACAATTGTATTTGAAAATCTCAAGTTTTGATTCAGTTTGTGCTGCTCTACTTGTACATTCTTGCTCCAACTTTGACTTTATCCTAAATGTAAAATTTTCTTTGCATTATGGTGTTTCTGAGAAGCATCATATTCTTGGGGTTCTTTAGTATGTCCATTTAAATATATTGTCATGTGATGCAAGATATAATCAAATGTCAAGATTGTTGACAAAGTTTTATTTTTGTGTATTCGATTATTTTTAAGGTTGTACATTGGACATAATTGGTTGTACTTATTTTCTTGCTAATTACATCATAGCTACTCCACCATACTTTGAAGAAATATTTTTTGTCCCATCTTTTAGTACAATAACAATTGTGTTGTTTTATTTTCTTGTAGGAGACGTGCTCCCAAGCCTTACTTGAGAAGTATGGGGATGATTTGCGTGATCACCCAATTGATGATGTTGAACTATGGGCGAAAACCCGAAGGGAGATAAATGAAGGATCGGGGAAAAGTTATATCTATGAGATTAGATCCTCAGATTTGGATTTTCTGGTCAGAGGGAACTCATCTGTTGTTGCGGGTCTCAACATGAGGTATATTATCTTAATAAATAGATTGTATTATGAATGAAAATAATCCATGAATATATGGTTTATGTTGCTATTATGGTTTTTGAAGTATGTTGCTATTATGAAGTATGTATTTTTTAATTAATTAAATATACCTTCAAAGGAATAACAAAACTCGATAGTGTATACATATAAGGTTTTGTTGGATGTTTGGACATATGATCCTCAAATTTTTTAAACATACCCGACAATTTAGGGTATGTTTTACTCCATTGATAGCTCCCCCAACAGAACCTATATTTAGAAACAAAAATATTAGTTAAACGTATAAAAATAGTATTTTATTAAAAATATTAAATTGACAAATACCTATTCCATCCATCCATGTTCTCCACCACCCACAAAAATTCCTTGGTGACTTTATCATTAGGCTCTTTTCCCAAAAAACTTTGATTCAGAATATATAGCAAAATGGCACGGACACCGTCGTGAGCCGATATTTCATTGAACCGTTGATTCAAGATAAGGAGCTCTAAATCTTCTACAAGTAAACTAGTGTCCGTGCGATATGGGAAGACTCTGGACCGAAATGTATTTTCACCGTATCCGTGTTTATACATTGTTGAAAATTCGATCCTTGATCTAGGACACCGACCCATGTAAATTCCGGACACAATACAAAACTCCTCGGGCCCAAATGATAATGTACGTCTAGAAAACCTAAAATGTAGACGCTCAGCTGCGTCCGTTTCAGCAGTAGGACGCAACATATGCAGTAACAATCCATGAATAAGAAGTCCATCTCCGGACTGAGCTGGAAGGTCCAACAAGTAACCGAAGCTAGTTGTTGAAAAAATATATCGCACTTGTCCGTTCAAGCCACTCAAAACTTCATCCAACTCATGACATGAAGCTTTGAAAGATATGTTACACATCATCCTTTTGTTTGGAAGCTACAAAATAAAATAAACATTAAGGTTCAATAAGGTTTTATAAAAGAAAAACAGTGTTAAAGAAGTAAACAAATCAAACAATATAACACTTAATCATTCCTTTCATATATTCTATTTGTTTTGTATAAAATACCAAAGGAAATTAATTGACAACATTTTTTGTATTTTCTATACTAATAGTATACCAAATATAGCATTGTACTTTGAAAATGGTGTGACAATAACATATTTTATAACAAACCCGAAACTACCAAAACACAATGTTATTTTATCAATACATTTTACTTCAAAGTATCTACACATTATAAACATAGAAACTTCTTCAAATAGATAGTACATTGCTATTGTATGGTATAATCGAGACATAGAAAATAACATACTTTTTCACAAAATGCAAACATGAAATCATAAATTCATAACATATATACAATCGTTAAAATTCCGTAGAAACAATTTTATTTGAAGAAAAATGAAAATAAATATAAAATCGTACATAAATGATAAAACCTACGATTTTATATACAAACCTACGGTTTCTTTATTTTTCAAAAAAAAATCACAGAATTGACAATATATACAAATGTTTATTGGTTATAAATTTTTTTTAATAAAAAACCGGAAAAAAACTGTAGGTTTTTTGGAAACCTACGGTGTACAACCTTTTAATGCACAAATTGTGCATTAAATTGTTGTACACCGTAGGTTTTCAAAAAACCTACGGTTTCGCAATTTTTTTTTTTTGAGTTTTATAAAAAAAATCATGAAATAATAACATATATACAATTCCGATCATGTTGGATCAACTTTAAAAAAAAACGAAAAAAAAAAGTTTCGTACGGTTCATACGAAACCGTAGGTGTACAAGTCGACACTGCACAATCTGTGCATCAGGCACTTGTACACCGTAGGTTTCGTATGAAACCTACAGTTTTATTTTTATTCTTTTCGATTTTTTTCAAAAAAAAAACCTTAACCCCATATACAAAACCTACTCCTAATCACGAACACGGTAAAATTTTGATGAAAAGTAGACAAACCTGGTTGTTCTTCGGGTGCTCTATTGAGAGAAAAAAAGTACCAAAATCAACAAAACAATAGTGAAAAATGACCTAATTTGAAAAATTAAACATTATATACTTTGGGCTAATGGGCCACGAAAAAATAAACGGACCGTAAAACAGTAGTCCATTACCACGAAAGAGTAGATTTCAAGCAAAACAGTAGTCAACGCCCGTTGACCGTAGTCAACTGTATGTTGACTACTCTTTTGTGGGCTATTTTTGGCTAAGATGTATTTTTTGGCTTTTTTTATAAGTAATTAACCATTATGGCTAGATTAGTAATTTCGCCTAATTATTATTACTTTTTGGCTTTTGATTTCATTTAAATAAAATTAAAAGATATGTGTTACAACCGTCTTACATTGTGGGTGTAGGACTTGCTCTCTACACTAATTTCTATTTCATCATTAGGCTCATTGCTAAAAATTCGGGATATCTCCAGAAAAGTCATAATATTTTGGGCAAATTTTTAATAAAGTCCTAAATTTTATTTTTTGAATAAAAAAGTCATGATATTTTCACCTTTTGAATAAAAAAAGCCTAAGAAACTGGCTAATTTATTCACTTTAGCCATTTTTGACCTGTTCAGCAGGTCATGAGACCAAATTGTTAATTTTTCAAAAATAATGAGACTTTTTTACAGATTTCGTCAAAATTTTTATATAATGTATAAACATATTTTTTACATACCTATATCTATTTTTACGTATTTGTGTATTTTTTATGTTTTTATATGTATATATTTACGTATTTTTTATGTATTTTAAATATATAAACGTATTTTTTTTTACTTATTTATATGTATTTTTAACCATTTTACATATTTTTTTTATGTATTTTTATGTGTTTTTTTATGTATTATGTATTTATATGTAATTCTATGTATTTTTACGTATTTATGTACTTTTTAAAGCTTTTTATATAGATGTTTATGTATTTTAAATGTATAAACATATTTTTTATGTATTTATATCTATTTTTAAGTATTTTACATATTTTTTATGTATTACGTATTTATGTATTTTTTTAAGTGTTTTATATAGATGTTTTTCTATATTTATGTATTTTAAATGTATAGACGTATTGTTTTACGTATTTATATGTATTTTTTTTAAGTATTTTACATATTTTTTGTGTGTTTTTATGTGTTTTTTTATGTATTATGTATTTATATGTATTTTTACGTAGTTATGTATTTTTTTAGTTTTCATATATAGATGTTTATGTATTTTTATGTATATTAAATGATTAATTGTATTATTTTTACGTGATTAAACATTTAATATACATAAACATCTATATAAGAAAACTAAAAATTACATAAATATGCAAAAATATATATAAATACATAATATATAAAAAAACACATAAAATGCACAAAAATATGTAAAATACATATAAATACGTAAAACAATACGTTTCTACGGCCACAATGCCGACCCGTTTAGATGATAGTAGTTCTGGACTTGGGATGTTTCAACGTTTATACATTTAAAATACATAAATATACAAAAACATCTATATAAAAAACTTTTAAAAAATACATAAATACGTAATACATAAAAAAATATGTAAAATACTTAAAAATAGATATAAATACGTAAAAAATACGTTTATACACCTAAAATACATAAACATCTATATAAAAAGCTTTAAAAAAATACATAAATACGTAAAAATATATAAAAATACATAATACATAAAAAATAACACATAAAAATACATAAAAAAATATGTAAAATGGTTAAAAATACATATAAATAAGTAAAAAAATACGTTTATACATTTCAAATACATAAAAATACGTAAATATATACATATAAAAACATAAAAAATACAAAAATACGTAAAAATAGATATAGATATGTAAAAAATATGTTTATACATTATATAAAAATTTTGACGAAATCTGCAAAAAAGTCCCGTTATTTTCGAAAAATTAACAATTTAGTCTCATGACCTGCTGAACAGGTCAAAAAGGGCTAAAGTGAATAAATTAGCCGGTTTCTTGGGCTTTTTTATTCAAAATGTGAAAATGTCAGGACTTTTTTATTCAAAAAATAAAATTTAGGACTTTATTAAAAATTTGTCCAAAATATTGGGACTTTTCTGAAGATATCCCGTAAAAATTCCATCAAATATAATTTGTCTTAACTTTATCGATAAATAACCCTTTATCTGCCGATGTTGTCCTCCAAGAGTCCAATCGATCATTTAACTAGCATCTAGTCTCAACTATCAATACAATGAATCCAAATAATAATAATAATAATAATAATTATTATTATTATTATAAAAATTATGCAGCAGGGTATCCTCGACATCTCGTACATGTTGAGAAAAAACAATTTTTAGCTAATCCGTGGCTATAAATGTAATTTCAAAATTAACATCTAAGAGATTAAGATGTATCATGTATGTTTTTAGTTCAATAAAATAAATTACATAATGTGAACTCAATTACTATTGAAGCGGATCAAAACTTTTATTTTTGTACAAAACATAAACTATATCTTTAAACATAATTTATAAAAAATAGAAAATAAAATAAACATATTCCAAAACAAAATTTAACACATGTCCTATTTTCTTTTTTTCGCACTCAATTTGCTTCTTTTAATACAATATAGAAGTCATCAACATAAAATTTATATTTAATGTGTTATCCAGTAATTTTTTTTAAAAAAAAATGGATGAAATTAAAGTGCAAAAATCCAAACTCAACCGATTGTCATTAATAATTTACACACACACTCGTCACCCTTTCTCTCTCTATCTCCATAAGCAACACCATATAACACCCCATCTTCCTCCTCTCACCTCAGCAACAAACACACACACTCCACTAATTTGCTTCTTCACCATGGTTTCTTCAGAATTCGCACGCACAGCAGTCGGCATCATCGGTGAGTAAAACACACACACACACATTCTATCTATCGATCGATCGATCTAAGAATATATTTGATTAAATGATTCTGCATGTCCTTTTAAGTGCTTAATTTCATTCTCGGAAGCTTTGTTACTAGCTGTTTTAAACTTTCGATTTCAAATCATGTCAATTGTAATTCATCAATGGCATTCGATCCCTCTGTGAAATTGTTTTAGAGATCGAGAGATTCAGCGAGAGATGAAATCATTTCGTTACTGAAGTGCATTCGGCGTTCATAATTTGTGTTTTTTGTTCGAATTCTAAATCTGATCTAAATTGTTGCTTTTCAGGAAATGTCATTGCACTCATCTTGTTCTTATCTCCTGTGTAAGTTTTCTCTACTATACTTGACTCACACTCGCACACACACTCACACACACATGATCATTTTTGCTCTAGTTTTTTATGGAAACATGATAAGTTTTGCATTTTTTTCACCGCCATGCTCTGTGGATGTACCTTCGCCGCTTCACGAGTTTAGTGTGTTGTTCAAATGACAGATTTACCCTCTAGAAAAAGTGTTTTTTGTGCAAAAATGTTAAATGCTTTGAATAGTGAAAGGGTAAATCTGACATTTGCGTCAATGTAGCCATGTAGGTGTGAAATATGAAGGCCAACTACCTAGTCCTAGTACAGTCTTATCTTTTTTTGTGATTCTTCCGCCATTAATGAAAACTTAAATCTCAAGTACACTCATGAAGTAACATTTAATTCCGAAAAAAATAATTTTGGTCATTTGTAAATAGTTATATTAAATTTTTAATTACATTTGATATATAACATATTTGTGATTTATGTGAGACATTCTTTTATCTTCAGAGCTGCTTTTATTACATTCATAAAATAATTTATGATTTTTGAGATCATAAAATAAGATTTTATATATATTTCAAAAAATGAAACGCTGAAAAATAGCATTTTCATGAATATAGAAAGTTTTTTTGTGATAAAATATTGAAAGTAAAGAGGTCCACTTGGTCAAACCTCAATTTCATTATTTGTTTCGTTTGTAAAGTTTTTCAACTAAAAGTAGATTTTTTTATTTTTTTCCTTTTTGGGTATTAAACTCTTTTTAACAAGAATTAAAAGAAAAAAACTCATTAATCATTATCACTCACAATCTCACATTCTGTTATCAACTTTTGTTTAGAAAGAAAAGGACAACAATTAAATGAAATGAAAAAAGAAAAGGACAAAATTAAATGTAATGAAAAGAACAAAAGATTACCTGTTTATAAATTTTGAGTGTAAGGGAAGAAATATAGTTAGTTTTACAATTTTGTTCTTATTTATAAAAATCCTACAAGTAATAATGTAAAGATATTAATTTTGACCAAAAGTCAAACAAATTCTAATTTTGACCAAAAGTCAAACAAAAATTTCAGGCCAACATTCATTCAAATTGTGAAGAAAAGAACAGTGGAGCAATTCTCGCCGGTGCCGTACCTCGCCACCTTTATAAACTGCGGAGTGTGGGTGTTGTACGGACTTCCGGTGGTCCATCCTCACAGCTTTTTGGTCATCACAATCAACGGCACAGGTTTGTTGATCGAGACTGTGTATCTGCTGCTCTTCCTGATATACTGTGACCGGAAGCAGAGGATCAAAATGCTACTGATCATTGCCGGCGAACTGGTGTTTCTCGGCGTTTTGTCTGCCCTGGTCCTGACCGTTGCCCATTCCACCAAAGTCCGGTCAGATATTGTCGGAAGTATTGCCATTGTTGGGAATATTATGATGTATGCGTCTCCATTGTCTGTTATGGTATGCCTCTTCTTTACTTCCTCCAATTAATTTATCTCTATAAAATATTAAAATATTTTTTTTATCAGAAACTTGTGATAACAACGAAAAGCGTGGAATATATGCCATTTTTCTTGTCTTTGTTTTCGATGCTGAATGGCATAAGTTGGACTATCTACGCACTCATTCGCTTTGATCCCTACATCGTTGTAAGTTGCTATTTCTCTATTTTTCAATAAAAAAAATATATAATGACAATTAATTATTAAATTTGAAATTTGCTTACTCTTTCGAAGGTTACTTGCAAATTACATTAACTTAAATACATATGCAACTTCTTTTTTAAAGTTGCTTAATATATACGCTAACATTAATATGAGATTAATGAAGTTATTTTTATACAGATACCAAATGGGCTTGGATCACTATTGGGTATAACCCAGTTAATACTCTACGCTACCTTTTACAAGTCAACACAGCGACAATTGGCTGAGAGGAAAGCAAATGCAGAGATGGGTCTGGCTGAAACGGGTACACAGATGGGTCCGACGAAGGTGAACAATGTGGGCCAGGCCCATAATGAATATCCTTAGAAGATTTTGATTGGTATAGTATTTTAAACTTAGGTCCATTAGGCCAAAGCCCATTATAAAAGAACTATGAAAGGGCAATGCTGTTTCTGATTTTTCTTTTTCTTCTTTTTCGAGTGATTAGTCATGTGGTGCATTGGAGATGTTAGATGTTTAATTTGAAGCTCTAATGAGGAGAAAATATTATCCATTTCTCTTTTCTGTTTGATTTACTTCTTAACGTGGTTGTTTCATTCACGTTTTTCTTTTAATGTCATCCAATGATCAAGGGATAAACCACACCCTCTTGACATTTGTTGCATGACTATCTCATGATAGAGCAATCATGAAATACTGATAATATTTTGAATGTACGGGTTTTTGAACCCTGATAATTTTTACGGAATTGCCCACTTTAACAATAGACTGTCATCACATTGGCATGACTCATTTATCCTATGGAACACTGGATTGATTTATGTTATCAAGTTTTTGAGAAAATAGTCAAATCAATAAAGGATGAGCAAAAACCAAATCAAGATGGAACAAAATCCAATGGTGTGGTTTGTAAATTTTTTAAAATTATAAATATTTTGTTTGATTCGGTTCTATAAACAAACCGATTTGTTTCGCAAAAAACTAAACCGAGAAACCATTTAAACCAAATGGTTTTGTATTTTTTTAATTAATTTATACCTTATGTTTTTATTTAAATACATATTACTTAACATATAACCCTATCATCTTTTTCTAGATTGATTGGTTGAGTAAAATTTACATTTTCTAATTTACTTGAGAGACTACTGCATAACTATGAATGCGTTTTCTCTCTTCAACTTCACCATCTTTGGCGGCTATGGACAATACCTCCACCCTGCGTCTTATGATTTCTCTCATCATCTACGATAGGAAATTTGCAATTTCTTTCTGGATCACCTCCTAGTATAGTTCCTGAATTTTGGGATGTTTTTATAAATTTTTACTCATTTTGATTTAAGTCTTTATTAAATTGGAATTAACTAAAATGGGTTTTGGTCTTTTATTCTTTTGATTGATAAAAATGGGTTTAGAAAAGCCCACTAGCAAAAACATAAAAGATGGTTTTGGTGGTCATAATTCATAATCAATCTCCTAAAGAAAACAAGAAAAACCATGATCACTCTATTACCCTTTCTATTGGGCCTCTAGATCGGAGTCCGTCCTTATTAAGAGAGAGGTGGGAGATTTTAGTTCAATTTATGATTTTATTACACGATTGTATAAAATGAGTTTGATCTCGGTGCAACTAAATGGTGAGGGCCAAGGGAGATGCGCTCCTAGCGGGGTCCCATAATGATATTTTCGGAATATATTCTCCATAATTATCTTTGAAATCAACATTTTTTATTTAAGTGATAAAATCATCATTTAATGTTAATTGATACTTATATTTGGTAATCAGAAAATTATGAATTTTATAAAACTGTAGTTCGCAACCTTTTATCGGTGCCTTGACTGAAGATTGTTCGTTAAAAGATTATACCCATAATCTGGATTTCGTTTAACTCAGTCATATGGTCGAAATATCATATTCGAAAAGTGATTAAATGATCATTCAAGAAGATTCAAGTTGTTTATCGATTTTAGAAACCGTCTTCTCCTCTTTAACCCTAACTAGGAGGGTACACCACTAGTTTATACTTCATACGTATCTTAGTTAGCCGGCTAATAATATTGTTTGAAATTCTATTTAGTTATGTTTTGATCGATTTTATTTTGTTGGTTATTTGAGTATTTATTTTATTATTTGGGTTTAACAATATATTTTTAAAAGTAACAGATACAGTATGTTATAATTTAGTCTTTTTCTATAAAACAGGAAATAATAACAAAAAAATTTAACAAAACTTTGTATATTTTACATTTCAATTTTTTTCAACAACTCTATAAATCAAACATAGAACAACAAAAATCTATATTCTAATATCAACTAAACTCATAATAAATTTAAAATTCTTTATACTCAATTCCTTTCTAGACATTTTGCAAACCAAACTTGTCATAACTGTATCTTCAATTTCTAGGTTTATGTTATTGTAATTTATAATTGTTTTTTATTTTCTATTTAAATCAAATACAATAAAAATATATATTTGGTTGGAGTGATTTTTTTAATATACATTGAAAAATTGGATATACAATTTCAAAAATCCAATTCTAAACCTATATGAATGATGAATCCGAACATACCGGATCCTTATTTCCTGGCCCAGATCCGGATAAATTTGGACCAGATTATTTGGTATCCGAATACCTCCGAAATTAGTTACCAATTGGATTTTAAAAAATGGATTAGATTACATCCTATTTTTGTGCACCTCTAAACTAAACATAATTAGTCAATTTAGTTTGACTATGATTTGTTTCTTTAATGTAGACTATTTTAGAAATATATACCGATAAAATGATAAGTACTTTTGACAAAAACTCCTTACATACATAAAATGAACAAGCAATAGCAAAAACTCGATGAAGCATTATATGGTTATTTTAATATTTTTAGCTTATCGACTTCAATAAAAAAACTAATCCAAACACCCTGTTATACCTTTATAATTGGGCCTCTTATATTATCTTACTAGTCCAACATTTTGGGCTTTTAGCATTTTGGTATTTGCAGTTTCTTTCTCGACGACAGTTTTTGCTTTTGCAGCTGCCTCGTCCCATTTCTCGGATTCTCGCCGGAAGTCGACCACATTGCCGTCTCTGGCCACTCCTTCTTAAAGTCCTTGATCGGCGTCCAATCGGAAAAAGGTATGTCGTTGATCGTGTCTTTCCTAAAAATCTGTATTTAGTAATTGCTACGGTATCTACATCTATCTTTATCCGATCGATTCAGATTTCTGATTGCGATTAGGCTGTTAACAGAAAATTATGGATGGAGAGACGCCTAATTTCAAAAAATGGAATATACTATATCCTGTTTACATAAACTCGAAGAAGACTATAGCTGAAGGTAGACGAATCTGCGCAGCAAAAGCATGCGAAAACCCTACCGCTGTAGAAATCGGTGATTGTTGCAGCCACCTGAAAATTCCTTTCGCTATTGAGGTTTTTTCGACTTCACTTTGAATTTTCTTTTACACGAAGCTATGATTCTACTTCTGATATCGAATAGTTTAATTTCAACTTTAAAGTGAACTAGATTTTCACGTTTTAAGAATGATTGATTAGAATGTGGAGGTTTTATTCATGAAATCAACAAGTTGACATAATGTATACAGTTAGTGTTGATTTGGTATCAATATCCTTACAACTTGAATGAAAGATCCAAACATGGATCAGTTGATTATCTATCTGTGTTCATCTGAAGAATAGTAATTTGTTAAACAGAAACATCATATCCGGCAGGTCGGACCAATGATGGGGATTGATAATCAATGGAGCAATAACAAATAGGGAAAAAACAATGAAATCAACAATAGAGAAGATAAATGATTAAAAATGGGAAGACGATGGAATTGATTAACAATCAAATGATTGCCCAGGGAGTGGTCCCTCTCTCACTGAAATCAAATCTCAGGAGCCCAAACAGAATACAGAAAAATTACATCATAAACATCATATCACACACTCCCTCTATTTATTCTCTTATGCTGGCATAACTAACTCCTCAGCTACTTTCCTTTTTTGCCCTTATTCCCCTTCTAGAATAGACTAGCAACGGTTTGTGTGTGTCATCTTTTGTGGTCCCCTCGTGTGTATTCCCATCACTGTAGCACTTATCAAGTATAAGGAGCTCTTTTATTAACTTAACTGTTGTAATTTAGGGTTCTAATTCACTTTCATTCTTATAAAGCTTGATAAGGCATATCCACGGGACTTCATGCAAGTAGGAAGGGTGAGGTTCATTCTGAAAAGGTCGGATGGGAGTTTATACAACCAAGCTATCACATCTAGTAAGCATTGATTTCTGAAAAGTTCTGATTTTTATTCCATTTTTTTCCTGTTTTTTGATTCTGTTGTATGATCATGTGGCTAATGAATGTAAATTTTGTGCAACACCCAGTATAAATGTGGAAATAGGAACCCTAAATTTTAACATCATAAGAAAATAACCTCATTATATGGCTAATAGTCTTTCTTGTTTTTTTCATTTAACATGAATAATATGAAGAAAATAGTTGTTTCTTGAGTTAATGGGGCTTAATGAGTTAAGCACTTAATCTAGACAGAATGAGTTAATAGGTTAAGCCAGAAAACTTGGTTTAATGTATTAAGACATTAACCAAAATTGATGAATATTTTTTGGAGTGTAATGGTAAAATGGTAATTTAATCTCATTCATACGGTTTATTTGGTCTAGAAAAAAAAAACAAACACACCTTATGTATACAGCACTTTATCCATACAAACATGCTAATGTTAATTATGAAATTTTGAATTGCAGAAAAACACCTGATGCTTCATGTTGCTGAATTGGTTCCAAGACACCCTGGCAGGGTAAAGAAACAGGAGCCTGCTGCCACGTCAACCACTGGACCTTCTAAATCTGGAAAGGGTGGCAAAAAGAAGAGATAACTTTTTTTTTTCTTTAGTTATATAACATGTTTTTGTTTATTTAAAAAATATTTGGATTTTGGACCCCTTTTCATTGGTTCTAATTTTACACCAAGTTGTGACCTGCTGTGGCCTGTGTTTTTATAATTTCTTAGACATGGGAAATGGAATATGGATATGTAGAGATTTAAGATTTTGCATATTACATATCTCTAGATTTATATATTTTAAGTTTTTAACCATGTTTGCATAAAATATATAATAATACAATGTTAGAGGTTACAAATATATAAATACATTTTGACATGGCTTCTTAATTCAGTTTTACCTGTTTGACCCGTTATGAGTTGCATAAAAGCCAAATTGACTTGTTTTCATATAGGGTTGGAAATGTGACATGATTTATGAAATAAAGCAATAGCGATTAGATATGATGTATATCGATTAAAACAAGTTGAATTGACCAGTTCAACCTGGTTATCAAAAAATAAATTCATTTTATATATTCATGCATATCAAATAATTAAACAACCATTGTTAACCATTAAGGTAGCGTTTGGTGGTGGGACTAGGTGGGACAGAACTAGATTGAACGGAACTGGACTAGACTGGACAGAACTAGACTGAACTTGTTATATAGCGTTTGGCAACACCAGAACAAAACGGAACACAATAATAAAATTACAAAATTATCTTTGAAATAATTTTTAATATTCTTTTACAATATAATAATGATTATAAAATAGGTATTTTATATGCTAATTAATACCTTATATATATACGTATAATTGTACAGATTTCGATATTATCCAATCTTTATCCATCATGTATCTGTCTCATATTCTCCTCCATATTCATTAGTGGATATCAACCACCATCGTAATTATACTTAGCTACAAAAATCATGTCTTCTATCTATATTGAAAAACTTTCCAAAAAGTTTTCTTTTTTCTTTTTGAAAATAGCTTTTCGTTTGTTGATAAGAAGACACCATTACACTCGAACGTATTTTTTGCAATAATTTTTTTTCTTTGATTTTTTTTTTTTTTTTGTAAACTGTCAAAAATTTACCGACGAACGTCTTGAAGGGGTTCTTACAATTTCTGTGGGAAATATGAGTGGTGGATAAATAAAAAGGAAACTGGAAAGGTTTTTTTTTTGTCATTTTGGTTTTTGTCCCATTGTGTTCTATGGTTTTAGATGAGACTAAATTTTGGAGAAATAGTCCCATTGGACTTGGTCAACAACTAACTTTGTCCCTGTCCCGTCCGTGCCAAACGCTCAGTGATAGAATTTTGTTCTGTTCTGTCCCATCCTGTTCCGCGTACCAAACGGGGCCTAAGTGTTCCACTAGAAACTCAAACCAAACATTAAAATAGATACTAAATATTAATTCAAAACACACGATTAACCAATTAACCTGTATGTATTAAAAAAATGTAATAACATTTGCACTTTACTCGTATGTAGTAGATTGAAGATCTATATATTAAAACACTAAACACCAAAAACTAATGAGGTGCTATTAATAAAAATGGCAATGACCTCTTTCAAATTAAAAGCAACAATATCGAGTTCGATAAACTAAATGAACAAACACCAATATGTAAATAGCAAGCTAGCAAAAAAGGCCATCTAATAGTATCATAAACAAAAACTATTACAAAGTAACAATTTAACAAAACTATTACAAAGTAACAATTTGAACAACATTCTTTGCTCCCAGAGGTTCAACCGGGGTTTTCAGCAGTTCCAGGTCCGGGTTTTTGAGAAGTCAGAAATAGCCAAAAAAAAACTCGTTCATGTTTGACCGCTCTCTTCACCGGGTCACGGTCTAACCGGTTCGACTGGCTGGGTCAACCCATGTTTTAAAACATTGGTGTGCTATGAATGTGAGCATGTTTTACACAACTGAAAACCAATAAACAAATACAATTATGTGTTTACTACAACTGAAAACAAAAACTAAAACCAAAACAAAAATGTTATATGTGTATTGTTATAAGAGAATGATATTTGTTTAGAACTACGTTTATAAATTAAACAAAAACATTAGGTCATATTAAGCCCGATGCCAAATTTGTTCATTTTGGGCATAAAATGGTTCAAGTTGACATATTCGAGAAGTATATATTTTTCGTTGGGAAGTTTTATATAATAAAGAAACCACAAGGGGCTATATGATACTTCAACTGAAACGCATGGGGTCCATCTGTCCAAAATAAGAAAGTTATATACTGATTTGAAAATATAACAAAATACAAGGAGTATTAATGCAAATTTTCTTTCGTTAAATTAGACCCGTAACTTTACTAAACAAGAAGTCAAAAACTAAAATCACTCGTCACAGAAGGCGCATCCGTAGGGCAAGCGAACGGCGAAAAAAGTCCGCCAGTCGTCGTCGTCTCCGGTAAATTTTCCGTCAACTCTTTTTCTCAGCATGTTTTTGTCTCTAGGAAACAAAGATTTAAATCAGAAACAAGTAGATCCGTTAAAATCGTAGATTCGTGCATGCTTGATTTTTCCTCTTTTTTGTTTAAAATTTGCTATTGTTACGATTATCATGATATTGTGGAGTTAGTTAGTTATACTGTTTTTGGCTTTGTTAATCAACTTGATTGATTGTTGTTTAACTCATTTGTAGTTGTTGTATCTTCATTCTTCATTGCAGACATGGGAGTCGAACGTATAAATAGCATTATCCGTTTATGTAACAGGAAATTAATTTGTTATGTAAATTTTTTTTTTTTTGTAGAATTAAAATTGAGGAATTTGTAAAAAGTTAGGGTTGTTTGGACACATGTGAAATGAAGAACCCAAATCCAAAATTTTAGTTCCATTCCCATAAACAAATCCAGAAAGAAGTCAAATCAATCAAAACAGAAACAAATTGACTTGCCTTTTGCATTGCGGATTTTTAATCTTTACATACATTTATTTTCCCATAATAATAACACATTTGCATTTTTTTACTATTGTGATTGTTACTATTTTTTCCTCAGATTATCTGTGCTGATTTACAGGTTTTTTTTAGTATAATGGGTGGTGGTAGGGTGGCTCATCCGGTGTTGAAAGGGCCAAGTGTGGTGAAGGAACTGGTGATTGGGGCAGTGCTTGGGTTGGCTGCTGGTGGTTTGTGGAAGATGCACCACTGGAATGAGCAGAGAAAAACAAGGGCTTTTTATGATCTTCTGGAGAAGGGTGAGATCAGTGTTGTTGTTGAAGAATGAATGTTCCTTGTTGATGTCTTTATTAGTTAATATATAAATTGGAGATGGTAGTTTGTGATTTTAATAAAACATAAAATTCTGCATTGAAATTGTACTCAATTTTCACTGTTTTGTTAAAAAAAATGTGGGGTTGCTGGATCTTGATTGATTGATTGATGTTATATTTTGATGCTATATTTTTTACATAAAGGAATCATTACGAGTATGTATGTCTTTGAGCTCAATTCTGGAAGATTTCATGAGTGCTTAGGAAAGATCCTGATGATTTCAGTGAATGGCTAAGCACCATTGAACATGTATTCCATTTGTGCGACATCGTTAATGAAGAAATGACATGTAGAAGGAAAATCCAAGGTTGAGACATGGGAACAGATGAAGATGATGCTACGATGCAATGTAACAACCCGTTATTTCTTCTTGAAAAGTCAACCCGAGTCAGTCAAAGTCAAACTTGGGTCAACTAAAATCAACTTAAATCTTATTTTATCTTGGAAGGGTTAGATTAATATTTTATATAAGTGTTTACACCTTGTATTCAAGGTGTTGTATGCTTAATGAAGTGAAACAAGTTGGACCGAGAAACCCATGTGAGGCCAAAACCTTCGGACCGTGAACGAGGCTTCGGCCGTGAACACCTCGGACCGTTAATGCTTCTAGGCCAGCACTGCCTTCGGACCGTAAACGAGGTTCACGGCCGTGAACCCTTCGGACAGTGAACCCTCGTATATATAATAGGGTGTTGCCATTTTCTCTTCATTTTCTCATCTTCCAGCCGTGAACCACCCTATTCTCTCTCAAGTATCATCAACCATGAACCCTCCTTTCTCCTCAAAAGTGTAAGAAACACTTGCCTTTTCTTGTTGTTCATGTGAAACCCTTTGATTCCATCTTTGATTCATCACATTTTCTTCAAGATCATCAGGTGTTCTTGGGCCGTGAACCATCCCAGGGTCGTGAACACATCATCTTGGACGTGAACACTTCAGGTGTTCTTCATGTTCTTGGGTCATGAACCACTCATAGGGCCGTGAACCCTTCACTCTTGGTCATGATCATCATTCAGCCTCTCGTTTTTAGTTCTAACACTTCATTGATCCGTTTGTGCTCGGGATTTCACTCGTGAAACTTATCATCCTATACCATATCTTCAATCGAATCACCGACATAAGGTGAGTTCATACCCCTATAATCTACCTTTTAAATTATTTTAAATGCTTTTTAGGGGGGGAATACAAGTTGAACACAAACTAATTGTGTTAGTAAATACATGTGATATCAATCACATAAAAGATTTCCTTATGCTTTGAATTGTTATTCTTACGATAAAGGATTTCCCAATACTTCCATAATGACTTAAAGTCATATGAACTCTTTTCAAAATCACATAAACTCTTTTACCTTTTAATTGTCAAAATCATGTTCATATATGTATAAGTATATAAATAATACTTAAAGGGCTTAGGAGTAATGAGTTGCCTTATTTCCTTTTCCTTGTTTGGATGTGGGTTTAAGGTGGAGTTATTTGTCCGAAGGCCGTTTCCTTCTTAATTACATACATTATACATATGGGAATATAAAAGGTTACTCCAGTACATGCTGAGCAAAGGGGGTACATTCATGATAGATCATGCTAATCAGATAGAACGTATAAATTATAATAGGTATAATTTATGAAACAAACGAGAAATCTATTTTCTAGATAAGTATACGAGGTCTAAATTACTTTATCGAGAAAAGGATATAATTCGATCTTTACTCAAACTAAAATGTGATGGTACGTATTCAGGACATAGTAATACTTGATATGTTACATTCTTGTAACCAGAGTCTCCTGGAGGGAGAGCGGGCATTGTGTGTATAGATCTATATGGGACTGATAATCCCACATCCCGACTGTTAGATACAGTCCGACAGATCAGCCATGGGGTGACAAATGTCACATATTCAGTTTCGACACCAGTAGATCGTCATGTTCATTCTAGTCCAGCATGGTTACAACTTTATCACATTTTAAACCCTAATTAACCAGGTTAATATTAGGGTAGTTATTCTCACTAGTTTATTTTTAAGAAATACTACTGTATTAATCACTTTCCACAAATAAAACGAAACGGTTTTATGGGGATTTAAAACCACTTTACAACACGGTTTTATGGGGATTTAAAACCACTTATCACCAACAAAAAGGAAAACATCCTTCTTATAATTTTATGGATAGTTAAAATTATGTTAAACTTTATTATAAGTACAGTAATACTTAAATAGAACGGTTTTATGGAATTAAAACTACTTATCAGTTGTAAAGCAGAAAATATAAGATTTTCTGGAACGAAATCAGTCATTTTCTCAAAACTAGTATAACATAAATGACCTTTAATGGTTAATTCTATAATTCCTTAGTTTATACATCATATTTATATATAAGTAATATCCGATAGGCAGTGGAATGTGTAACTTCTGCCTTACTTCTTGTTCCTTGTTTGGTTGTGGGCTTACGGCATATTCACACATTCAACTGTCCGTTCGATATTAGGTTTTATATAACTAGTATAAACTAAGTAATTACAGAGAGAACTATTTTGGTTATCATTTTATCACATCAGAAAATATATGATTTTCTGGAGGAACCAGCGAACTTTTCCAAGAACTTAGAGTATACTTCATATAACTAAAATACTTATGAACTCACCAGCTTAAATGCTAATCTACTCTTTCAAAATAACTTTTATTCTCAGGAATCCGGTAGACAAGTACACTCCCGAAGCTTTTGAGAAGACTGCCTAGTACCGTGCTGCGTCTTTTGTCTTCTACTGTATCTACTTTGTTGTTTGAATATGTAATGTTTAAACACTTATGTAAAACGTATACTTATTAATGCAATGGTTGTTTGTACTTTGATTACTATAATGCATGTGTTGTGATACTTACATGACGTCCTCCGCCCCCGAACGTTTCCGCCATTCTGGTTTGGGGGTGTGACAGATTGGTATCAGAGCATTGTTTATAGTGAACTCAGTATATCAGTCATAAAAGATATACAACTATAAACACATTGGGATAAAAACACTCTGACCAAGAGTTATACTTTAAAATATAACAATATTTTATAAAAGTATAAGTACATGCATAATATATATACTTAGAACGAGTATCACAAGAAGAACAAAACAAAAGTATTTGGATGTTGGACATTGCAGTTAAACCTGGACAGTTATGTAATCATATCTGAGATCAATATAGTCTGATCAACTATATTCATTTGAGATATGACCAACATGTGTTTGGGAGTGATTTTAGTGTTGCAATAAGTCTAAAACTTACCTAGATATCAGAAAAATTCTAGATCTAAACATGAAGGTTAAAATACTATAGGAGTATTTTAGGATACTATAACGACCAAACTGGAAATTATCAACTTCTTATATCTAGAAGTTCAAGAATCAAACATATAATTAAAATACTATAGAAGTATTTTAGATACCATAAATAAACTTTTGGGAAATTTTAAAAGATCTTTTCTGGTAAGTCTATAATTACTAAGTGAATATGATAAGGTTATATATAGTTGAGATTTTATAGACTTAGAATATGTGGTTTTCACTCTACTCCCTTTTCCGGGTTTGGATGTGGTTTTAGAGTAGGATTACTTATTTGAAGGCCTATTTGATCTGGATTATATATAATCGGTACACACTATGTGATTATAGAATGACCGGAAAGGATCACCTTCGTAAAAAATTAATTTTTTTTCTCATAGATTCTTTAGACATTCCCATTCTCGTATAAACCCCTTAGATAGATGTAGTCACTCCAACAATCAATAGAAGAGTCAAGGAGGATCCAACAGAGTTTCATTAAGAGAATTCCGAGAATGAAACAGATGAGAAGTAAAGAAACTATAAAAGTCATTTAGTGCCCTTACCTTATTAAGGACACCAATGAGAGGCTCGCATGAACTTCCGGGATTCGAACTCTTCATTATGAAGTAATGGAGATCAGTGTAAGAATCGAAAGTAAGACGGCACATAAATTCAATATACCTACGAAGGAGAAGGACACCATATAGATACCCGGAGAGAATAAATCATTACCACTCAGAATAGAACTGACAACAGAGGAAAACCACGCGTGTTACATGCGAAGTGTTTGAGTGCCTTTTCATCACAGTAATAACTAATAAATAATGAAACCTAGTGAGTTAGTGATTAAATTACTCACATTAGGTTTTGAGCTTATCGTCTTTCCCTGACTCGGCTAATAACAATAAATCGGATCACAAAATCTCAATTGAGAGTGATTATTTCTCAAATTCATAAGTCTATTTTATGTAGACTTTATTATGAATTACTTTCAGATCTTTTCGGAAGTTGGAACATGATATCCATCAACCAAAGATAACTTAGTTCGGATGACACTCGTCTGATAACCATTCTAGAAACTTACTTATACTCTTTACCAGGACTGCATCATAGGGATGTAGGTCGAAACATTGAGAACCGAATAACAAAACGACAAATTTATATGTATATATAAATGATTAGAATACATCTAGAGACAACCATAGTTGCTCACGAGCTCATTTTCTTATCGTGTATCAGAATCATGCCTCCGAAGAAACGTAATCAACCCTCCGATAAAACACCAATCCTTCAGATAGATTCGGCTACATTTCAAGCTACAGTCACAACAGCCGTAGCAGCTGTCATGGCTCACCTTAATGCTAACAACGCAATTGTTAGTGGAAATGTGATCGGCAATCCCGAACATGGTGATAACCAATTTCAGCAACACGTGCCTACTTGTAAAGACACTCCGGACCCCAAACCTAATATCCTGAAACGAAAGTTCGAGAACGAGAAAGGGAGTTGTTCAACTCAAGGACCTTCAGAAGAGCAACAAGTTGGGGCAGTCAATACCCCTATCAGCCCTGATATCCCAACACCGACCACACCGTACTTGGGAAACCTCCCACACTGCAGCAAGTGTAACTACCATCATCATGGAGTCTGTCGAGTGCCGCATTGCAATAGATGCAACATGAGGGGGCACACCGCCCGCATCTGTAGGACTCTGGTCGAGTTTATCACTTCAACTACCAATGTTGGAACCAGTCCAATATGTCATCTTTGTGGTGAAATAGGACATTTTAAGAGGGATTGTCCAACATAGAAGAACGACGGGGGAGCAGGAGGAGTTTGACCCCAGAGAATGGGGAAGCATCAAAGAACCCTGCTATATTTTGGTACGCTTCCAAACCCCAATAATTAATTATAATTATAATTACTCTCTCATTTGAACCAAATCACAACACTCATATTAAAACTCGAAACCCTAACAGGTAAGCTATGATGGCTTAGTGTATACATTAGGGTCATTTATAATTAAGATTTGTAGATTTAGAGTGAGTGATCCCGCCTCATTTCCTGTTCCTTGTTTGGTTGTGGATTTAGGGTTGGGTTGCTCAGTCAACTGTCTTACCAATCTTAATTATACATGACTTGTATACACCAAGCGATTATAGAGAGACCTAGTAGGGATCATTTCGCGAAAGTTCATTACTTCAAATTATCAGAACCCTCGTATTGGTAGTACCCGCCAATTTCGAATTAAAAAGGGGGTTTGTAGCAATAATAACAGAATAAAACCGGAAGCGCTGAAAACTTGTGTACATATGATAGTTCATCATCCTAGTAATCATCTCTTCCAGAATGACTTAATATAAAATTCGTCGAGAAGTTCCGACATCCTCATCCGACATGGTTTGGTGTGGTCCTTACCATGCAAAATTCTTATGCTGTGTAAAAAGAACTTTTTCCTTAATCAGCCGTCAGATGAAATTTTCCAAATCCATAACGTAAACCTTTATATCATCTCTCACTTCAGAACTTCAGAAGTACCCATGCGAGAGGTACCACACTTTCTAGCCTGCTCAGTAGATAGAAAACTTGAAGGAAAAGGTACCAAAGAAGTCTCAGAAGTTAGTAACCACCCGTAGTATACCCAATAGATCTCCGAGGAAAACCACTTGTATCGCAGGTCAAGTTTAAGAATAGAGAATAAGGACTCATGAGGTTAATCTATCGCTACTAAGTGTATACGCGAGAGTGGTATATAATTTAGACTTAACAAGATTTAGGATGTGTGATTCCACCCTATCTCCTGTTCCTTGTCTAGTTGTGGACCTGGGGCAGAGTCACCCATCCGAACGTTTTGTCAAATTTAAATTATATACGACTTGTACACACGAAGTGATGGTGGATGAGCCAAGTAAGGGTCTTATCATGAACTTCAGAGCAAAAGCTCGCAGGCTTATTACAATAACCAGGAGATACCTATGTGGAAGTGGTAGCGGATTGCAATGGGATTCATAATCAAGTTACCCAAGACAACGGGTGGACTTGATACCATTTTGGGTGATCATCGACAGATTAGCCAAGTTTGCGCACTTCCTACAGGCAAAATAGAGAAGATAACTAGAACGTGTCTTAGAGAGATTAGTTAGACTGCACGGTATTCCAATATTTGTTTTAGTATAGTTTGTTATGTCGTGATTCTATTATTTGAGCTTGTTTTTAATAAAACTTGCGCCTTAAACCTCTTAAGAACTAATTTGAGATATTTAAAGGCTTATTTCGCAAAAATGTCATTTTTTGTCTATTTTAGCTAAAAATAACATTTTAGCCCATTAATTTATAAAATTCTATATTTTCGGCCCAAATGTTTAATAATTGACATATTTGACCCAAAAATACATGTATTGGCGTTTTCAGCCCATTTTTGCAAAAAATTACATTTTTGGCCCATTTTCCGTGAATTTTACATTTTCGGCCCAAATTCCAAAAACTTTGCATTTTTAGCCCAATTTAGAAATAAATGTTATTTTCACCCCTAAATTCGGTTTATTTACATTTATGGCTCAAACTTTGATCAAATGACATTTTCAACTCCAAAACTCTTAATTTTCGCAAATTTGGGCCCAAAACCGTGAGGCCCAAATATTAAGCCCATTAGGCTAAAATTTACACTTTTGGCTCTTTGAAATGTAGGGTTATCATAAAAATCCATTTTTATATAAGTATGACCTGTTTGATCCTTATAAAACCGTAAATGTCACTTTTTGCCCTTATCTTTTGTTTTCGTGACAAATATGACCCTTAACAAGATTTTTGCTTTAAATTTTCATATCTTAAACAAATAAACACTTTTAACTTGATAATATGATGTATAAGGTGTCTTAGTTCATGGATTTTTACTCAATGTTGCTTAAGATGTCGAGATGTGTTAAGATCTAACACATTTTTACAAAATAAACTAAGAAATCACACATGACATGCATAAAACACATAGATATACACATTTTACTTGTATTCTCCCCCAAAAATCATGTAAAAACCGAAAACAAGGGGGTATGAACTCACCTTTGCTTTGATGTTTCGGTTTTAAAGAAGGAATGAAGAGATTTTTGGTCCTAACAAGCTTCTTGAAGAACTTTGGAACTTAGATGGCTCTAAGATGCATGATTCACGAAATGGTATGAGTTAGGAGGAGATTTTTGAAGAAATTAAGGAGTTAAACCATGTATCTAAGCAAAATCTTACCAATGATGGTGATTGTGGTGGGAAAACCTTCTTGGAAAGGCTCACAATCTCGAAAATTTGAGAGGAAGGAGGAGTTGTTCTTGAGAGTGTTTGAGAATTTATTTGAGAGAAACTTTGCAAGTGAAGTGTGTGTGTGTGTGTGTGCTTTTCTCGGCCGAGAGATAAAGAGAGAAGGGAGAGGAGTGCATGGAAACATGAGAGAGCTTGGTTACATGATGAATAAATGCCTAGTTATCCTCTAAACAAAAATGAGGTTGCATGGTTTAAGTTAGTTATCCATTTTCTCTTTTTTTTTACACACATGGGTCGAAAATGGGCCAAATGAAGTGAAAGAAAATAGCATTGGGGTCAATCTCTTGGCTTGTTCGAAATCATGAGGCCCATAGAGAAAATTTCTGGCCCATTGGGCTTTTAGGGTAGTTCATGGCCCAAATGGCATAAAAGAATGGGTTTTATGGTCCATTAGGGTTAATTGGTTCAATTATGGTCCAATAAGGCCCATTAGGGTTAGAATGAATCATTCTAGGCCCAAATGGCCCAAAGTGTTATAGGTTAATGTATTGGGTCCATTCATAATCCAAATAGGGTTTCTAACCCCAAGATAGTCCGATTGGATGCTTATTGGTCCATTAGACTCAATAAAGAAAACCCTAGCCCATGATAAACTTGAACCGAGATTCTTAGGGTTTTCAATCCTTAATTGACTATTTGAAGTGTTTTGTATAGAGTTTTGATCTTTACTTGGTGTTATTGAATGAACATAGTGCATGGTGTCAAGTTAGGGTTACAAGTATTATCATAGATGATGTTTACATGATCGCAGAATTTCCTGGCTAAAAATGCCAGTTGTGACCTAATCCCCCCGTTAGAGGGAATTTCGTCCCGAAATTCTTTTGAAAACTAGAATTATGAAAGAGAAAATAAGTGAGGGTACTTCTGCTTCATTTGATCTTCGTGTTCCCATGTGAATTCCGGTCCACGCTTAGCGTTCCATCGTACCTTCACAATCAGAATGCGGCTTTGCTTAGTACGCTTCACTTCCCTGTCCATGATTTTAACTGGTTCTTCGACGAACAGGAGATTCTCGTTGATCTCGATCTCTTCTATAGGAATGACAAGAGTTTCATCTGATAGACACTTTTTCAGATTTGAGATGTGAAACACTGGGTGTACGTTGCTGAGCTCGGCAGGTAGCTACAGCTTGTAAGCCACTGGACCAATCCGGGCAAGAATCTTGAACGGGCCAATGTATCGCGGGTTCAGCTTTCCCCGTTTCCCAAAGCGAATCATTCCTTTCCAATGAGAGACCTTTAATAACACGTGATCCCCGACTTAAAATTCTAATGGCTTTTGTCGCTTGTCAGCATAGCTCTTCTGTCGGTCTCGCGATGCTTGAAGTCGAGCTTTGATTTGGATTATCTTTTCGGTCGTTTCCCGGATGATTTTGGGTCCTGTAAGAGCACTGAATAGCTATTGCCTTTTTGCTAGTTGGGTGTCACCCACCTCGTCCCAACATAGGGGCGATCTGCATTTACGACCATAAAGAGCCTCGAAGGGAGCAACCTTGATGCTTGTGTGATAACTGTTGTTATAGGAGAATTCGATCAGAGGCAAGTGATCATCCCATGATTTGCCGAAGTCAATCACGCAAGCTCGGAGCATATCTTCGAGTGTCTGGATGGGACGCTCACTCTGACCATCCGTCTGTGGGTGGTAGGCAATGCTCATATCTAGCTGTGTTCCCATTGCCTTTTGAAGAGATTGCCAGAATCTTGAAGTGAATCTGCTATCTCGATCCGAGATAATAGACACTGGCACTCCATGGAGTCTCACGGCCTCCTTGATGTAGATTCGGGTCAGCTTTTCCATCTTGTCAGATTCTTTTATTGGTAGGAAATGAGTGGATTTTGTTAATCTATCGACGATTACCCAGATAGCATCCAATCCGTCTGCTGTCTTTGGCAATTTGGTCATGAAGTCCATAGTAATCCTTTCCCATTTCCACTCGGGTATTGTCACACCCCAAAACCGGAACGGCGGAAACGTTTTGGGGTGGAGGACGTCATGTACAGTATCATAACAAAGCATAATAGTAAAGACAAGCAAACAACATCCATTGCATTAATATAATAATTATAATACAAGCATGTTCTGAACAGTATGTAAGACACAAAAAATGTATAATCAAAATAAAGATGAGTCTTGTATGTGCTCCATCTTCGCAAAAGCTTCATCGGTACCTGTCTACTGATGACCTGAGAATACAAGTTATTTTGAAAGAGTTTGTCAGCATTAAAGCTGGTGAATTCATAAGTATTTTAGTGTCATTGTTTGCCTGAAAAATTTGTAAGTGGTTGAGTGTGTAAGTTTGTAAAAATGTTTGTAGTGATGGTTTGTAACTCTTAGAAAACCCTATATTTTCTATTAAAAGTAGTCTTCTACCAAGCCATAAAGTACTGTATGTTTATTCAATTTAAAAGTAAGTATTTCTCCCAAGACATAACGGGGTACTGTAGCATTATGCTATTAGTGACTACTGTTGTATTAACTACCTTAAACCAATTGTTAATTAAGGTATAATGTGATATAATTGTAACCATACTTGATCGACCTTAGTAAAACACGACGCTCGAAGACGTCGAGATGGTATGACATTCATCACCCGAAGACCTGCAGGTCCCACTGTAGTTAGCAGCAAGGTGTAGGACGATCAGTCCAGTATAGATCTATACACGAATTCACTCTCTTCTTTCCGAAGACTCTGGTTACAAGTCGAACCATGACAGAGTTGCCATGCCCCGAAGTAGTGCCTCACATTTAAGTTATAGTGGGTATGTATTATTTGTACTAGTGTAGTGTATGTTCTCTCCTGATTCTCATCATAGTGTGTTCCTTAGTATAGAGTTTAGTGCGTATGAATAGTATGTATTAGTGTATGTTCTCTCTTTCTAGTGTGTAGTATGTTCGGTTATATAGTGTAGTGTATGTAGTGTCTACCGTATGCATTGACTCATGTATGAACTGACTCGTTGTATGTTTCATAGTATTAGAAATAATGTGTAGTAACTCCTAAACTATACCTATTATAGTTTACTAGTAATGTTGTATAAGTAAATTAGCGTATACACCTTTGCTACCCAAAGGGTCGGTGCTGAAGTAAAAGCTTTATATCTACACATATATACATGATATATAACTAAGGATCAAACGACAGTCGGACAAACAACAGAGTACTCTAAGTCCACAACCAAACAAGGAACAGGAAATAAAGTGAGTTATCAGTCCTAAGTCCTTCAAACCTTACTTATATAACTATATATGCATTAGACATGATTTGGCAATATATAAGTTTAAAGAGTTGGAAGTAAAGATTTGATAATCAAGAATAAGTTTTATAAACAGTTTAACATGTAAAAGAGTTTGATAATCATTTTGAAGTAGTTTTGTTGACAAAACAGTTAAAAGTATAGAAAATCCATTTGTTTGCAAGTTATAAATCACATGTGATTGATATTATAACTAGTTTGATTCAACTTGTATTCCCCCCCATAAAAGCATTTAAAAACATTTAAAAAGGTCGATTAAGGGGTATGAACTCACCTGTAGTGAGAGGTTTGGATGGAAGTGCCGGATAGGATGCTAGGTGTCAAGTGAGGACTTGAACACACACACGGATCCTATTTAACATGTAGTGATACATAAATGTATCTAATTAGTCATTTAACAACTAATTAATCAAGTAAAGACACCCTAATACATGGAAACACTTTGATTCAAGTGCTAGAAGTACTAAAGGGTTGTATCTAAAGAGAGTATGGCCTCACATTGGAGTTTACTTCCCATTTAGTAACAACAAATGAGTTTACGATTTTTGGTCATTTCCCCCATGAGTTTACGGCCGTAAACTCATGGTAATTTGTACCATTGTGTGTCTTAAGGTCTTATACCCCTCAAGGAAGTGTTCTAGGCTTGTATCCAAGGCTTAGGAAGGGACTAGGGCTCAAGATGACCCTTCATTGGAATTTACGGTCCATGGACCACTCCCTTGGAGTTTACGGTCGTAAACCCATGATTTTACGGCCGTAAACTCATGGTCACTCCTACCATTTCGTGTTTTAAGGTTTCTAGCTCATGCATGCAAGGTTCTAGTCCAATATACAAGCCCTAGAAGGTGTTGGTGGCACTCAAACACCACTTGATGGTGTTTACGGTTCAAGGAGATCCCTTGACCGTAAACACATGTGTTCTTGAGGGTTTTTGATGTTTGTCAATGGTTTAACATGTATTCTAAGCAAGTAACTAGTTAGGAGGAGTGTACTTACTTATAGGAAGCTTGCAAGAGTGCTTAAGGACCAAAAACACTAGTGTGTGTTCTTGGTGTTTTGAAGAACACTTGAAGATCTATGTAAAAGTGAAGATTTCATGGATGAAATGGAGTATAACAACTAGATGAAAGGTTATAACAACAAATCAAACAAGGAAAACACTTACATTTTGGACGATTTGGAAGGTGATCTTATGATAGTTGAGAGAGAATGAGGGAGTTCTTGAGCTAGGAAGCGAAGAATGAGAAAAATGGGGAGTAAACTCATGCTACATGCATGAGTTCAAGGTGAAGGGGAGTTTACGGCCCAAACTCCCCAAGTTTGGCCGTAAACACCTTGTTAGGGTGTGAAGTGTTTACTTGTTACACATTACTCCTAGAAGACACTCCCTTTTATTTGTTCGTTTGATGCATTTATTTTAAAAATACCCAAACGGACTTTAAACCGGCTAAAAATTCACAAAAATGAATTTGACTATTAATTTGTAGTGCTTGACTGCAGAGTTTATACAAATGAAAATTTCCGGTTGTCACATCATCCCCCCGTTAGAGGGAATTTCGTCCCGAAATTAGAGTTCAAGCAACTAAGTTATTACAGAATAACTAAGTAAAAAGATGAGGATATTTAAGTTTCATTTGTTCCTCACGCTCCCAAGTGAACTCCGGTCCTCGTTTGGCGTTCCAGCGAACCTTCACAATTGGGATGCGGCTTTGCATCGTTCGTTTGACCTCTCGGTCTATGACCTCTACAGGTTCTTCCACGAAGTTGAGGCTCTCGTTGATCTCGATCTCGTCGAGTGGGATTACAAGAGTCTCCTCAGATAGGCACTTTTTCAAGTTCGAGACGTGGAAGGTAGGATGTACGTTACTAAGCTCGCGGGGTAAGTTGAGTTTGTAAGCTACGGGGCCGATTCTAGTGAGAATCTCGAAAGGCCCTATGTATCTTGGATTTAGCTTTCCACACTTTCCGAAGCGTATTAAGCCCTTCCAGGGTGAGACTTTCAAAATGACTCGGTCTCCCACCTGGAACTCCAAAGGTTTCCTTCGTTTGTTTGCGTAGCTTTTCTGTCGGTCTCTAGAGGCTTTCAATCATTCACGAATCTGAACGATCTTCTCTGTCGTTTCCGGAATGATCTCTGGACCTGTGAGAGCGCTGTCAGGAACTCGTCATTTAGCTAACTGAGTGTCACCCACCTCAGCCCAGCACAGGGGGGATCTGCACTTCCGGCCATAGAGGGCTTCAAATGGAGCAGCCTTGATGCTCGTGTGATAACTGTTGTTGTATGAGAATTCAACAAGGGGTAAGTGAGTATCCCATGCCTTCCTAAAGTCGATCACACAGGCTCGCAACATATCTTCCAAGGTTTGGATAGTTCTCTCACTTTGTCCGTCGGTTTGTGGATGGTAGGTTGTACTCATATCCAGCCTCGTTCCTAAGGAGCTTTGTAGTGACTGCCAGAACCTCGAAGTGAATCTACTATCTCTATCGAAGATAATCGATATAGGAACACCATGCAGTCGTACGATCTCCCTAATGTATATTCTTGTAAGCTTCTCCATCTTGTCTGTTTCTTTGATAGGCAGGAAGTGTGCGGACTTGGTCAATCTGTCGACGATGACCCAAATGGTATCAAGCCCACCCGTCGTCTTGGGTAGTTTGGTTATGAAGTCTATAGTGATCCGCTCCCACTTCCACTCAGGTATCTCCGGTTGCTGAAGTAGACCTGACGGTTTCTGGTATTCGACCTTGACCTTGGCGCAAGTAAGGCATTTACACACGAAGGTAGCAATCTCTGCTTTCATGTTAGGCCACCAGTATGACTTTCTAAGATCCAGATACATGTTATCTGAACACGGGTGGACGGAATATCGAGTGTTGTGCGCTTCCTTCATGACCAAGTCTCTGAAGCCACCGTGTCTTGGTGTCCAGATCTGGTCCATGAGATATAAGGCTCCGTCACCCTTGACTTCCAGATTCTTCTCCATCCCTCGCAGGGATTCACCCGCCACATTTTCAGGTTTCAAAGCTTCAAGCTGAGTCTCCTTAATTTGTGTGGACAGATGTGAATGGATAGTCATAGTCAGTGATTTGACTCTTTGACCAGAATATTCTTTCCGACTTAGGGCGTCTGCTACTACATTGGTTTTTCCTGGATGATAACGAATTTCGCATTCGTAGTCATTGAGTAGCTCGACCCACCGTCGTTGCCTCATATTGAGTTCCTTCTGATTGAAGATGTGTTGTAGGCTTTTGTGGTCTGTAAAGATAGTACTCTTCGTACCATACAGGTAGTGTCTCCAGATCTTTAGGGCGAACACAACCGCTCCTAATTCGAGATCATGTGTGGTGTAGTTTACTTCGTGTGTCTTTAGCTGTCTTGAGGCATAGGCGATGACCTTACCTCGTTTCATCAGAACACACCCGAGCCCTTGATTTGACGCATCGCAGTAGACTACGAAGTCTTCTATTCCTTCGGGGAGGGATAGTATCGGCGCGGTGCACAAAGCTCGTTTTAGCGTTTGGAATGCCTTCTCATGTTTCTCTTCCCAGTCAAAGGCCACGTCCTTCTGGGTCAATCTTGTAAGAGGTTTCGCAATCCGGGAGAAGTTCTGTATAAATCTGCGGTAGTAGCCAGCGAGACCGAGAAATTGACGAATTTCAGTAGGCGTCTTTGGTGCTGCCCAATTCTCAATGGCTTTAATTTTGGAAGGGTCCACGTGGATCCCTTCTTTGCTAACCACGTGTCCTAAGAATTCGACCCTTCGGATCCAAAATTCGCACTTAGAGAACTTGGCGTAGAGCTTCTCTGTTCGCAGGGTTCCTAGGACTTGCCGCAGATGATCACTATGTTCCTCCTTACTTCGAGAGTAGATAAGTATGTCATCGATGAAGACGATGACGAACTGGTCCAAGTAAGGACAGCATACTCGATTCATTAAGTCCATAAACACTGCGGGCGCATTTGTCAATCCGAATGGCATCACCACGAACTCGTAGTGTCCGTAACGAGTTCTGAAGGCTGTCTTCGGAACATCCTCCTCTAACACTCGCAACTGGTGATACCCGGATCTCAGGTCGATCTTTGAAAAGTATGACGCCCCTTGCAGTTGGCCAAACAAATCGTCTATGCGAGGCAGTGGGTAACGATTCTTGACTGTAAGCTTGTTGAGTTCCCTGTAATCGATGCACATCCGAAACGATCCGTCTTTCTTCTTTACGAACAAGACTGGTGCTCCCCAGGGTGAGAAGCTTGGTCTTATAAAGCCCTTGCTGAGCAGTTCGTTAAGTTGATCAGACAGTTCTTGCATCTCAGCAGGTGCTAGACGATAGGGCGATTTGGCTACCGGGGTCGCTCCTGGAATTAAGTCGATTCGGAACTCGACTTGACGTTGCGGGGGTAATCCTGGGAGTTCTTCCGGAAAGACGTCGGGAAAATCGCGTACTATGGGAAGGTCTTTTAGGTCTTTTGTTTTCCGGTTTGTATCAACAACGTGCGCCAGGAATGCACGATATTCCTTACGCAGGTATTTTTGGGCTTGAATACTTGAGATGATACGAAGGCTCGTACCAGGTTTGTCTCCGAAGATAGTAAGAGTTTCCCTTGACGGAAGATTAAGGCGAACAGCCTTTTCATATCACATGATGTCGGCACGGTGCAGACTCAACCAATCCATGCCGACAATGACATCGAAACTTTTAATTGAGACCGGCATGAGGTCGATTGGAAATGAATGGCTATCTAGAGTTAGAGTGCATCCTATGTATACACTACTAGTGCTCTCAGTCTTTCCATTAGCCATTTCTACAGTGAATGGTTCTTTAAGTGTGCGGGGTTGTTGTTTAAGTAAGCGAGTAAATTTTTGGTTCACGAAACTCCTCTCCACTCCACTATCAAACAGTATGCATGCATAAGAGTCATCGAGGAGAAACGTACCAGTTACCACCGTAGGGTCAGCAACTGCTTCCTTGTGGCCTATATCCAAAACTCTTCCGGCTCCACCAGCATTTCCTGCCTTGGGGCAATCCCTTTTGTAGTGGCCCACTTCGCCACATCCATAACAAGACTGGGTCACACCAGACCCTGGAACCTGGTTGATTGGCCTTGTCGGGGCTCTGCAGAAACGGACAGTGTGTCCCTTTTTGTTGCAGTTGGAACACTGTAACTCCCGGCAGGGTCCATTGTGGTGGAAGCTGCATCTATTGCACTTTGGCAGGTTCCCAGCGTACTGCTTTATCGGAGTAGCAGCGACCGGTGCTATCGCGGCATGAACCGCCACAACCTGCTGCTTTTTGGCAGCTTTTTGCTTCTTCTTGTCGTCCCAGAACTTCCGCTTGTTGTCAGCGGGTTTGGAAGGTTCGGAGATGGCTTGGGTTGTTGTTGCTGACGGGGTACAGACCCCATGGTCTATGAGACGTTGTGCCAACCGCTTGGCACTGTCGAAGGTAGCGGGGTTGGAGGCTAAAACATTCCCCTGCACCGGAGGCAACAACCCCCAGATATACCTCTCTACCTTCTTCCCCTCCGTGGGAACCATGTTGGGACAGAGGGCCACCAGCTCGCTGAATCTGGCAGTATAAGAAACTATGTCGGAGCCCTTCATGGTTAGGCTCCACACCTCCTGTTCCAACTTTTGGATTTCGCCCCGCGGGCAGTATTCCTTGATCATGAGGTCTTTCAAAGTTTCCGAGCCCATATCGTTAGCCACTACAAGAGTTAGTGACTTGACATGGCTATTCCACCATGTCAGGGCTCTTTCTTCGAAGGTGCAAGCAGCAAACTTGACCTTACTCGCTGCAGGGCAGGAACAAATCTCAAAGATCGACTCCGTCTTTTCGAACCATTGTGAGAGGGCAATGACTCCGCCAGTCCCTTTGAAGGGCTTTGGCTTACAATTAGTGAAGTCCTTGTAGGAGCACTCTCTCGAGCGCACAAGGAGTTCACCTTGAGTAGAATTAACAGGGGTTCCACCTCCGCTTGCACCAGTGGAGTGATATTGAGCCATGGTTGTTGCTACAGCCGCAGCTACAGCAGCATTCAGAGCCGCCGTATCGATTACTGGAGGAGGTGGTGGTACTGGAGTTGGGGTAATCGGAGGATTACGCCTTGTTGATTTTCGAGGAGGCATCCTTCAACTGTAAGCTTAAAAAGATGAACATGATAGTAAGAATCAATTGTAAGCATAGTGAGAGTGATCCATGGGCTAAATTTCCATAGTTCAACCGTTGAATGAGTGTATGTTTTAAAATAGAAGTACAGTAGAAGAGTAGAGAAACACAAGAGTACAGATGTTTACAACAGATTAGATAACTGCCAATATTACTGGTATTATTGATGTAATAAGTTCGGGAAAAGTGACCTAACAGTAGGTCTTACATCATACCATAAGGGAGAAAGGTTGACAGTTTTTAGAATTTTAGTCAAAGTACTGGGAAGGTAGGAATATTTTACAATCAAATGCTACATAGAGCATAGTTAAGAAAGGCTATTCCTTAATTTAAAAGTAAAGATGAGTCGATATCTTCTACCGGCGACGGGTATCCCTTGGGCTAACCCTCAGGTCTTCCAGTTGACGTACAACTTCCTGAAGATGTCGCTCATGCGCCCTCTGACGCACTCGGAGTTCCATGACTTCAGCTCGGGACGCAGCTAGCTGTTGCTGCAGAGCCTCATTGGTCCTCCTAGTCCTATCCATAGCCTCTTCGAGTTGGCGAATGTGGAATGTGTTAAGGCCAGAGTTGGCATCAATTTCCACTACCTGGTCGATAGTTGCATAACCTTGCTCGACATTCCTAGCAATCCTACGGATCATGATGGGCAGGACTCGGTCAGCGGAACCTCCCTCACTTATGTTGTAGAAGCTTCGGTCTCCGTTGAAAGGTAAGGGCTGACCCTGCTCATCACTCCATCGATTCAAGGTTGTTGCCCACATGGGAGTGGGACCTTGAAATGTCGGACGGGGGTTGAGGTTTGGAATTGGAACTCCTTGGGGGAGGTTGTTGACCTCTGGTTCGGAGTCGGAGCCATCCGAAAAGCCTTCTGCGAGGTGATCATCCAAAGGGATTGGGTGATCATCTTCTGGCTCCTCATCAAGCCATCCACCAATGCCTTGGTTTGGATAATATGGATCGTCGGGGAGATGGAAGCCAGCCATGCTATCTACGCGAGAAATGGGAAAGAATAGTTAATAGACGTACTAACCTAAGATACTTATAAGATGATCGTTATTAGTTGGCTCAATACTTGCATAGTGCATACCAATTACATGCAACCAAAACAGGATAAACCTTCGAGTAAGTGACCCTAAATCTAAATCTATAACCAAACAAGGAACAGGAAGTAAAGCAAAGATCACGGGTTCTAAGTCTATAGCGCCTTTGTCACATGTAACCGTAGAGTATCCACTTAGCAACTATTGTCCTACTAGTAACGACCTTTTTAATTCTCACATATGTAATTTATAGTAACGCAGAATACTCCTATAGTATTCTGTTCTAACGTTCTTGTTGTAGTAGTGTTGGTAAGTTTTTAGACTTGTTGCAACACCACAATCATTCTTAGGCACATGCTAGTCACTCCTCGGAAAATATAGTTGATCAGGCTATATCCCCCTAGTTTTGACTATATGTCTCTAAGCCTAATTGTGCTGTTCAACAATCGTAGTACTTTTGTTCTGTTCTAGTATGATACTGACCTGGTACGAATAGATGTATATATACTTAGTTAAATATTTTATTATTTAAAAGTATATATTCTTGGTCAGAGTGTTTTCATCCCATTGTATTTATAGTCTGTATATCTTTTATGGGTTGATATACTCGATTCACTATAAACAGTGCTCTGATACCAATCTGTCACACCCCAAAACCGGAACGGCGGAAACGTTCTGGGGTGGAGGACATCATGTACAGTATCATAACAAAGCATAATAGTAAAGACAAGCAAACAACATCCATTGCATTAATATAATAATTGTAATACAAGCGTGTTCTGAACAGTATGTAAGACACCAAAAATGTATAATCAAAATAAAGATGAGTCTTGTATGTGCTCCGTCTTCGCAAAAGCTTCATCGGTACCTGTCTACTGATGACCTGAGAATACAAGTTATTTTGAAAGAGTTTGTCAGCATTAAAGCTGGTGAATTCATAAGTATTTTAGTGTCATTGTTTGCCTGAAAAGTTTGTAAGTGGTTGAGTGTGTAAGTTTGTAAAAATGTTTGTAGTGATGGTTTGTAACTCTTAGAAAACCTTATATTTTCTATTAAAAGTAGTCTTCTACCAAGCCATAAAGTACTGTATGTTTATTCAATTTAAAAGTGAGTATTTCTTCCAAGACATAACGGGGTACTGTAGCATTATGCTATTAGTGACTACTGTTGTATTAACTACCTTAAACCAATTGTTAGTTAAGGTATAATGTGATATAATTGTAACCATACTTGATCGACCTTAGTAAAACACGACGCTCGAAGACGTCGAGATGGTATGACATTCATCACCCGAAGACCTGCAGGTCCCACTGTAGTTAGCAGCAAGGTGTAGGACGGTCAGTCCAGTACAGATCTATACACGAATTCACGCTCTTCTTTCCGAAGACTCTGGTTACAAGTCGAACCATGACAGAGTTGCCATGCCCCGAAGTAGTGCCTCACATTTAAGTTATAGTGGGTATGTATTATTTGTACTAGTGTAGTGTATGTTCTCTCCTGATTCTCATCATAGTGTGTTCCTTAGTATAGAGTTTAGTGCGTATGAATAGTATGTATTAGTGTATGTTCTCTCTTTCTAGTGTGTAGTATGTTCGGTTATATAGTGTAGTGTATGTAGTGTCTACCGTATGCATTGACTCATGTATGAACTGACTCGTTGTATGTTTCATAGTATTAGAAATAATGTGTAGTAACTCCTAAACTATACCTATTATAGTTTACTAGTAATGTTGTATAAGTAAATTAACGTATACACCTTTGCTACCCAAAGGGTCGGTGCTGAAGTAAAAGCTTTATATCTACACATATATACATGATATATAACTAAGGATCAAACGACAGTCGGACAAACAACAGAGTACTCTAAGTCCACAACCAAACAAGGAACATGAAATAAAGTGAGTTATCAGTCCTAAGTCCTTCAAACCTTACTTATATAACTATATATGCATTAGACATGATTTGGCAATATATAAGTTTAAAGAGTTGGAAGTAAATAATCAAGAATAAGTTTTATAAACAGTTTAACATGTAAAAGAGTTTGATAATCATTTTGAAGTAGTTTTGTTGACAAAACAGTTAAAAGTATAGAAAATCCATTTGTTTGCAAGTTATAAATCACATGTGATTGATATTATAACTAGTTTGATTCAACTTGTATTCCCCCCATAAAAGCATTTAAAAACATTTAAAAAGGTCGATTAAGGGGTATGAACTCACCTGTAGTGAGTGGTTTGGATGGAAGTGTCGGATAGGATGATAGGTGTCAAGTGAGGACTTGAACACACACACGAATCCTATTCAACATGTAGTGATACATAAATGTATCTAATTAGTCATTTAACAACTAATTAATCAAGTAAAGACACCCTAATACATGGAAACACTTTAATTCAAGTGCTAGAAGTACTAAAGGGTTGTATCTAAAGAGAGTATGGCCTCACGTTGGAGTTTACTTCCCATTTGGTAACAACAAATGAGTTTACGGTTTTTGGTCATTTCCCCCATGAGTTTATGGCTGTAAACCCATGGTAATTTGTACCATTGTGTGTCTTAAGGTCTTATACCCCTCAAGGAAGTGTTCTAGGCTTGTATCAAAGGCTTAGGAAGGGACTAGGGCTCAAGATGACCCTTCATTGGAGTTTACGGTCCATGGACCACTCCCTTGGAGTTTACGGTCGTAAACCCATGAGTTTACGGCCGTAAACTCATGGTCACTCCTACCATTTCGTGTTTTAGGGTTTCTAGCTCATGCATGCAAGGTTCTAGTCCAATATACAAGCCCTAGAAGGTGTTGGTGGAACTCAAACACCACTTGATGGTGTTTACGGTTCAAGGAGATCCCTTGACCGTAAACACATGTGTTCTTGAGGGTTTTTGATGTTTTTCAATGGTTTAACATGTATTATAAGTAAGTAACTAGTTAGGAGGAGTGTACTTACTTATAGGAAGCTTGCAAGAGTGCTTAAGGACCAAAAACACTAGTGTGTGTTCTTGGTGTTTTGAAGAACACTTGAAGATCTATGTAAAAGTGAAGATTTCATGGATGAAATGGAGTATAACAACTAGATGAAAGGTTATAACAACAAATCAAACAAGGAAAACACTTACATTTTGGAAGATTTGGAAGGTGATCTTATGATAGTTGAGAGAGAATGAGGGAGTTCTTGAGTTAGGAAGTGAAGACTAAGAGAAATGGGGAGTAAACTCATGCTACATGCATGAGTTCAAGGTGAAGGGGAGTTTACGGCCCAAACTCCCCAAGTTTGGCCGTAAACACCTTGTTAGGGTGTGAAGTGTTTACTTGTTACACATTACACCTAGAAGACACTCCCTTTTATTTGTTCGTTTGATGCATTTATTTTAAAAATACCCAAACGGACTTTAAACCGGCTAAAAATTCACAAAAATGAATTTGGCTATTAATTTGTAGTGCTTGACTGCAGAGTTTATACAAATGAAAATTTCGGGTTGTCACAGGTATCACTGGTTGTGGCAATAATCCTGAGGGCTTTTGGTATTCCACTTTCACTTTGGCGCAAGTAAGACACTTGCCCACGAAAGTGGCTATCTCTGTCTTCATATTAGGCCACCAATAATGTTGCTTGATATCCATATACATCTTATCTGACCCCGGATGAATATAATATTGCGTCTTGTGGGCTTCATGCATGACTACTTCTCTGAATCCCCCAATTTTGGGAACCCGGATTCTATTCATAAAGTAGTGAGTTCCGTCTTCTTTAACTTCAAGTTCCTTATCTATTCCACGTAGTGATTCACCTACGACATTTTCCAGCTTCAATGCGTTCAATTGGGCTTCCTTGATCTGTGAGGCTAGATGAGATTTGATGGTGATTGATAGGGTCTTCACGCGTCGACTTGAATACTCCTTTCGGCTCAGGGCATCGGCTACCACGTTAGCATTGCCTGGATGGTATTTGATCTCACACTCATAATCATTTAACAGTTCAACCCATCTCCGCTGCCTCATGTTCAGTTCCTTTCGATTTAGAATGTGCTGGAGACTTTTGTGGTCTGTAAAGATGGTGCACTTGGTACCATATAGGTAGTGCCTCCAAATTTTCAAGGCGAAGACCACCGCCCCTAGTTCGAGATCATGCGTGGTATAATTTACTTCATGTGTTTTCTGTTGTCTGGATGCGTATGCACTTACCTTCCCGTGTTGCATAAGGACACAACCTAAACCTTGATTTGAAGCATCACAGTAGACTACGAAGTCTTCGGTTCGCTCCGGTAAGGATAACACTAGAGCACTACAGAGGGCTTGCTTCAAGGTTTGGAAGGCAATCTCTTGCTTCTCGGTCCAGTTGAAGGGTACGCCTTTTTGTGTCAATGTGGTGAGGGGTTTGGCTATCTTGGAAAAGTTCTGAACGAACCTTCGGTAGTAGCCTGCAAGACCCAAGAATTGGCGAATTTCTGTTGGCGTTTTCGGAATTGCCCAGCCTTCAATGGCTTTGACCTTGGAGGGATCTACATGAATTCCTTCCTTGCTGACAACATGACCCAAGAAATTTACATTGCGGAGCCAAAAATCACACTTGGAGAGTTTCGCATACAACTTTTCAGCCTGCAGGGTCTCTAAGATCTGTCGGAGATGTTGGCTATGATCTTTTTCGCTTCGAGAGTATACAAGAATATCATCAATGAAAACGATTACGAAATTGTCAATAAATGGGTGGCAGACTCGATTCATGAGGTCCATAAATGCAGCGGGGGCATTTGTTAGACCAAAGGGCATCACGACGAATTCGTAAGGACCGTAAGGAGTTCGAAAGGCAGTCTTAGGAATGTCCTCATCTCGGACTTTAAGTTGATGATAACCGGATCTCAGATCTATCTTTGAAAAGTAACGAGCCCCTTGAAGCTGGTCAAATAGATCATTGATTCGGGGAAGTGGATACCAGTTTTTGATGGTGAGCTTATTTAATTCCCTATAGTCAATGCACATCCTGAAGGATCCGTCTTTCTTTTTAACGAAAAGAACCGGAGCTCCCCATGGAGAGAAGCTTGGTCTTATTAATCCTTTATCCAGGAGTTCACTCAGTTGGCTTGACAATTTCTTGCATTTCAGCAGGAGCCAACCTATAGGGTGATTTGACGATTGGGGTGGCTCCAGGCACTAGGTCGATTCGGAATTCAACTTCTGGAAATACATCCGGGAAGTCACATGCTACTGGAATGTTTTGAATATTCGCTTCCTCTTTGGTTTTATCCACCACATGAGCAAGGAATGCATAGTTCTTCTTATGTAGACACTTTTGTGCCTTGATACACGACATAAGACGAAGGTTTGTGTCGGGTTTATCTTCGTAGATTATTAGGGTTTCATGGTTAGGAAGATGAAGGAGGACGACCTTCTCGTGACACATAATATCGGCATGATGGGGGCTTAACCAATCCATGCCAATTATCACATCAAAACTCCTAATATTTACAGGCATCAAATCTATTTGGAAAGTGTGGTTATTTAATGTTATCGTGCACCCTACATAGATTTCCTTAGCTGATTATGTTTTCCCATTAGCCATTTCCACCGTGAAGGTTTCATTGAGCTTCTGGGGTTGTTGTTTTAGCAAATGTTTGAACTTATTACTCACAAAACTCCGTTCTGCCCCACTATCAAACAGAATGCATGCGTATGAGTTGTTAAGTAGGAACGTACCGGTGACAACGGCTGGGTCCTGCACTGCTTCACCCTGACCCATTATCAGCACTCTCCCTGCTGCTCCCGCCCCTTGATTGTTTGCATTGGGGCAATTACGCCTGAAATGCCCGGTTCTCCCACATCCGTAACAGGTATGACTGGACCCAGCATTGGTGTTGTTGTTATTGTTGTTGTTGTTGTTGTTGTTATTGTTGTTGTTGTTGTTGCTGTTGTTGTTGTTTGACATTTGGTTTTGTTGAAGCTGAGTCCTACAATACTTTGATGTATGGCCTTTCCGGTTGCACCTTGTGCAAATCATCTCCCTGCATTCCCCCTGATGGTGGAAATTGCATTTGTTACATTTGGGGAGATTTCCTGAGTACTGCTTTGGAGCATTAGGCGTGGATGAGGCTGGAGCATGTGGTGTGGTGGTAGCTTGAGTTGCAGCATGAACAGTCACCGTTTGTTGTTTCTTAGATGATTCCGAGTTTTGCTTCCCCTTTCTCTTGTTGCTTTTCCCTTTCTTGTTCTCACCTTCCTTCTTAACCTCCGCTTCTACTGTTTTGGCACCCTTTTTGTTGCCATGATCATACAATTTCTTAGCCAACCTCTTGGTGCTGTTGAACGTCTCAGGGTTTGCCACAATGACATTCCCTTGGATAGGTGCAGTCAATCCCCAGATAAATCTCTCAATCTTTTTCCCTTATGAGGTGATCATTCCGGGACACAAAAGAGATAGCTCACTAAACTTGGTTATGTATGCATCGATATTGGAGTTTTGAACCGTGAGGTTCCACAATTCTTGTTCCATCTTCTGAATTTCGTCTCTTGGACAGTATTCAGCCAGCATCATTTCTTTGAGCTCTTCCCATGGCAACGCGTTTGCCACCGAGAGTGTCATGGCCTCTATGTGGCCATTCCACCAGGAGAGAGCTTGATCAGTGAATGTGCAGGCTGCGAATTTGACCTTGCATCTATCTGGGCACCCGCAGATTTCAAAAACAGACTCCACTTTCTCAATCCAACGCTTCAGGGCTATCACGCCTCCTGTTTCATTAAAGGTTCGAGGTTTGGCGTTGGTGAAATCTTTGTAGGTGCAGGTTCGCGTGGTTCTGTGGTTTGTCCCTTTATTCGTGCTTCCGGCTCCCTGTCCGTTGCCTTCTCCATTGTTTCCATTGCGAATTTACGCAAGTGCTGCAGTGACCGCAGCGGACACTGCTGCTTGGAATGCAACCGATTTTATCTCGGGCGGGGTTGGTGTTGCGTTGTTTCCACGGTTGGGTCTTTGAGGCATCTTTCTGTCACAGAACGGAAAGATGTTGAGTGCATATTGTTTTGCGAGTTTAGAATTCCATAGACTAGGCGGATCGAGTGTGTATTTAAGTAATTTCATGGATTAATATAAAACAAGGAAATAAAACTCATAGCAGATAACAACATCATGATAAAAACATAAAGCATTTTCATTAATATTAATTGTTTTAATACATGAAAATTTGCCAGAAGGCATACAGTACATGGGGAACATAAAATCCGGAAGCATGACGACCCTATGAGTAGTGTGATCACTTAAACATAAGGTCGATAGTACATAAGGTAGTATGCATATAAGGGAAACATAATGATACTATTAAGTGAGGGAGTGAACCCTAATCATGACGAGATGCGTCAGGAGGTGGTGCTGAAGAAGTGGATGCGCCCTGAAGTCTAGCCAGGTGGCACTCGACGTCCTGTAGTCGGGACTCCAACGCTGCCTGACGCATCTGGTAGTCCCTGACTACCTCGTGCATCATCCTCTCCCTACGCTCCATCGCGGCTCTCATGGCCACCATTTGGCCAGCGGTCGCCTGCGCCTGCTCGCCGATATCACGAGTCCTCCTTACTATCACTGGCAAGGCTCGATCGGCGGGTCCACCGTGACTCAGATCGTAAAAGTTCCGATCCATACCAAACGGGGGCCGCATCCCCTGCTGACGGATCCATCTCCAAATGTCGTGTGCCCATGGGGGCGTAGGTCCGTTAGGCCCATCCGCTGTGGGGGCACCCTGGCCATGTATGAAGGGTTGATGACTTCGGACCCTGTGTCCGAGTCATCGGAGTCGCTGCCCTCCGCCTCTTCCTCGTCTGAGTCAACTACTGGTTCTGCCGGTCCTTCTTCAGGCTCCTCTTCCGGTTCCTCCTTGGGTTCTTCCTCGGGTTCTAGCCATCCACCATTTCCCTGATTGGGGAAATAAGGATCTCCAGGGTGATGAAATCCAGCCATGAAGTCTGCACGAGGGGTGTAAGACGTCGTAAAAATTCTAATCAAGTATGCATATAGTATTTCCAAAATACTCCTATAGTATTTTAATTATTTATGTTTGAATTCCTACGAAGTTTTGGGTATGAGGTAAGTTTCTAGGTCAATTTCCTGCCATAATTACTCCCAAACACATGTTGGTCATATTTTGAATAAATATAGTTGATCAGGCTATATTTACCCCCAATATAACCACATAACTGTCTGGGTTTAATCACAGCGTTCCATCTCCTCTAGAGACTTTTTAATGTTATAGTTTTAATGTATGCACTTTATTCAGAGTGTTTTAGTCCCATTGTATTTATAGTTGCATATCATGTATGGTTAGATATGCTAGTTCACTATAAACAATGCTCTGATACCAACCTGTCACACCCCCGAACCAGACGGCGGAAACGTCCGAGGGCTCGTGTGACTATCAATTGAAATATCATCATAATGAATATACATGAAACATAACACATTCATCACCAAACATTGCATATTACATCTGATATTGTTCACATCAAGTACATTGTCATAGGTTACATAAATCCAAAGTATTAATAGTATGATGAGTGATGTTACACAAAATAAATCCATACACACTTGAAAATCCTCCTGCTTAACGATTACCTGAGAATACAAGTTATTTTGAAAACGGTCAACATATATAATGTTGGTGAGTTCATAAGTATGTTTGAATAAAAGTCTTTGTATCTTTTGTAAACCCAGAAAATCCGATATTTTCTGTAAAATGTCTGAAAAATGATGTGAAAATCGAGTATAAATGCATGTGTGAATTTCATAGTAGTGTCATATAGGAATGCAGTTAAATTTCTTTGTATTCTTTCTGCTGTAAGTAAGTGGTAATTGAGTAATAGTATTTCCCCAGAAAATCCGATATTTTTTGATTTATAAAAAAAATGTCGCGATCCTTGCACTGTAGAAATGTTTTGTATAATTATGACTTACGAGTTTTTAATTTTCCGTAATGTCTTAATGGGAATGGATTTCTATGTGTCGTTATAACTATACATGATAGTGACTGATTTGCCTGTCTTGGCATTTTTCCAAATGCCAGATTTTCGTTCAAGGTTTTGTCACCCTAGACTGGCCTAGTCTAACTGTAGCGAACAACTTAGGTGTGGGGGAGTCACCCCCGTATATATCTATACACAAACTCTCGCTCTCCCTCCAGGAGACTCTGATTATAACTACAAGCTACGGCCATACACTCAGTGGTGTCAACCGACACGTCTCACTAGATCTCATTTGTATTCACACGAATTTGTATAATGTTATATGTATTTAGAAGTTCGGTCACTAGATAATGTATGAAATGATAAGATAAGGCCCAACAAACGTGAAGAAAAGGCAACTATAGTCCATTAAACGTGTAAGTTATTTCCAGGCTAAATTAGCATGTAAATGGGTCACTAAGGCCCACTAACATGTAAATGCTAAATTAGGCCCATTTAGCATGTAACTGGGTCACTTAGGCCCAATAGACATGTGATGAATACATTGGGCCCAATAAACATGTAACTGGACCACAAAGGCCCAATAAACATGTATAGCAATTACTAGGCCCAATAATCGCACCATTGTTGTATTTCGTTTGTTCGTTTTAGTATAATTTGTTATGTCGTAATTCTATAATTTGAGTTTGTTTTTAATAAAATTTGCGCCTTAAACCTCTTAAGAACTAATTTGAGACATTTAAAGGCTTATTTCGCAAAAATGTCATTTTTGGTCTATTTTAGCTAAAAATAACATTTTAGCCCATTAATTTATAAAAATTCTATATTTTCGGCCCAAATGTTTAATAATTGACAGATTTGACCCAAAAATACATGTATTGGCGTTTTCAGCCCATTTTTGCAGAAAATTACATTTTTGGCACATTTTCCGTGAATTTTACATTTTCGGCCCAAATTCCAAAAACTTTGCATTTTTAGCCCAATTTAGAAATAAATGTTATTTTCACCCCTAAATTCGGTTTATTTACATTTATGGCTCAAACTTTGATCAAATGACATTTTCAACTCCAAAACTCTTAATTTTTGCAAATTTGGGCCCAAAACCGTGAGGCCCAAATATTAAGCCCATTAGGCTAAAATTTACACTTTTGGCTCTTTGAAATGTAGGGTTATCATAAAAACCCATTTTTATATAAGTATGACATGTTTGATCCTTATAAAACCGTAAATGTCACTTTTTGCCCTTATCTTTTGTTTTCTTGACAAATATGACCCTTAACAAGATTTTTGCTTTAAATTTTCATATCTTAAACAAATAAACACTTTTAACTTGATAATATGATGTATAAGGTGTCTTAGTTCATGGATTTTTACTCAATGTTGCTTAAGATGTCGAGATGTGTTAAGATCTAACACATTTTTACAAAATAAACTAAGAAATCACACATGACATGCATAAAACACATAGATCTACACATTTTACTTGTATTCTCCCCCAAAAATCATGTAAAAACCGAAAACAAGGGGGTATGAACTCACATTTGCTTTGATGTTTCGGTTTTGAAGAAGGAATGTAGAGATTTTTGGTCCTAGCAAGCTTCTTGAAGAACTTTGGAACTTAGATGGCTCTAAGATGCATGATTCACGAAATGGTATGAGTTGGGAGGAAATTTTTGAAGAAATTAAGGAGTTAAACCATGTATCTAAGCAAAAACTTACCAAGGATGGTGATTGTGGTGGGAAAACCTTCTTGGAAAGGCTCACAATCTCGAAAATTTGAGAGGAAGGAGGAGTTGTTCTTGAGAGTGTTTGAGAGTTTATTTGAGAGAAACTTTGCAAGTGAAGTGTGTGTGTGTGTGTGTGCTTTTCTCGGCCGAGAGATAAAGAGAGAGGGGATAGGAGTGCATGTAAACATGAGAGTGCTTGGTTACATGATGAATAAATGCCTAGTTATCCTCTAAACAAAAATGAGGTGGCATGGTTTAAGTTAGTTATCCATTTTCTCTCTTTTTTTACACACATGGGCCGAAAATGGGCCAAATGAAGTGAAAGAAAATAGCATTGGGCTCAATCTCTTGGCTTGTTCGAAATCATGAGGCCCATAGAGAAAATTTTCGACCCATTGGGCTTTTAGGGTAGTTCACGGCCCAAATGGCATAAAAGAATGGGTTTTATGGTCCATTAGGGTTAATTGGTTCAATTATGGTCCAATAAGGCCCATTAGGGTTAGAATGAATCATTCTAGACCCAAATGGCCCAAAATGTTATAGGTTAATGTATTGGGTCCATTCAGAATCCAAATAGGGTTTCTAAGCCCAAGATAGTCTGATTGGATGCTTATTGGTCCATTAGACTATAAAGAAAACCCTAGCCCATGATAAACTTGGACCGGGATTCTTTGGGTTTTCAATCCTTAATTGACTATTTGAAGTGTTTTGTATAGAGTTTTGATCTTTACTTGGTGTTTTTGAATGAACATAGTGCATTGTGTCAAGTTAGGGTTACAAGTATTATCATAGATGATGTTTACATGATCGCAGAATTTCCTGGCTAAAAATGCCAGTTGTGACAAGGAGCGACGTGAAGCTCCCAGAGTCAGGTAGAAATGCTACGCCTTCGATAAGATAAAACCCTTGGAATTCCAGGTTGGTGACCTTGTCATGTGAAGGTCTCACCCCAGAAGGGCATGATACGCTTCGGAAAGCGTGGAATACTAAATCCAAAGTATATGAGATAGCATACACCCTACCTTCCACGTCCTTATCTTTCAACCTGTTTGTCCGGCGAGACTCTTGTTATCCCACTCGATTAGATCGAAGTAAGCGAGAGTCTCAACTTCGTGGAAGAATCCGTAGAAATCCTAAACACCGAAGCCGTTAGGACTAATCAGATCCTTACCCCATTAGTGAAGGTCCGCTGAGATGCATAGCGAAGACCGGATTTCACTTAAGAACGAGAATATCAAATGGAACATGAGTGTCAGTACCTTTCACCTTCTTCCATGTATATTCTTTAGACTTAATTTCGGGACGAAATTCTCTCTAACGGGGGGATAATGTAACAACCCGTTATTTTCTTCTTGAAAAGTCAACCCGAGTCAGTCAAAGTCAAACTTGGGTAAAATAAAATCAACTTAAATCTTATTTTATCTTGGAAGGGTTAGATTAATATTTTATATAAGTGTTTACACCTTGTATTAAAGGTGTTGTATGCTTAATGAAGTGAAACAAGTTGGACCGAGAAACCCATGCGAGGCCAAAACCTTCGGACCGTGAATGAGGCTTCGGCCGTGAACACCTTGGACCGTGAATGCTTCTCGGCCAGCACCGCCTTTGGACCGTAAACGAGGTTCACGGTCGTGAACCCTTCGGACCGTGAACCCTCGTATATATAATAGGGTATTGCCATTTTCTCTTCATTTTCTCAACTTCCAGTTGTGAACCACCCTATTCTCTCTCAAGTATCATCAACCATGAACCCTCCTTTCTCCTCAAAAGTGTAAGAAACACTTGCCTTTTCTTGTTGTTCATGTGAAACCCTTTGATTCCATCTTTGATTCATCACCTTTTCTTCAAGATCATCAGGTGTTCTTGGGCCGTGAACCATCCCAGGGTCGTGAACACATCATCTTGGACGTGAACACTTCAGGTGTTCTTCATGTTCTTGGGTCATGAACCACTCATAGGGCCGTGAACCCTTCACTCTTGGTCATGATCATCATTCAGCCTCTCGTTTTTAGTTCTAACAGTTCATTGATCCGTTTGTGCTCGGGATTTCACTCGTGAAACTTATCATCCTATACCATATCTTCAATCGAATCACCGACATAAGGTGAGTTCATACCCCTATAATCTACCTTTTAAATGATTTTAAATGCTTTTTAGGGGGGGGGGAATACAAGTTGAACACAAACTAATTGTGTTAGTAAATACATGTGATATCAATCACATAAAAGATTTCCTTATGTTTTGAATTGTTGTTGGGTCAAAAATATGGTTTATACTTTGCTTTTCTAGGAAAATGTATTTTTATGTCTAGGACCGTAAACAGCTCAGTGTTTACGGTCATATATGTGTTTACGGTCAGGTTTACGGCCAGGTAATGTTTACGGCCGTAAACAGGTTTACGACCGTAAACCCTGTTTACGGCCCAATGGGTGTTTACGACCGTAAACCCATTTACGGCTGTAAACCCAGTTTGCGGCCCAGTCGAGTATATATAGGGGTGAGGGGTGTGAGGAATATTTTGATGAATAGAAGAGAGGAGCTTATGTGTGTGTATTTGAAGGTGTTCTAGAGAGAGAGAGAGTAAAGAGTGTGTGTGTAAGTGTGTGTGAATCTTGTATCCGGATCTTCATTCATATCAATACATACAAGATTCATCATCTTTTTCTTCTCCTTCTCTTCTATTCTGATCTGACATCATCCGTTTGATTGGGATTCCGCACCATCAAACGGATCTGATTGATACACAAGTATTTTGGGGAATTACAATTGGTATCAAAACTTGGATTGTATCAGTCAATTTCGTCAGATCTGGAGCATATTTGATCTTATTTTTGAAATATTCTTGCGTTTTTGGATAGATCTCTAAAAATTAGGGGGGTTTGTTCTTCGCGCTTTTCATAAAAACGAGTTTTTGATCGAGTTTTGGAGCAAAAAGTGACAAAAATCGTTGTTTTTGGTCGTAACCAGCGAGGGGGTGGCGGCCAGCAGCTAGGGTTTCCGAAGAGTTTACGGCCGGAGTCGGAGTTTACGGCCGGAAACGGTTTACGGTCCGAGGCCTTGGAGTTTACGGCTCCGGAGCTTACGGTCCGGAGTTTACGGCTCGCACGTGTTCGGTCTCGTTTACGGTCAGCAGCATCCTCGCACCTCGTCCTCGCACCTCGCATCGCATCGCGCCTCGTCGTCGCATAAGATCCGAAGTTCGCATCTCGTCCTCGCTTCGCAGCAGCATCTTTGCTTCGCTTATCAAAAATAGGAAACGAGTTTGGGGGCTGCGAAGGATCGAACTCGGGACCTCTGATTCATCGACCAACGCCTTAACCAACTCAGCTAGGCTACATGTTGATACTTCCCTTCCGTTTTTAATTCAAAAAGACTCCCCTTCGGTTCCAAATTTCGCAAATTGACACTTTTAGCCCAAACATTCAATTTCTTTTATTTTCAAATTCCATTTTCAACCAAAAATTTTAGTTTTTAATTTTTGAATTTTAATTTTGACTTTTGACCTTAAATTTTGACTTTGACTTTTAAAATTTGACCTTTGACTTTAAACTTTGATTTTCTCGTTTGACTTTTAAATTTTCAAATTTAGCTTTTCGGTTTGACTTTTAAGTTTGATTTTTTAAGTTTGACTTTTAAGCTTGACTCTTTAAATTTGACTTTTAATGGTTTTTGAGGTCTACGAGGGAATTGAAGACATGAAAGAGAGTCGTCAGGAGATGTTAAGATAAAACTTCAACATGTTCAATTATATCCCTGGAGAAACCCTGGAAGCTCAGTTGCAGCGATTTACTACACTTACTACTGAGATGAATATAGCTGGGATTTTCTTGACTAAATCTGAGAAAAATAAAAAGCTGCTGAATGCACTTCCGAAATCGTGGGATATGAACGTGGTTGTCATCAAGAAGACAAAAGATCTCAATCGTCTTAGTCTTGCTGATATAATTGAAGAACTTGACGCTTTGAAGTGTGGAAAAACAATGAGTTCCGCAAACCTTCCGGTCAATGAAGTTTCATGTTCTCAATCATGTGAACTTTCATGTACACTATCTAGTGAAGATACGATTAAATTTCTTCGGGAACAAATTGATTTATTAAAAAGAGAAGTTGAGGACCTGAGATATGAAAGATATCAACTCAGGAAAGGACAGAAACCCCTGAAGGTTGAATTAGAAACAAAAATAAAGGACTTTAAGAGAATTCAGCAAGACTACAGTGAAAAATGTGAACATTATGATTATATCAAGAGACAGAATGTTGAGTTAATTACTAAGCTTGATACATTAAAAGGGCAATTTGAAACTGCAAATTTTGATTTTAAAAAGTTTGATGTATCAAGCGAAGTAGTTGCCAACATGATAGACCATTGCATGCAATTTAAACATAATCAGTCAAAGGGTTTAGGATACGATAATGTACCTCCTCCTTTTAATCATACATATCAGTATCAACCTTTGTCTAAAGAGGAGATTGCCAACGAACCATTCATGGTTTATGGCAAACCATTTGGTTTTGTTTCAGGAGGATTTATTAATGTTGAAAATACTAACGTTTCTACTTCCCCTGCAGATCAATCCTTAGATCAGTCAAAGCACAAAGTTGAAGGATTTGTTTCTGATAACAAAACTGAGCATGAACCTGATGTTTCTGTTTCCAATGAAAAACCTTCTGTTTCTGATATTAAAGTTGATGATACATCTTGTGATGCCTTTGATGCTTTTGCATCGGATCATGTTGAGTTAATTTTTTTTGACATATTTGATTATTTGTTTGAAAATACTGATGTTCCTGTTTCTAACACATCTACTTCATGTGCAGGTAAAGTAGCAGAGGATGAGAACAAGGAGAACACCACTGAACAAACCAACATCTCCTTGAGCTCTGAATCTGTTGCTTCGAACTCAGCTGCTTCTGATCAACCTGCTGTTCAGAAATACAGGCCACCAATTCCAGTGAAACAGAGTGCCTGTTGTGATTGTGCTTGTGGGAACAATAAGAGACAAGGCAAGGTTACGCCACCAGGCGCAGGAAGAAACAATTTCCCAGTGAAGAAAAGGACTTGTTTTCACTGTGGAACACCTGGACACATTGCCAGACATTGTCCAAATCGCGCATACGTTCCCTACTATGCATAAGGGTGGCAGAACGCGCCAAGAGGGAGATACTCCAAAAGAAACCCCTCAAGGTCACGTTCAGACAATGGTGACTGGAACGCGCAGAAGGCCAAGAATCCAACTCCCAAGGGCAAGAAGGGATTGTCGGCCAAGAAGTCCAATCCAAGAGATGCTCCCGTGAAGCCAAAATCAAAGTCATCTCAACGGCCGACATCAAGTTCAAAATCAAGTGCTGAGCCACCCATCAGATCGAAAAAGAAATAGGTCAAACCCAACTACAAAATGGGTTCCGAAAGCTCAATCTCCCAAATCAACTAATGACTCTAATATTTCTACATCTTCTGTTTGTGATAAGCAGGACATGTCATGGGAGAGAGTACAGTGCAAGAATGACAAAGGTCAACCCAGTTTCAAAATGGAATGGGTTCCAAAGACCAACTAATCCCGCTCTGTGTCGGAGCAGCTATGGAGGCATATCATCATACTTCGGTTTGTTGGTAGTGGCTGTTCCAGGCACATGATAGGGGACATCTCTCAACTGTACAACATTCAGACCTTTGTTTGAGAGTATGTGTCCTTTTGCGGGAAAGGAAGAAAGGAAGAGATCACAAACGGGGTTAGTGCTTAACGACATGAAGAATTTTCGGATCTGTTCTGAGATTACGCGTGCTGTTCTCAGACCTTCTGGATGCAAATTCAATCGGTGACTTACGGTTTGAGTTTTCTTCTCTATACTCCTGAGTTTTTCTTAAGCTGATTCGCTTTAAAGACTAATTTTTGTTTTAGGATAGTTTAAATTTGCGCATTTACTTTTGTTTCTCTCCTATGCACAAATTTAGGGGAGAAATAAAAACAAAACAAAATTTTCAAAATTTCAAAAAATCCAAAAACATTAGAAAATCAGAAAATCCAAAAATATGTTGGTTATGGAATGTGCTTGCAGGTGATGTGATGGGAAGTGATATTATCAAGTGATAACAGGCAATCTGAGTCTGCGTAACGTACCCAAAGTTGAAGGGTCTATGCTCTGGGTTTGATGCGTTGGTAGGCACGAAAGATTCTAAATGGACATGACTAGGCAGAGTTGAACTTAAGAAATCTAGAGACTTGAAAAATCTTGACCTAGTTAAATCCGTTTAGCCTGACAATACGACGCTCGGATAGGTTGAGCAGGGAGATATACATGATAATCCACCGGTCACATTAAAATAATTTGTATCTAGAACCGTGGTTTAACTCTTCCTCGATGTACGGACTTTGTCCTTAATTACGGTATTGATGGGGCGGCTGGGGAATTCCGATAAAGTAGGTCTGTAGGAAATTATTTTATTGCTTTCTTTCTGTTAGTCATATATTGCCTCCTCTGCGTGATTGAAATACATCCGTCCTGGACTGTAACATATGCAATTCTATTTCTCTGCATCTTCTATCTATGCAATTCTTCCTGTCTGTTAGTCATATGTTGTCTCCTTTGCGTGATTGAAATACATCCGACCTGGTACACAGCATATGCACCATTCTTTTTCTCAATCCCTCTAAAACTTCAGTTAGTCATATGTTTCACCCTCTGCGTGATTGGAAGAGATCCGACCTGGGTGTATAGCATATGCATTCTAAATCTATCTTCTCTCTTAATAATTGTCTGTTCACCTAAAGTAAGGAGTACTTTGGAAGTTCCTGATTATTGGGGTATGTCAGGAAGCGGGAAACATGTTCTAGTACAGTTAAAATTGAACAATCACTAGGTTGTCTGTAGATCTCGCTGCTCAATTTAAGTGGACAACAATATCTTTGGTCGTCGTCAGCTGAATGGTCCTTAAGGAATATTATCTAGGAACTTAGGATCACATTGTTTTGTCACTTATAGTATGCCCTAATTTTGTCACAATCTCTCGTGTTTAAGTGGACCACAATACCGGCGATTGACCAGATCTATTCATGAAATGAGAGGTACTGATAAACGTATAAAGGCTGTCTAAAAACTTTGATCCCAAATCACTCTTAAAGTTAGATATCATTTTATTTTTGTTAAATTTGTTCATAGTTTCTTCTAATTTAAATATTAGGGGAGAATTAAAAATTTTAAAAACCAAACAAAAATCAGAAAATTAAAAAAATCCAAAAATAGTGTTATTTCCGTTTTATTTCTTTTTCAGAAAATATGAAAACTCCAAAAATATTGTGTGCTAAGTTTTCTTTTAGTTTTTTGTTTTGTCTTGAAAAGTGAATTCAAGTGAAGATGAAACTCATGGAGTTTGTGTCAAAGATTTCTGAGCCAAGGCTTCATCCGTGAGCATCGAAGAATTCTCATTCGAAGGAGCAAGAAATGAAGATTATTCTTTCGACATTCAATCTTTCAACCCCAGAAGCAAGGTGAAGCTGCACTTGAAGATTAGGTGACAGATTGCATTGAAGCCTCCTCAAACAATCTGTTTCTATCTTGAACCTGCTGAAGTGATCCAAAAGATTAGTTCTCTCTGATATTCTCTCTGAAGATTCTCAAGCTGAAAGCGCTATCTTTCAAGAATCAGTACAAGAAGCCTCCTCACCCAATGTGCGTTCAGTGTCGAATCTTGAAGAAAAGCCCAACTGCTCAAGATGAAGTCATTCATTGAAGATTCATATGTTCATCTTGAAGTCATGAAGATATCGAAGATTAAAGCTGAAGCCAAAGCTCCTAATGAAGATTAACAAGAAGAGCCAGCTACTTTTTAGGGGGAGCTTGTTGGGTCAATGAAGAAAAGAAAGCTATAAACCAAGGGGGATATTGTTGGGTCAAAAATATGGTTTATACTTTGCTTTTCTAGGAAAATGTATTTTTATGTCTAGGACCGTAAACAGCTCAGTGTTTACGGTCAGGTTTACGGCCAGGTAGTGTTTACGGCCGTAAACAGGTTTACGACCGTAAACCCTGTTTACGGTCCAATGGGTGTTTACGACCGTAAACCCATTTACGGCCGTAAACCCAGTTTGCGGCCCAGTCGAGTATATATAGGGGTGAGGGGTGTGAGGAATATTTTGATGAATAGAAGAGAGGAGCTTATGTGTGTGTATTTGAAGGTGTTCTAGAGAGAGAGAGAGTAAAGAGTGTGTGTGTAAGTGTGTGTGAATCTTGTATCCGGATCTTCATTCATATCAATACATACAAGATTCATCATCTTCTTCTTCTCCTTCTCTTCTATTCTGATCTGACATCATCCGTTTGATTGGGATTCCGCACCATCAAACGGATCTGATTGATACACAAGTATTTTGGGGACTTACAATTGTTATTCTTACGATAAAGGTGTTGGATTAATGTCTAAGTCCATAACTATATTTGGTATGTACTTGACCCGACCCGACATGGTCCATTTGGGTTGCACTTCACCGGCACAATTTATATGGATAGTCTTTTGAGAATAGTATATTTATGATTTATATTAATATATTATAAGTTCTAATATATTAATATGGAATCATATTATTTAATTAGTATTGATCAAGAATTAATTTAGAATTAATTAAGTGATCAAAAAGAACTAATTAAATATGGACTCTTATATATATGGAATGGGACAAGTTCATTTAGGTTGGGCTAAGCTTTCATTGATGGTCCATGGAGCTTTTAACCCATGGATCCTATGTAAATGAAAGGTCATGGGTATTAGGGTTTACATGGATGTAACCCTAATCCTCCATAATATATAAAGGGGTCATTGGCTCACAAAATTGGCACAAGTGTGTGAAAATAAGAGTGGGCCGATTTTAGTGTGCATACATATTCTCTCAAGTTTTTCCAAGGTGTTTTGGTGATTTGTGATTCCATTTGAGGCTTCCACACTATTGGGGCTAAGCTCTTAAAGCTTGAAGACATCAAGCTACATCAAAAGGTATATCATCTAACTAGAACTTTGTAGTATAGGTGCTTCATAATATGCTAGTTAGGATGAAACATTGGAATAGTTAATATTTGCATGTATAATAGAGAAACATAGATCCAAGGTTTATAGGGTTGCATGTACACCATAAGAGTGTTAGAATGCTCAAAACCCAACAGTGGTATCAGAGCCATGGGTTGTTTTCTGTTATATTGATGCAAATGTTTTATTTGCATAGTTGAAAAAAAAAGAAAAAAAAACATGACGTTTGTCAAATTTTAAGATAATTACTTGTTTTTGTGAAAAACTAATTATTTGTAAAATTTGAATCATTTGCTATATGAGTTGAATTAGGTCAAATTTAGTAAAAGATAAAATGATATGATTATTTTATTAGTTTTAAAAGTTTGATCTAAAGAGTTTTTTGAAACCTCCATAAGTTATGGATATGAAAAGGTTTTTAAAAAAATTGATTCAAAGTTTTTTATGGAGTTACAAAACTTGGTCTTAATGTTTTAAAGAATTCCATAACTTGTTCTTAAGTTATGGAACATGAAAAGTTTCATCATAAAACAAGTATTTAACTCCATAAGTTATGGAATCCAAAAGTTTTCAAGAGTTACAAAACTTGCCCTCAAGTTTTGGAATTTGGAAAAAGTTTTTTTTTATGATAAAAAAAAGAATTGAATTCTAAAACTCTTGGGTTCATAACTTAAACAATTAATTAAATGGTTTTAATTTTGAATTTAATAATTGGAATTATGATGTTTTTATTGAATAATTCAATTAACTCTTATGGACTTTATTAATAGATAATTAAAGTGTTTAATTAAAAGAGAATTAATAATTCCATAATGACATGGTTTAAATTTAATTAAATTAAGAGTATAGTTTAATTAATAGATTAAACCACCAAGTATTTTAAATGTCTAAAATACACCCTTATACTATTATAATATTAAAAGTTTAATATATTATATGTATAAGAGCAAGTCGTCTTACCATTAGTAGACCTCATTCACAAAGCCGGTCTATAAGGGGGGTATAAGGTTACTGCCTATAAAATGGCAGTTTAATGGGTGTCCACTCTCACCCACCGTTTCCTTGACTGGTGGAGGGTCGTTAGCCGAACAGGTAGGACAAGGACTATAATTCTCCCTTCATTAAAAGTATTAATGATAAATACTAAGTAACTAAACTTTTTATAAATTCCCAATCTTAGTTACTTAGGAAAATGTGAATAAGGTGCTAATCCATGAAATTACACTTTGCACTTTGTTTAAGCTGTTAGTGGAGCGTGTGTGGTTAACCGGCACACTAACCTGGACTTAACAAGGTAGGCAAAGGGTAACTTAATGTTTATCATAGTATCGTTGGAGTGTGTGTGGTTAACCGGCACATCGATTGAGGGGTAAATATTAAGGGTATCAAATATATTTGTATGGTTACTTCACACCTTGTTTTGTGATCCTCGGCATCCCAGTCACAAAACCTGAAGGGCACACTCGAGATTGAAACATGCCATTGAAAAGTTCAATGAATCTCAAAAGAATCTAGGAGTTTCAAAACCAATTAAAACCTAATAATACATTTCGTTTATCTTGGTGGAAATTGGTGAATCGTCATTCACCTACCATCAAATATTTTATAGCTTGGATTACGTCATCCCTCTTCCAAGTTATAAAATAGTTTGTTGGGTCCTAGCCTTAATATATCATATTGGGTGTTATATTAAGGACTTAAATCAACTTTACGTGAATTTCTCCCATTGTTGATGTCTGGTTTAGACAACAATGATCTTCCCAAACCAAGCTTTCCTAATGAATATGACTTCCTGAGTTTGGCTCATGGAAGTCATACTTCTCTTCCTCCACCTCCTCCAATTATTCTCCCTAACCCACAAGTTCAAGGTCACTCAAGCCCTAATGGCAAGCAAGGTCTATGTGTGATCACATCTTAGAGATGAAGTCATATATTGACAAGCCGGGAGAGTTGGGTGTCAAAGTCTTGAGAAAGTTGGATGTTCAATCACTTTCTAAGTCACATAGTGAGTTCCTTTGGGACTACTATGAAACAGACTATGACATGAACCTTAATGATCATATCTATTTGCTTGGTGCTGCTGAATCAGCAATGATTTGGAACGATAGTAAAGCAAATTTGATTAGAAGATCAACTTCCCAAAAACTTTATGGACAGTGACAATGGTGACACTGGAAATCCAGAAAAAGCATTCTCTTCCCAATGGAAAGGGATTGGCCATAGTCAACCCGGTTGACCAAATAGTAAAGAGAAAGGCTAAGTCTGAGATAGTCCCATTACCAAAGGGTCCATATGTTTATTTTGCCAAAGGAAGGGGCGTTGATTGCAAAGCTGCCAAATTTACCTAAGGATGTTAAAGTCAATAAGTTTGACTCTACATCAGGTAGAGCCCATTATCTAACTCTGTTAAGTTCTATTCTGAGATCCTCATTACATGATGTGACTGGGTCACATGTTGATGTTTTAAGAATCAAAGAATAGAGAGAAATCTTAAAGGAAGTATATGCTGATTCTGATCACGAAGGTGGATTTCGATCGTATCAGAATTTTAAGCAGTTGCTTAAGAAGTTATGATATATTGCTAAGGAATAGATAACAACAATTTTCCATGTGGATTGTAAGGATAAGTTTTTCCGCAAAGTTTTAAAATAAAAGAAAATTGTTTAATTTTATTTATTTGAAGTATCCTTACAATGACATTTGTGGAAAATTGTTGCTTATATGATTCCACTGACAGCAATATTGGAAAATGGATTTGATTCTTTCATTTGTGGTAGTGTCTAAATTTACCAAATCAGGAAAGTTTCTCATCGCCCAAGTTTCAATTGGACCGAAACTTGGAATCATGCAAGTTGAATAGTATGATGAATGAGAACTTTCAAGCATTGGAAAATCAAGACTAATTACTTGTTCACATGGATGTGTGAGTCAAGTGAAGGACTAAAGGGATCGAGTACACATTCTTGTGCACTGGTCATGTCCACCACAAAGCTCGTTAAGACTATTTGATTTACTAAATTTTAGTAAATATGGTTATACTTACAAGTTTAAGTATAATTCTGAAACATTGGAAAAGTCTCAATGTATGGCAGAACGAATGGGAAGAATCAAATTAGGCAGAAAGATAAAAGTTTCTCAAATCTGAAAAAATGGGAGAGTACTTTAGTATCATGTTTGTGATCGTCTTAATGATTTAGAAATCATATCACAATTAGTCCTCTAAAGGTCATCTTAGTGCATTCTTATGACTAAGAAGAGGAGTCATGAATTGTTGAAATGGTTAGATCAGGAAGATGAGTCATACTTCGTTCCAAAACAATTCTTAGAGTCATACTCCAAGATTGTAACTTGAGTGACATATCTTAAAGAAAGGTTTAAAACACTTGTCAAATGTAAGAGTAAAAGTGTCCTACTCTTGTACATTTGAAATTGGTAAGTTGTGTGTTTTGGATAAAACAAAGACCAACTAAGGCCAATTGTGTGAAGTGTTTGTCTTGATAAAGAATCTGCACTATCTCTTGAATATTTGGCAAGATAGTCTTATATGTCAAGAGGATAGTGGGAGTCTTAAAGATCCTAAAAAGAATTTCAAGAACTAATCAAGAATAAAACCTGAGGTTCTTCACTAGCACACGACTTGAGGTTTTTAACCTATCGTGTTGACATATTCTGTGCCCATTCCAGTTAAAGTTGGCTTTGCATAGGAGTTCTGAAAGTTCTCAATTGGTTGCATAACAACTTGGAAGCAATGACAGTCCTATACTGCCAGGTGGCAAGAAGTTAAGATTGCATAAGTTCAGTCCATATGAGTTTGGATTTGTCATTATCCTTGTCTTGTGACTATGGTTTTGACGATTCACATGGATAAGAACACATACACCATAAAATCTAAGGGTCATAAGGTTTCTCTCCGATTCATGAAAATGATGGTGAGGAAACACTTCCACCAAGTAGATTTGAAGCAGATGACAAAAGGTCTAAACAATTGAGACTATGATTACGGCATCCCTTTTCATAGTTCTGAAATTGTTTAGACACACATGCATGCTATCTAAGGAAAGGTGTATGATTTTGATAAAGTTTTATCAAAGCATCTCATATCAGAAATCTGAACTTTGGTAAGAAAGTCAATAAAGTATTGATTTCTAGAAGTCCAGCTGATTTCTGAGTACATGTCAAAGCTAGTGGGAGCATAAGTGTTATGCTAATAATCATCATGTAAGTGGGAACATGATAATTATTGTTAGTGTTGCAAGTTAGCAATGTTAATCATAGAAAACAAAAGTTTCAATTCGTGAGGCTGCAGGGATTGAAAAAGTTGTTTTGCTATAATTAAGGGAGAGGATATACTTCATTTCAGTTCTAAAGGCTTAGATTGAGACCTTAATCATCTTTAGTCAAGAATATATATATGAATTTCATGTTGGATTGGTTCAACTTAAGGAAATTCTATATATTGCGTTCTCAAAATTTGATTATGATTACGACATCCCTCTTCATAGTCAAATTTGGAAAACATGGCAAATAAAAATATTGTAGCAAAAGACTGTTCTAGAATCATGTCTTTATGTGAGACATCATGAATCGTGTACCATTTGCTTTGGGTACAGGATCGATTGCATCTGCTATAATATTTGTCATTTCTAAATTTTTCCAAATGCCCAGAGGCATTAAGAAGGGAAAAGGTCTAGAATTGGATATGACTAAAATGATTAAGCAATTATCGAGGACAATATGAGGTTTACCAAAGATTGGTTGCTCAGGGACAGTTGGAAGTATAGTTCTAATTTTGGAAGGACCATATTGACATATTCTGAAAAGAGGCATCTCTTATTCAGAAGTGATAGTCAAAATGAGAATATGGAGTTGTCTCCATAGGTGGAAGTTATCTGTGTAAGATTAGAAAACTTAATGCAAGAAGCATGTCCAAAGCAATGTACTTTGAATATGAGACTTAGTTTCCATGGAGTTGATCTCCATTGGAATACCTTATAATGACTGTTGACAAGTCTTTGTGACTTTGTACATATTCATTACAGGAGGGTCAGTGCATATAAGTTTAAAATCTAAACAGATTTCGATAAATGATAGGAATTTGAAATTCTCACATTTTTCGATAAGGATTTGGGAGTGTGAAATTAGAATCATTGAAATTATGTTCAATTGGTTTATTTCACAAAGTAAGGATCATAGACAAACATAGAGTGCATACTTGGTGTATGGCAAAACTATTGTTTAACAAAAACATAGTGTACATGCTTGGAGCATGGGACAACTAGTGTTTTTAATTCAAGTATAAAGTTGATAAAACCGAAACAATGAATAATGAGTAATCAGTATGGTGATAAATAAAAGTGTTTATTTATATTCATAGGGTTTGATACCATATTTGATTCATTTATTCTTGTGTTTGACTTTGCATGTTTTGACTTCCAGAATAACTAAGTCGCTCTTCTTGAATGATTAAGTTATTCAAACCATCCACAGTCGGTCATATGTTGGAAGTAGATATGAATCAAGACTGTCATGGGTTGGTTTGTAGAGGTCCAAGTTGGTGGACAAAGTGGTGCTACAACACTCATGAGTGCTCATAAGTTCTGAGTATTGGATTCAACCCACGCTCATTTGAATCACTTCATGGATTTTATCACGAGTGATCATGAGACGATAATATCTTATATTCTTCAAACCTAGAGATATGAGTTGTTACTATGAGTTGGTTATACATTGATTGCACGAAAACACATTGGTAACTTGATGTTATAAAACGTGCCTTTGTGTATGATTCAACAAGTAGTAGAACAAGCCATATGAGTCGAAGTTTATCCATTCCTTTTACCTTCGGGATAAAAGCGATATCTGTGGGGCCCCTCGATGATTTAGCGATGACACATGTGAGTGCTTGGCCAAGCCAGGACTGATTTGATTTGTTCAATCAGTCAGTCATCATAAATCGAAAATCGGGAAACAACAAATGGACAGAGAGAATGATTATAATCCATGTCTCAGTCCATATGATATCTAGAATGGAGGAATATATGATCCCTTATCTAATGGACAAGTCATTGACAAGGTCAGGGTTCGACAACGGTTTTAAGAGCTACGATTGCCAGTTAGGTTTTGAAGTCATACTCAATAATAGTTTTAGACTTATCCAAGTGGGATACTGTTGGATTAATGTCTAAGTCCATAACTATATTTGGTATGTACTTGACCCGACCCGGCATGGTCCATTTGGGTTGCACTTCACCGGCACAATTTATATGGATAGTCTTTTGAGAATAGTATATTTATGATTAATATTAATATATTATAAGTTCTAATATATTAATATGGAATCATATTATTTAATTAGTATTGATCAAGAATTAATTTAGAATTAATTAAGTGATCAAAAAGAACTAATTAAATATGGACTCTTATATATATGGAATGGGCCAAGTTCATTTAGGTTGGGCTAAGCTTTCATGGATGGTCCATGGAGCTTTTAACCCATGGATCCTATGTAAATGAAAGGTCATGGGTATTAGGGTTTACATGGATGTAACCCTAATCCTCCATAATATATAAAGGGGTCCTTGGCTCACAAAATTGGCACAAGTGTGTGAAAATAAGAGTGGGTCGATTTTAGTGTGCATATATATTCTCTCAAAGCTATTGGGGCTAAGCTCTTAAAGCTTGAAGACATCAAGCTACATCAAAATGTATGTCATCTAACTAGAACTTTGTAGTATAGGTGCTTCATAATATGCTAGTTAGGATGAAACCTTGGAATAGTTAATATTTGCATGTATAATAGAGAAAACATAGATCCAAGGTTTATAGGGTTGCATGTACACCATAGGAGTGTTAGAATGCTCAAAACCCAACAAAAGGATTTCCCAATACTTCCATAATGACTTAAAGTCACATGAACTCTTTTCAAAATCACATAAACTCTTTTATCTTTTAATTGTCAAAATCATGTTCATATATGTATAAGTATATATAAATAAGACTTAAAGGGCTTAGGACTAACGAGTTGCCTTATTTCCTTTTCCTTGTTTGGATGTGGGTTTAAGGTGGAGTTATTTGTCCGAAGGCCGTTTCCTTCTTAATTATATACATTATACATATGAGAATATAAAAGGTTACTTCAGTCGGTATCATTACCTTTGTATCATGCTGAGCAAAGGGGTACATTCAGGATAGATCATGTTAATCAGATAGAACATATAAATTATAATAGTTATAATTTATGAAACAAACAAGAAATCTATTTTCTAGATAAGTATACGAGGTCTAAATTACTTTATCGAGAAAAGGATATAATTCGATCTTTACTCAAACTAAAATGTGATGGTACGTATTCAGGACATAGCAATACTTGCTATGTTACATTCTTGTAACCAGAGTCTCCTGGAGGGAGAGCGGGCATTGTGTGTATAAATCTATACGGGACTGACAATCCCACATCCCGACTGTTAGCTACAGTCCGACAGATCAACCATGGGGTGACAAATGTCACATATTCAGTTTCGACACCAGTAGATCGTCGTGTTCATTCTAGTCCAACATGGTTACAACTTTATCACATTTTAAACCCTAATTAACCAGGTTAATATTAGGGTAGTTATTCTTCAGTAGTTTATTTTTAAGAAATACTACTGTATTAATCACTTTCCACAAATAAAACAGAATGGTTTTATGGGGATTTAAAACCACTTTACAGCACGGTTTTATGGGGATTTAAAACCACTTTTCACCAACAAAAAGGAAAACATCCTTCTTATAATTTTATGGATGGTTAAAAATATGTTAAACTTTATTATAAGTACAGTAATACTTAAATAGAACGGTTTTATGGGATTAAAACTACTTATCAGTTGTAAAGCAGAACATATAGGATTTTCTGGAACGAAATCAGTCATTTTCTCAAAACTAGGGGTGTGCACAAAACCGCACAAACCGCCCACACCGCACCGCACCGCACCACATAATGCGGTTTTCAATGTTCGCGGTGCGGTTCGTGGTTTGTAGTTTTTGTAAACCGCAATATGTGGTGCGGTTTGTGGTTTATGCTTACGCAAACGCGGTTCAAACTGCACCGCACCGCATTATATATATAAGGTAAGATACATGTCTATTATTATTAATTATAAAAAACATTATTAATTTATTATGTACAACAACTTCTAACAAGTGCAAAATAGCAAATTGGTCGCTAAACATTGGGACAGTATACAACCATTGTTTCAGTTATAGCAAATTCTAACACATTTTTGTCTATTTATAAAGATACTTGACAAATTAGGTATCAAACTATATTGATTATATTAAATCAATATCTTTAAAAAAAATAAAATAAAATTTATCATGGAAAAATATATCTATCTGAGTGCAAACTCTATTTTGGATTTAGCCGACACATAACTTTCATTTTCACAATAGGATATTAAAATTGGTGGGAAAAGTAGCACTAATATATATCAAATTAATAACGATGTTAGGGATATTAATACAATCGTTTACCACAGTTATATACAATTCGTTATTTGTTATATGATAAAAAATCATTTAATCGTAGTTACATACTAATGCGTATAAAACTTGAATACACAATAGTTTATTTGTTATTTGTTATTCACTAAACCGCACCAAAACCGCCCGCACCAAGCCAAACCGCACCACACCGCATAATGCGGTTTAGAACCTTAACGGTGCGGTTTGCGGTTTCCAAAAATCTCAAACCGCACATGCGGTGCGGTTTGCGGTTTTGACTCTAAACCGCACCAAACCGCACCGCGCACACCCCTACTCAAAACTAGTATAACATAAAGAACCTTTAATGATTAATTATATAATTCTTTAGTTTATACATCAGAGTTATATATAAGTAATATCCCGTTTCTTCCCGTTACCACGAAAACGCCCGGTATTTTAACGCCTAATAACGGCTAAAGACGATGGTGTTTTTGCATATACCGACGTTATTTGATGTACACGTCGGAATAACTTAAAAGTAGATAATATAAATTTGATTTGGTTTAGTGAATGAAAAGCAAAGAAACTGGATACTTGTTGAAAAACCGATACCCAGATTATCAGGCCGGGTCGAGAGTCGGATATGGGTCATTGCCTATCCGGCCAAAATCCATTTACCGAATGATGAAGGAGACGACGAATCTCTTTCACACCAACATTTTTATCAGATTCCCGCCATTACAAAATATACAAATTCAAGTCGAATTGTTCATTCATTCTGAAAATCTGGCTTCAATTTGATGCAATCGAATTCTAGCTTTTGAAAGTTTGGATTATCGTTATTCAGACAAGAACAAGCAGTGAAGAAAGAGGAAAAATGGCGGATGATGTAACGAGATGGTCGGTGACCTACACGAAGCACATAAAGCAGAAGCGTAAAGTTTATCAAGACGGATTCTTAGATGTTCAATCATCTAGTCATAAGGTTGCTTTCGCATCATACTCTTCTTAATTTGTTTATTGCGTCGGTTAATTGCGTGCGAGGACACACAATGTTAATCATTGTGATGATCGTTCATTCGTTCTACTGTCTGTTTGATTCGAACTTTGTTTTTAAGTTTTGTCTACATTTTATCATCTCATCTGGAAAAATCGACCTGAATTTGACTTCCTAATAGTGATTTTGGCTTTTATAGTCAAATAAGTTATCCTTAACAGCTGAATTGATGACGTGCTATATGTTAAATGTTATGAAACAAGTCAACAGCTACACCTACTGTTCTTTAGAATTTAACGTGAACATATGATGGTTTTTGATACTTCGAGTGCTTCGTTAGACCACAAAAAATCCATATATGTTGCCAGTTTACAGATAGCAGTGGTGTAGATGCAGAATTAGTAAATCTATCTATGCTTTCACATGATACATAATTTATGTATATTGATTTCGAGAGATTCTATATAAAAACTATTCAGAAATTCATTTCCAGATGATAAAAAAGGATGGTTCGTTCATAACACTACAACAGCATAGCCCACTTCTAGTGCTAGTGTCACTGCAAGAATCTGCAAGTTTCTTATAACACCATAAGATAATTATATTTTGGACTTCTGGTTCCTATGAGATTAAATACCTTTTCATATGGAACACTTAAAAGAAAAAGAGTACAGTGATTGCTATGGGTGATATTAACAACTGATCAATTACCTCATATCTAAAGAGCATTGCCACTTTTTCATTTTTATCAATCTTCTAACAGGTTAAGCTATATGACGACTGTGATAAACTTTTGGATAGCAAAATTGTGAAGCTTGATGATGCTGTTAAATCGGGTGAAACAATAACACTTGGTGCTTATCTTGTTGACATTGGTGACCCTCATGGAGATAGTAAACCCATTCCAAACTTGATTCTTCAAAGAGACAAATCTACTACTGATAAGGCTCACATGTCCAACAGTAGTATGTTAAATAATAACTCCACTTGTTTTTATGATGTTTAGTTGGTATATAACTAAATATCACACATTTTCATGCTTCTATTTTCTCATTTAGAAATCAGCAACATTAGCTCACGAATTGGTAAAACATCATCAATCAATCTGAGTCCATCACAGAAAATTATCAGAGGTTAGTTATATTACATTCATAATCATGTAATGTAACAATGTTAAGTGCCATTGCACTCATGTTAACCTTCATGATATCAGAGTTCAAGAAACGTGAAGTCAAGAAGTATTGTTCTCCACCCAGTTGTCCAGACACATCTAAAGATGATTCAACAGGTTTGTTTTCTAAATGAACAATTTCTCTTACAAACTACATAGGAATCTGTGATGTTGGTCTTTATATTGGGTATCAATACTTAAGTGGAAAAATTTCGTTTCATATTATTAATCATGTTTATACATCACTTGATAAGAAAAAAACAATGAAGCAACCCCTTAGACTTTTTGTGAAATAGTTGCATATTGCTTTCACATTGCTGATTCCATTTTCTTTTTCCAATTAGAATGGCAGGTCTTATACACTACTCAATTAACACAAAAAGCCAAGAAATTTCACGATGGAATCTTAAAAGTTTTAATTTCAGGGTTATGGGGGAGGCAGGTTAAATTTCAACACGTTTTTGCAAACCCATCAAACTTAATAGTTAATACACATTTTCATGGCATTCTTTTTTCTTTTTCTCAGGTGATTCTGTATGATGAAACAAGGACACAATTAGACAGCAGATTCCTTAAAAAGGAGGAAACTATTACAGCTGGCGAATCAATGAAATTTGATGGTCATATAGTTGACATTATAGAACTCAGAGACCATAAACCTCTCAATGATACAAATGTTGATGGAAGAAATTGCTATAAACAGAATACAATGCCTTCCAAGAATCACAATGAGCATCTTGCTGGTTTGTTCATCTATTCATTTTGTTGCATTTTTGGTGATTGTTATCTATCTTATGTCATTATTATGTAAATTCAGAGTTCAATAAACATGAAACAAGCATGTCATACACAAAGACAGATTTAAAAGGTCAGTTCTATACATTATTTGACTTCTGCAAGGCACATTTTTGTTTACTTAAAGCATCCACAATGGTTAACCTATTCAAAGGGTTATTTCAAATAGTGATATAAGCTATAAACAATAGTTGTTCTGTTATGTCTATTGGATCTTTATGATTTATCATTGTCTTTTTCAATTAGAGTGGAATGTGATGTACACTACACAAGTAACCCAAAAGGCCAAGAAGTTCCATGATGGTGTCTTAAAACTTGCAAGTTGTGGATCACAAGGGAGAGAGGTCAAATTTGTCATTTTTATTATACAAACATGTTTCTATCTATTTTGTTTACCAATGGGAGGATATCTTAATCTATACATCATCACAGGAGGCTACTTTATTAGCAGAAGATGGAACAGTTTTGTCCCATAGATACCTTAAACTATCTGAAGACATCAACAGTGGAAGTTTATTCAACATGTCACATTACTTGGTGGAAATTGGTGAACAAAGGAAATGTTCTGAAGGTAGGTTTTTATATTTCTTTAGTGTTATGTTATAATTCTTTGAAAGTACATGAAACTATGGATAATGATTTGTTATTCTGTTATTGGCTTAAATGTGTAGGGGAAAGTTCAAGGAAAGCTTCTACATTGGAAAATGAAACCCCAAAGATTAGGAGCTTTGATTTAGAGAATATCAAATTATCTAAGAGAATCCCAACTAGCAGACCTCTATCTGATGGTAAGACTTAATAGTCTGTTTGGTATGATGGAATAAAATCAACAAAGTAATGGAATGGAATGGATCATTACATTCCATTATCATGTTTGGTTGCCTTGAAGGAATGGAATAAGTCATTCAAACATCTTGTTTGTTATGTACATTTAGAAAACTAAATGAATTTAAATTGATTGATAAAGAAAAAAAAATGTTATTTTATAAAAATAAACTTTAATCAAATAAAGATGCATTGCTAAGTTAATGACATATAAAAGTATTTCATGTTCGTTTCAAATGTAGACTATATATATATATATATATATATATATATATATTTCACGTAGTAAAAAAAGTTTATTGTCGTTTTAAAAAAATTGTTTACAAAAATAAAAAAATAAATTAAATTAAATACCATGGAATCTTGAAGTAGACTTAAAATAATAAAAAAAAAACAATGTAATTGAACTTAATTTTAAAGATATTGGTGTTATCAAAGATTTTGTAAATAAAATAATCTATAACCATGATATATCATTCCATTCCATCATGGAATGCAAATAAGCCGGGGGAATCACATTGCATGATAAATGCTCCATTCCATTCCTATGTGGCAAACAAATATGATTTTCACTTTCCATCATAATGCTCCATTCCATTCCACATATCTGATTACTGCATACCAATCATTATCTTGATGCATGATACCAATTATGTTGTGTAATATGAATTAAGATTCCATTTATTTCAGGGGATTGTTTTTTTGGTCAAATTGTAACTTGTTTTTACTTTTGGTTTATCACGTGGTTATGAAGTCATCCTTTCTAAATTTATATGTTATATTTGTAGAAAAACCTCCAAAAAGAGCTTTGCAATTGGAAGATACTGACTCAAAAGCTAGAATTTTTGAGCCAGATAAAGCTGTATCAACAACTATCATAAACAACAAGCCTTTACGTGATGGTATGTAATTGATCCCTAATTCCCTATATCAAATTGTATTTGAATTTGCACTAAAATTTGGTGGTTTTCTTCATTACTCTCTTTTATTTTCTAAGCAGCACGTTCAATTTTGTCCATTCTAAAAAGACCTACTACTCAAGAAAGTGGTGATACAGAGAAGCAAAAAGACTCATATACTAGTACATCTGACGTGGCAATTTGCAATGAGGAAAATTGCAAACCAGTTGATGATACTGATATCTCACTAGAGACTAAATCACCAGATTCTTCTAAAGATTACAATGATCCGAATGATTTCAAGAATACAAACTCAAGAAATGCAGACTTCCCAAGTTTTGATCTTGGATTTGACTAGACCCGTTTTTGATTTTTCTCACAAAACAAGGAAAAGAAATAAATTGTTTTATTTTTTATTAACGATTAGCAAAACATCAATAGAAACAAATTAAGTTGTAATCTTTTCAGGATCTTTTTACGCCTTATTCTTTGACTTGTACATGTTTAGCAACACTTTGAAAAGATTTCTCGATTTCTTAGAGTAGGCTTCCATATCTTTTGTTCTTTCTCTTTGTGGATACGATGAACAAGATCTTCTCGATATGTTTGGACTCATGGATCGATGAGCACAAGATGCAGACTCTGATCGCTTAATCCGGAATGGATTTGGTGAAATTGATCTTGATCGTTTTTCTGGTTTTTCAGGCGAATTTAATTAGTAAATAAAGAAATTATTTTAAAAAAAGAGTGAATTACACGAATGGTCCCTATGGTTTGGGATAATTTGCACGTTTGGTCCTTAACTTATTTTTTTAACTTGGTACAGTCTTTTTAGGTAAACAAAAACAAACTGTAGGGACCTTCCGAGTTAAAAAAATAAGTTAGGGACCAAACGTGCAAATTAACCCAAACCATAGGTACCATTCGTGTAATTCACTCTAAAAAAAATATTGTCAAACTGGAAAGTGGGAAGAACTCTGTTTCTGCTAACCTATTCTTTTGTTCAATGCAGCCTTTCTAAATGAAAAGTCAACCGAACCTGGTGGGAATTGTCCAGAATGCCCCTTTCTGCTGTGACAAAGGTAACTTCTTATAACGACAATGCCTACATATAATTTACTTATTATATATATATGTATATATGTTACCTTACACCAAATGACTCAGCCTTTCCTTCAAAAACACAACCCTCTGTAGCAATAATTAAAAAAAATCTCAATAAGATTCATGAGAAATTTAAAAAAAAAAAAAAAAAAAAATCCACCTGGGAGAGTGTACTTCTTAGGACACTTGGGTGTCTGTGTAGTCTCTAAGTATTGATATAATCCAACTTTGTTAGCATATGCTTGACATGTTTGTAACCTCTGTAAGCAATAATCTCCGAGAAAATATATAAAAAATACAAGTTTATAACTATAAAAAAATATATATTTTTATAAAAAGATCACCTGTTCAATGCATAAGACTCGAAGGTTTAGTCTGGAAGCTTCATTGACATTGTGATCTAGAAAGTTGTTGAGTTTATACATGACAGACCCCAAATGGTCTATGGTTTTAATGAGAGATTTGGAGATGTAGTTCTTTAAGCTTTCAAACAACCTTAAGCAAAATACAGAAACTAATCAAGTAGAAAAACAAAACAGAAGTAGATAAAAATATCACAAAATATGCCACTCACATTTGTTTCTGATCATTCTTGTAATACGAATCTTCAAAATGATCTGCAGCTGAATACAACTGTTCTTTCACATTTCTTAAGTCCTATAGAAATACAACCAATTTATATTAGTAGTATAACATGGTGAAAAAAAGTATTTGACATTTTAGAAAGTGAAAAGAGACCTTGAGACCATTGGCAAAGAGACCTTCATCATAGTTGGGAGGTGGAAGAAGATCAATTACAATTTTACCCTCCATTAGGACACCTGAAAGTTTTGATAGTGGCTAAAGTTTAAATAGAGACAGACCACTTGTTGTTGTAGGGGTGAGTAAGTGAGTGAGAGTGGGTCACATATATATATATATATATATATATATATATATATATATATATATATATATATATATATATATATATATATATATATATATATATATACTTAGCCCACACACTTACACAAACAAATTTCATGATTAGTGTCATAATGGTGAGTTTGTTGGATTATTGCGTCTTGATGAAGGTAGTTTTTCAATGATGTTGATTTAAAAGAAGGTAAAACCATTTTAAGGAAGAAATGACAATAATGATGTAAAACGTGTACATCATGCATTGAAGGTTGTAGTTTGCTCTCAAGTTTGTCATTTAAGCTCTGGAAATAAAAGACGTAACGTATAGAAACCTGTTATTGAGTCCTTTTAAAAAATCACTCTCAACTAACAACATATTATTGTCAAACTTGTACATCAATGGCTTAATGCTTGTTTTAGTTCATTTACTTGACCTAACCCAAATGAAATTTAATCTTTATGGTCATATTTATAATATTAATTCTTTAGTCGACATTCTAAAACCTAGTATTACACTTGTGAGGTGGAGGGAATGCAAGAAAAGACATGTAGGGTCAACAATAATTGGGTGCGTGAAGAAGAGGGAATCGTTGTGGAAGATTTTTAGAATATAGGAAAGCGTAATTACCAATTTGCCACAACTGCTTCCATTTTAAAAGAATCCAAGTGTGAAAAATGGTCCACAATAAGCAATTATACAAAATTACAAACGCTAAATCTGTTTGCATTCTAGTTGGGATTTCTCTATCAAATTTGTTAGAATTATCGATGTGTTTAATCTTTGTGGACCTATATCTTTTTGACCCGTGTGGAATTCTATCATAAAAAGTTAAAAACTAATCATTTTTGGTTTTATGAATTTATTTTTTCATCATAAGCATTAAGATTGGAGACAAAAATCGACTTCTATGGACCTATGTCACCTCATCGATCCTACTGGCTTTATTTATTTAATGTAAAAATTTAATTACACACCCATATAAATGAAAAACAAAATTAATACTCCACTAATAATGAACACTCAACTTTTTAGTTTTTATCTCCACAGGTTGCACTCCTTTTTGTTTATCCTTTTGTATGACCTAATCAATATACAACACAATGTAATGGTTTAATAAATACATTTAGATCATTAGCTAAAGTCAGAAACACCTTGGAACGACAATTGAAGTACGAGACATCAAATAAACTAAAATTAGCCAACATGTTTGGTAAGTAGGTAGTTTTGAGTCATATTATGTCTCTAGACACATACCATATAGTAAATCTATGTATTTGAAATACTTTAATTGCTAATTTAGTTAACTCCTTTTTAATCATATTTAACATATAGATAATTTATTAAAAGAAAAAAAAATGGTGAATGTGGTGTTTCCCGTCAACCGGAAGGAATTGGAATGTCGAATTCCATCTGATAGCGTGGTTGGGTCCTTGTTATTTCATTTACTGTGGGTTGGTTTTTATTGCATATAAAATGACTTTTTTTATCATTTTTATTTGTTTTACATTATTTGTTTGTTTTTTGATTAAAAAATAAAAATTAAAAAAAACATTTCATGAATATTCATGTGGGTTTGTCCTTCATGAATACACATTCTCAAAAACATCTTCATGTGCCCATACATATTCATGAGCATCTTTATATAACACACACTCAAGAACACTAACCACCCTTTGTCACCACCGTTGACCACCAACACCGGCATTTGCCGCCTCCACTACCAAACTGCCACCACCACTAGATTTGGTAAGCGACAAACTAATACACACTTGGAAATCAACTTTAGTTCTAGAAACATATCTAAATTCGAACACTGTCAGTCACCAACATCATCATCTGCTCCCACTAAAAATGATTTTTTAAAACGACTTCAAAAATTCAAAACTAGGAAAACCTTCAAAACGATTTCCAATTTATGTCTAGATATGTGATGAGCTTCAAACGATTTTTTCCTTCAAACCCTTCTATAACACACACACACCCAATAAACCCAACGTGTAGCGTTTTCGATAGTTATAGTGATTCAGTCTGTTTTGGCAAACCACATGGACCAATTACCAATCGCATAGTTTTGTCTATATAAACCTATGAGCGATCAATATATACGAACATAACTATATGTTTACTTTTGGCATTGGAGTCCAATTAAAATGAGCGTATAATAATAAAATGCAATGTTTTATAATAATGTAGATGTTTTCGTTTATGTCAAACGATATGTTATACCTACTTATTCTTTAATACTAACTTGATACTATAGACATGTGTGATCTGAACATATTTCTATCATGTCCCATGCTATGACATTACTACCTAATTCTGATCAAAGTTTTACTTCTTAATTCCATGAGAAATTGTCGGAAAAGTCCCAATATTTTAGGAAAAGTTTCACTTTAGTCCTAAATTTTATTTTTTGAACAGAGTCCCAATATGTTAGAGATTTTGAAAGCTTAAAAAAAAACCCGAAAAATAAAAAAAATATGTTTGACGGTAGGAGCTTTTAACTTTTCTTTTAAACAAAAAACTCATATCCAAAAACTATTTCAAGTAACTTTTGTGAGCTTTTAGCTTTTGTTTTTTTTATCTAACTTTACACAGTTAAAAGCCAAAAGCTACAACTTCCAACTAATTTTGTTGAACACACGCCAAACCAATTAACATCACTATTTCTGATTTTTATTGCTTGCAACTTTCATTACAAATAACAATGTACTTTTATCCTTGATATAATGATTTTCTTGTTAAATAATACATGTTTATTGTTATAAATATAAATATTTTGAAGAGGCATCCCCAATTCCACTACTCAATTTATGACTTTATATAAAAGTAAACCAGGTCAAACCTGTGAATCCAAGGTTGATTGATTATCATCCTGCAATTTGAATCGTTAATAATTTTAAAATATTATAGATCTATAAACCCTAATTGATCTATAAAGATTAGTTGTATTTTACCTCATGTGATGGTTCAGTTTAGCTAAACAAAAGGTTGAGTGGCTCCCCTTTCTTGTTGTCTGTTTTTGTTGATGGCACAATAGACACACACATACGTACACATCATGTTTCCTTTATCTTTGTTTTGGACTTTTGCTTTCTCAGATCATAGCCAAGAAAAAGAAGATATTTGTTACACTAAATGTATGAACAAGAATATATGATAACTAAGACTTAGTGAATGGTTATGGGGTATTGAATAGTCTAATACATGATATTATATATGCTTAAATAAAACTGTCTTCTAATATACCAAACAGATTGTTACTACTAAAGCTCTAGCTGCTACAAATATATTTCATTATTATCATAACTAATTACTAACATAAGATTTATAGTACAAGGAAAGCTCCACCACAGAGAAAGATTGCCAAACATATTGAACTGATCGATGTCTTGATAGGAATCCTTCCTTTATCACTCCTTAGTATCATGGCTTCATATATTGGCCAACTATTCAATACTCCAAAACCAGCTATAAACAATTGCCCAAACAACTTCTCCACTTCCCAAATGCTCACCATTTGCATTATTCCAACTACCAACGAGAATAAACTAACAATTGATGCTGTTGTGAGGGGTAAAAACATTACGGAATGGACCCCAAACTCCATAAGACCCTGATCATATCTCTTGCTTTGTTCATCATCTTGCACTTTGCTTGTCACATTGAACCCTTGTGAAGCTATACCTAAATATTTAGCAATGTGCTCAACAAGTCCAAACAAGTAAGGCGATAATCCCTTAATTAGCCATATCCGTTGATCATTCCACCATCTCTTAAACGTGCTTCCAAATAAAATGAAGTCATAACAATCTTGTGCATATGCTCCAAGAAATACAAAAACGTACAACAAGAACCATGGATTTGTCACCTACATTTAAAAAGAACATGTTCAAAGGTAATTAAATGGACTCAACATATGTTTACAAATACCAAAAATTGAAAAACGTACCTCTGGGAATATATATAATCCATTTAAAAGAGCGATTTGAGGGATAAATGAGTATATAACAATGGGAATTGACCAAATGGGCCAAAAGGCATAGTGTGCGTAACATAAACCCATGACATGACCCATGTATCGTGACCCGAAAATCATTGGTGTATACTTGGAGAAGCCAACCTCAAGAAGTCCGATAGCCCATCTTTTGGTTTGACTAACTGCATCGATGAGTGAGATTGGAACATCACCCAAAAAGGCCGACCTACTTGAGTGGCAAAATATAGACTCCCATCCTTCACATTGCAATCGATATCCTGTGAAATAGTCCTCCACAAGTGACCCATAACGAAAGCCTAACTACACGTAAAAAAGAAGTCAAATATTTTCATATTATGTTATTAGTTATTACAAATAACAAGTTTCGAGTTTACATGACTTACTTCGAATCCCCATTTGGTGTTGTTTTCGTAGTTGCATTCAGCAACATGGTGGGCCAATTCAATAATGGCTTCCGACGTAATGGGTTTCTCCACCACACAGTCTGGTCGGAGGTCTGGTATTTCTGGTAGCACCATTGACGTGGGGCCACCAAAGAAAACTCGACGACGGAAAAAGCATCCACTTCCGACATAAGAAGGACCTTGTAAACCATCCATTCCAACAGGGTTTGCTACAAATAAACGCAAGAACTCGCCACCATAGATGTCATCTTTGTTGAGCCCATGGTAACGTTGAGGAAACTGGATGTATCCTAATTGGGGTCGAACCGATGGATTGGAAATATAACACAATGCTCTTTTAGGCGTATGTGGATCATTAGAGTACATGTCACAATCTTGAGTAAGAACTATAGGTGCATTGGTCAGTACAGCCGATACTCGAAGCTTCAAAAACACATAATAATTAAGATCAGCTTAGAAAACTAAACTCAATTAGTATGTAAAAAAAAGTTTTAATGTAAGATTACTACATTACCATTTACAACAATTAAGCCTTGATTATGTAAAAATAGACAAAACATAATATATATATAAAAGTTTTAATGTAAGATTACCACCACACACTGCAGTATGGTGACATGGCAGTGTAGTACTGCGGTAAACACCACACCGACCAGATGTGTGGTGGTGTGGTGTCCACCCTGCACAAGACCATCTTGCCATATCTTTTTCCTATGTTTTCTTTTTAAATACTTATAATTCATTATTAAATCATATATATATATATATATATATATATATATATATATATATATATATATATATATCCGTTTCCAATCAGTTTTGTGGGATGAGAGAAGAATGAGGGGAAAAAGATCAGATATCACACCCACCAGCCTCAAGATGTAAATTTAAGAGAAACACTATGTATATATAATCCGTAATCCATTCTCTAAAAAAATACTAATAATAACAATTATTATTATGATTATTCTTATTGTCATCAATAATTGTGATGGGTAATACATGACCCTTAAAATATTAATTATTTTATTTACTATTTGAAACACAGTCGGTAATTAAATTATGATTAGCAATGTACTTTAGATATTTTTAAATTTAATTGGGATTAGTATTCTGTATTAAAATTGATATGGATGTAATCGGTTTGGGAACTAGACCGAAACTAGAATAACCGAAGACTAATTAAAGAGTGAACATGGAATCGAGAATCGGATCGAACACCACTAACCGGTTCCTATTTTGTTTCTATTAAGAAGTGTGTTATCTAATAAGGTGTTCCTATCGAAACCGAAATAAACCGTAAACCGAAAATAATGGATTGACAGGATCAGGAACCAACTAAATATCACTAATCGGTTCCAATTCGACAACAATATGCTGCTGGATCTGTGTATGATAGGATTATTAATGATTTATTTTAAATAGTTTAGTTAAATTAGATAAATATAACATAAACAATATATTAAAAAGAAATACCATGAACTGATATATTTTTAAACATGCACATTATTCAAAGATCTGTGGAATACAATATATTAATGCAATATTTTCTTTATCTCTTTAATTTATCAAAAGGCATTTGCCATTGGAGAATGAGTAAAATAATATTTTATTTAACTTTATTGCCATACCCAACAAAAATACAAAATTTCTGACTTTTTAACCTTGTTATAATTTTATAAACTATTAAAGTGTGTTTATATATTTGTTTAAAAAGTATTTTTCTTAAAGGAGAACTCCCGTCCAAATAATAAAAGTGATGGACCAAAATCATTAATAGAAACTTAGGAGAACTTAAGTTGCCAAAGCACAAAAATCACATATACATAAAAAAAAAGCAGATAAGTTTTTTTTTTAAAAAAAAAATTAACGAACGAATATTCTAAATTTACGTGTAAACATTGACACCTCGAATTTATACCGAAACATACATAAAAATAAATATATAATAAATTAGGTTTTTATTATTTTTATTTTAACTTAACGAATTTTACAAAGTTTAAAGCCGATGGGTCAACGACATTTTACAAAACCAAAGGGCAGCAACTATAAGAAAATCAGATTATGTATACTAAGCAGGGTAAACACAAAAATTTAGAACATGGAGGGGGGGGTGAAAGCGACATTTTAAAAAACTCAAACTTGAGGGGTAAAAGCAAAATTTTAAAAAACATATAGGTGGAAATAAAGGGGGTTAAAGTAACTTTCTAAAATTTTCAAACTTGAAAGGGTAAAAATAATATTTTTACAAAATATAAGAATAGAAAATGTAATTTAAAAAAAAAGAAAAAAAACAATGGAAAATATGATAGATACAAAACAGAGAGGCTGGAAAAACTGATGGAAAATTCCACCGATTTTAGTTTTTAATATAGATATAACTAGTCGTGATACCCGTATATTACACGGGTTGATTAAAAGAAAATGTTAAATACAAATGATTAAACGGTAAGTTTATTTGAATTTGAAATTTGTAATAATTAAAATTATGAAAAAAAAACATTAAAAAATTAAATTAAAATTATGTGTTTAGTTGTCAGACCTGTGTATTACATGTGTTAATTATAACAAAATGTTAAATACGAAGGTTTCAGTTGTAAATTTATTTAAAATTGAAATTGAAGTTTTAATTTTGAAATTTAAAATTTGAAATTAATATAGTTATTATGGTATGTTTGATTTTTAGAAACTAAATTAATGATATATTCAAAAATGAAAAATGAATTAAATGACAAGTGGAAAATAAATATCTTAAAATTATGACAAATGACATGTGACATAATGCATGAGAGAATGACATGTGACAAAATTATTTTCATTTATTAGGTAAGGATATAGAATATTATAATACTTTCTAAACATCATTTTCCGTCATTTGGTACTTTAAATTTACCAAAGGTAGAGTGACAAAATAGATGAGTTGAATATTTTTTTCTACAAGATAAATGGAATGGGCGGGGCCGGGTCAAAACAACCTTAATTTTTCTATATTTTTATGGTTTCTTGTTAACTATTTTAAGGAAAACACTACTGTATTTTAGATATAACACACAACCCCTATATCATGCATCTATCATAATTAGATTGAAACTGTTACTCTTTAATAGCTTTAATAGGAGTCTAATGGTTGAGAAATATAATTTCGTCATTTTGACACACCTTAAAATATTGCTAGTATTAATTGATTGGGCTTACGTAGACCACTAAGATAGTGCTAGTATTAATTGATTGGGCTTACGTAGACCACTAAGATGTTTTGGTTTACCATTTTTTAAATTGAAAATGTCATGTTTTTCGATATTAATCACATTATTAATCATGTGTCCAAACATTTAACGCTACGAGCTTTATATCTATTTATTAAGAATATGGTCCAACAAAACTAAAGACGTCTTTTTGGACCAAAAAGAATGAAAACAAGTTTTGGAATCTTACCAATGTATTGAGAGCACCCGCCTTGAAATGGTGTGGGAAGTTGATGTTTTTTCCTCTTGATACATACACAAGATTTGGCATGGAGTCCCCTTTCTTGTCCTTTTCTGTTGCACCATCTATCAATACCTATCGACAAAGAAATGATTAAAACTATTGAATGTTTAATGTCCTTTTTATATGAAAACTTAGCATCAATACATGAGATAAAACAAGTATAGGACCATTCATAAATATGGTGATTTGACCTATGGATAATAAAATCGAAGACCACATAAATGGGTGGTGGGATGGTGGTTACAAAACAGTTGACAACCCTACAAATCACAGTGGTCGTATGAATTTTTTCCAATGACTGAATCTGTGATTGTTTCTTACGCTTCTCACTAGGATGACTACTTGAATCAATGGCTCAAGTTCATAATGTTTTATTTTGTCTTATATGGTAGTCGGATATCATTTTAACCTATACATATAAAGTTAAAGAAAGAATATACCTGAATAATAGGAGGGTGATGTGAACAAGCAAACCCTGGGGTTCGATATTTGTTAAATGTTTGACGTTGTAGTTCGTTCATGATGTAGTCGTGGCATACTTCACCTCTTTCAACCACATTCTCCACTTTCATCTTCATGCTCTCGTAAATCGCCTAATGTAAAAACTCATGAACATCGTCGATTATCGTTTAGAGGGAAAATCTATGAGTCCGTACAACAAACACGTTGTAGAAAGAATTACGTGGCATTAACATCAATGCGCGCATATAATAACACCTTTGGAAAAATAAAAATGATTCTCTACATGGAACGTGTTCAATATATTCTTTTAGAGAATGACAATAATTTACATCAAAAAAATCTAGCAAAAAGCCAAACACAAAACTCAAAAAGGCTATAAAAAATCATATCTAAGTTTGAGCAAATCATGACTATGTCAATCTCTAATTTGGATATTGAAAATCTTTAATTAAATCGAATCCAATTACAATTCGACACGTGATACTAATCAATCGATTTTAATTGGGTTGGTAAGTTTGATTGGACAAATTAATTTGTGCTCATTCTGATATATGAATGTATGTGAGTGTTAGTGCGAGTGAAGTAGCTAATAAAAAAAATCATGCAAGAAGAACATATATAGAGATAACAAAATAGTTTTTATAATCTTAGTTCTAATTACCTTAATCTCCTCACTCTCTAGCTCAGCCCTTCCATGGCGTTCAGAGCTGAAATATGCTTCCGGGCATCTATCCATGATATTATTATCCCGACAAAACGGCAGCCAAATCTTTGCAAAATTTACAGCCTCCATGAACGCAAAAAGAGTAAGCTCCGACCCACCATCGTCTGAAACATACACAGAAATCTTCTCCGGTGGATAGTCGTAAGCCATAAGAGACAGCGCAGTGTTGATTACGTTAATGGGTGGTTCCTTGTAGGGATCCGCCGTGCATATGAATATGTCCATGGCCGGAAAATCTTTTCTGTCGAGGACTTTCTCTAGGTTTTCAGGGAAGACTTGCCGGATAATGGGGCGGAGGCGGAAGGAAGTGGTGCTGGCCCACATGAAGGCGAGGATGAGGTCGGAGATCAAGAGGGAGGTGGTGATGGCGACGGAGATGAAGGTGGTGGAGTGGCTGAGGGTGAGGAAATGGTGATAGATAAGGGCGACGATGGCACAAATGTAAATAATTGCAAATAGACGGTTGAAGACCGTGCATGGCATGTGCTTGTATGTGTGAAGAGGTGGTCCTAATCCCATGTTTTCCATCTCGGTGTTTTCCAGTGTGTTTGGAGATGTTCATGGCCGTTAGTATTTATAAGTATTGAGATTGGGGCTTATCCGATTAAGGCTTATCAATTCATATGTTTATCTTTTATTTAAATTTAAAGTAGTTTATTTTCAGGAGATAGTCTCCTTATCGATATATGCATTGATCTTTTAAAAGGTTTTCCTTGTAACGTTTTTCGAGATAATAAAAAAAGAGTTCGGTTCTGCTAAAAAAAACATCTAATCAAAGTCAATTTCTTTAGGTTATATGGAGTGGGAGGTGTTATGAAAGGTGATAAGGGAGGTGCTACTGATGCTACACCAATTCCACAAGGAGTTAATATGGGTGTAGCAGAGAGAGGAGAGAGAAAATATGAAAGAGTGTTGTGATTGATTGATTTGTATTTTTTATATATTTTAATTTTTTTCTTCAAAATTAAACCTATTAAATTGTCACACTTCTACTCATTACATAGACATACTAAGTTTATGCAGCATAAAAAAAACTAAAAAAATCTTATGGGGCATAATGCTAAGATTGTTAACCATTCCCTACATCTGTCAACGCTGCAACTAGTGTCGGAGCTAGTGTATAACTAGTGGGGTCCATGGCCCCCACTTGAATGTAGATCCACCATGTATATGTATATTAAATTATTATTTTTGTTTATAGGTGTTCTTCTTTTGACCGCGTGGCACCCAGTATTCCATGTTCTAGTTTCTCTAATGTCTCACTTTGGTACTTCATCTTTTCAAACATTTTGATTTTCTTCCATATATTTGATTTTTTTTAAAAAGAAATTTCAAGAGGTTTTTTGTTACAGTATCTAACTGTTAGTATCTAATTTTTAATTTTTGATAGGACCCCAGTTGGTTTCTATCTTGGCTCCGCCACTGGCTGCAACACATCCCACTTCATCCCCGTATTAACAGACGACAACCACCATCAGCTTTCACACATCACAAACACAAAAGAGCGGAAAGAATAGGGGATCTGCAATCGATAAGAAAGAAGAAAGAATAGAAATCAATCTATTGCAAGAGGAGGGTGTGCAATTTTGTTGGAGTTGATCGATTTTAAGAGGGTTCTCTACCTATTTGTGAGAAGTTAAAATGTTGAGTATCCCACATCGCTGGTGGGACAAAAAAGTCAATGGCAAAACTTTCTATAAAAAAGGGCAGAAGACTATTAAAAACCAGTTACAACTATGTATTGGGCCAACTGTCTCCTTTAAACGGGTGAGTCCTTTATAGTTGTTTGGTCCGATTAATTGACCGTCTAGATCGATTTTTACAACAGTGATTAATATATTTACTTTTCAATTAAAAGCAAAATTTTTTATAAACAAATAATAAAATAATTAAGATATATTTATTCTACATGTTAATTTTCAAATAAATATTAAAAATAGAAGAATGTATCATCACTTAATTAAGTTATATATATTATTATATTACCATCTTTTAACGTAATAAACATTTTTTTAGTCTTCTTTTATGGTGTACGGTTATAGTTTTTTAAATTTTGTTCTAAATTTTTTTCTGTTTTATTATATAAAAAACACATTGATTTTAGATCCTCAAGACAACTTTATTACAGTGCAATTTGTAATTTTTCTATACTATAATATTTTAACCTCTCTTAAAAAAAAGGTATTGCATTCTATTTTGAAAAAAAAAAGACGCTGATGATCCTTTCTTTTTGTAATTTTTCTAAACTATAATATTTTATTATGTGTATCTTATCAATAAATGAAGTTCATGTAAATTTTTTGTAATAATATTTCTAATATCTAATATTTTAATAAATGACTAGAAATAAGAGAATTTTGTAAATTTTAGACAATTTAAATACGTTATATATTGGTTGTTAATTATAACTTATTTAAAAAATTGACAATTTGTTTTTAGAAAGTTATACTTATTGGGATTGTCGTTGTTAGAAATTTTTTTTTGAATTAATGTATGTGAGACACTTAAATTAAAAAACAAAAGAAATATTATTGTAAAAAGAAAAAAGATGACGTAGATAAGATAAAAAAAAGTATAGTATGTTTGTTAATTTTTATTATAAAATATCATTTAAAATAAAAATAATTAGTTGGAAATAATAAATAATAATTATATAATCAGATTATAAATTAAAAAATTGTAAAAAGTAGATAATCATCATAAAAGTTATTAGACGTTATCTTGGGGGTAAACAGCACAAAAGACACTAATTTGACACGAAGTTTACACCAAAATTCTAATTTGACACTGAGTTTTTTTCTGTTTCAAATTTGATATTGTGTTTTTCAATTTTTTACAATTTTGACCACTTAACCGGTCAACCAGGTTACCTGTTGACGTGACATGATAACATGTCAATTTTGATGACGTGACATGATGACATGTCAATTTTGATGACGTGGCATGCTGACGTGGCAAAATTTGAATATTTTCCCACAAAAGACATTAAGTTTTCATTTTTTTCGATTTTGACACTAAGGTGTTGTTTGTTTTTTCTGAGGCAATATGTCTGCAGTCTGCGGACCACATCTGTAGGCCTCTGCAGTAGAAGATGTGGACCAAACGTCTGCAGTCTGAAAAAAGAAGACTGTTTGTTTTTTTAACATCTGCGGGCTACTAAATCAAACTAAAATCTAAATAAACTGATTTTTTTAAACTTCAAAGTGATATTTTAATATTTTATGACTTTGTTATAAATAATCAACAAATCTAGATCAACTTTTATGTATTATTGTATAAAAAATTAAAATAAAAATGGTATGAATTAACGTATATATTTGATAAAAAAACCAACAACTTTGGTTGCAAAGTTATAAACTAAACATTATAATTAGGGATCAAAGAATTTGATACATAAATGGATGGAAATAAATTTCGATTTTTTCAATTAAATCCATTAAAACGTACCATAAATATTTTCTCGAGAAATTGACGATACTGTATTAAATAATGTTTTAAAAAATTTGGCAAAAAAATATAAGAATATATATTATGATTTTTTTTTCATATTCATATAAACAACTTCAACGACTATTATTATAATAAATATTTATTTATAAATTTGTCAAAAATATCATGTTTGTATTGTCGAACGTTTTTTTTAAGCTTTGTAATTTTTTTTTAATTTTTTATCATTAATAAAGTTGGAAAAATTAAAAATTAAAAAAAAAAACTTAAAAAAAAATAAAGATATATGTGTTTTTTTAGGCTAGAAGATGTCTGAAGATGTTAGAAGACTCTGGTCCACATCTGCGCCAAGAAGAGGACGCGCATACATTTTTAGGTCTGCAGTCTTCAAAAAAACAAACAGTCTGCGAAAGCTAATTTCTGCGCGTGGTCTGCGCGGCGCAGACAGAAGGGGTCACGCAGATCTGCAGACAAAAAAACAAACACCACCTAAGTTTAATTTTTTTTTTCTTTCAATTTTGACACTCTATTTTTTTGTTCAAAATCGAACATCATTTTTTCCAATTTTGTTCAATGTTGCATATTTTCCATTTGAAACCGTATAAATATATTTTTTTATTACATTTTAAATCGTATAAATACATTTTTTTCGTTTAAAAACCACATTTTTATATAAATACAAGGTTTTTTTTTCTTTTTACATTCAAAGCATAAGGTTATGCATAAATATGCATTTGTTACAATCATGAGAATCAAACTAACAATAAGCTGCGGATAAAATGTAAAAATTTCACGGGTTGCAAACTTGACCTCTGGGCCTTGATCGACTACACGTCTCCAAACTTCCAAACTCATTTTAAAGTTGTGTGATTAATATAAAATACGGTTTTTATATAACTAATACATATTTATACATAAAATTATGGTTTGAATGTAAAAAAACCTTGTATTTATATAAAAATATGGTTTTTAAATGAAAAAAATGTACTTATACGATTTAAAATGTATTAAATAAATATTTATATGGTTTCAAATTGAAAATAATTAACATTGAATAAAATCAGAAAAAATGATGTTCAGTTTGGAACAAAAACCAAAATGTCAAAACTGAAAAAAAAAATTAAACTTAGTGTCAAAGTCGAAAAAAAAATAAAAATTTAATGTCTTTTATGGAAAAAAATCAATTTTGACACGTCAGCATGCTACGTCATCAAAACTAACACGCCATTATGTCACGTCAGCATGTAACTGGGTTGACCAGTCAAGTGGTTAGAATTGTGAAAAATTGGGAAACACAGTGTCAAACTTGAGAAAAAAAAACACAATGTCAAATTAAAATTTTGATGTAAACTTAGCGTTTTTTGTGCTATTTACTTCATTATCTTAGGTTGTCTAAATAGTCAAATAGCCAAATAAGGTGTCTCTTTATCCGATCTAAAAAAACTATTAGTTATACTTTAAATTTTATAGTAAGCTCATGAATGGTGACGTTAAAGTTTGGAGTTTTCAATGGAAAATTAGTTAAAGTATATATTTAACTCAACATCTAAATTAGAACAAAATTCTAGTTTTGAAAATGTAATCCTTATTTGTTTATAATACATGTAATCAAACTAATTTAATATTAAAAATAAAAATTATCAAATACAAATTACCTAAAAAAAATTGTGTTAACAAACATATAAGATATATTAGCGACCGACAACATGTGGTGCGATTTATATGATAATTAGCGACAGGTGTCGAGATATCATAGACATACACTTTTAAACATGATCATTTTAACCTATGACAAACCGAAGAAAGAGGTCATCTATATATGACTTGGTTGTTGCTAGTTCCTATGGTTGGATTTCCAATTAGAATCGTGTAGGAAACTTAGTATGGATAGATTGGCTTAAAAGTCCATGTGATGTTATTAAAAATTTGTAATTGTAGTATTTTTGTCTAGCAAAATATCTCGATGTTCAAAACAAAAGTTATAACCTTGTGTACCATTCTTTCCATGTTTTGTTGCTACTATTTGTTTATGAACATTTAAAATAAATATAGAAATGATGGTGAGAATTGGAAACTAGGGTCTGGACTTGGATGAAGAGGATGAAAATAATGATCAAGATTTGTTTATAAATGGGTCTAATAACTGTTTTATGATGTGTTGAAGTATAATTAAGCTTTTGAACTCTATGAATGTACCAAATTTTTGGTAACACATATGGGACTTAAGACCCTAGGTTGAATAAATAATGGTTGGATCTTGTGGAATGAATTTTTTATCATCAAAGTTGTTAATTAGAGCTATTGATGCTATGATCGTATCATATTAGCACACAAGATAAGTATAAAAGTTAGGTAGTTGGTTAATGGTCACTTTGTTACGTGCTATCTAAAGCTTAATATTAATCATTCACACCTTAAGCTTGTACTACACAAGTTTGGATGCTCTTCGAGGCAAGAAATCTCAAAGAAGCGAACACCATTAGATACAGAGTCATCAAGGTGAGTAACTTGCATTACTTACGTCTTTGATATGTGTGCAAGATAATTCAAACTTCGCAACAATATCTTCATATTCTTCTTTATACTAATAAAAGAATAGTTATTAATGTCACTTGTCATTTTCTCATGATTTACGTTTTCTTTTCAAATGTTCTATAAAAATTACACCCGACATTTTCTCATCAGTTATTTATTTGATTCCTGATTTTTAGGATAAATTTAAATTCGCATTGAATAAGTTTCGTTTATGATTGTGGATAAATAATTGTATTTCTATATTGAAAATCCTACAAAATCATGTTTAATTAAATATTCATTGAAAATAATTAATTAATAATTATAAGTTTTACTATAAAAATTTAATTATTTTTATAACCGTAGTTCCCACGAGCTATAACCCAATTCTTTATAAATGACTTTTATCTATACTCTTATCTTTAAATTCAGAAGCAACTTTTATGGTTGCATTTTTAAGAATAACTTTTTCTTTCTTAGTATTATGTCCAAGGAATCTCATACTAGTGTGGAAATCACCATTTTTGGCATTCTTATCAACCTTCTCACATGTCCTTTTCCTATGAAGTAGGATATATCGTTTTCGCGTTTCAATTATAACCAATAAAAAATCATACGTACACAACAACAATTCATATACTATAAAAAAACTCATCACATGTAATAAGTCCTGTTGTCCTAATACATGAAGTATACATCTGAATTGCACAAGAACATTAAAAGTACAAGTGACTAATGCGTGTTACGCATTTGGTACAAGCCTAACCAGCATATACAATGTGAGTCCAAACAATGTAGAAGTTACGTTTATACTTCTATGCATTCTCCCATTATCAGTCCTCCATACCATAGCTTTATAAATGGGCCAAGAATTCACAAGCCCAAAACAAGCTAGAAACATTTGCCCAAAAAGTCCATTAACGTTTCCTCCTTTTAAAATTTGCAAAATGCCAAACACAAACGCAACCAAATTTACGATTGCAACCGTTGCTAAAGGCACAAACATTGGTGAGGGGACACTAAATTCAAAAACCCCATTGTCGTATCTCTTGCTTTGTTCATTGTCAACCACTTTGTTTGTCACATGAAACCCTTTTGAAGCAATACCCAAACGTTTAATGGAGAATTCAATGAACCCAAATATATACGATGAGAGACCTCGTATGAACCACATTCGTTGGTCATTCCACCATTGTTGGAATGTACCCTGGGCCAACATAAAATCAAGAGAGTCTTGAATGTTGGCCCCAAGAAACAAAAAAACATACAAAAGAAACCAGTAATCTGTAACCTGTATTTCAATCATTGCAAATGTTTAATTAGGATATGAATTAGTATTGCAAGGAGTGTAAATTTAGGTATATGCATACCTTTGGGAAGACAGATACACGATTAAGGAGTGCTAGTTGAGGGAGGAAAGAGTATATATAGATTGGAATTGACCAAATAGGCCAAAACGCATTGTGTGCATAAGCAAGGCCCATTAAAGGGCCCATGAAGCGACTACCGAACGTTAACGGATTGTATTTTGAAAATACAACCTCTAGCAGACCGATGCACCACCTTCTGTTTTGAGTTAGTGCATCGAATAGTGTGATTGGTAGATCACCTAAAAAGGCGGGCCTTCTGGGATGGAAGAATAATGACTTCCATCCTCTACAATGCTGATGAAGACCCGTAAAAAAATCTTCAGATAATGACCCATATCTAAAACCCATCTAAAAAACAATAAAAAAGTTAGTATTTAACGAGTTAATAACACACGAATGAATATTAACAAGCCCGATTTGGCTAACCTTCGAACCCCAAGAGGAATTATTTTCGTAATTTGAGCCTGCAACTCCATGGGCCAAATCAAGAATTTCTTGGCTTTTAATGGGCTTTTTAACGACATGATCGGGCCAAAGTTCACGTACTTCGGGCAATTCGGGTGATGATGGCCCGCCGAAAAACACACGGCGAACAAAAAAGCAACCACTCCCAACATAGCACGGGCCTTTAAGACCATCCATACCCCCGGGATTTATCACATAAAGACGTTTATATTCGCTACTGTAAATGTCCGCTTTATTTATACCATGAAACCGTTGTGGGAATTGAATATACCCTAAATTGTGTCGGATTGATTCATCGGCATAAAAACATAACATTTGTTGAGGCGTTTTTGGATCATTTGAGTACATGTCACAATCTTGAGTTAGGACTATAGGTGCATTTGTCATTATAGCCGATACACGAAGCTACAAAACCACAAAAAAAAAAAAAAAAACAAATAGTTTGCTACCCATATATGTTATTAACCTTGAAAAAAATCCTAAAAAAAAATCCATGTACACGATAAATACTTACCAAGGTATTAAGGGCACCAGCCTTAAAGTTGTGTGGTGAGGCCTTATTTTTTTCCCTTGAAACATATATAAGATTTGGCATTGGATGCTCTTCAATGTCTCTATCTTGTCTACTTTCTAACAAAACCTGTTTCAGTTATCTTTATAAATTTTAGTAAGTTTTTATAAAGTGTAGCATAAGTTGTAGTAAATTTTACAGATTTTATAAAACCAACCTGAATAACTGCTGGATGTTCATGACGACTGAACCCTTTGCTCCATTTGTTGAAAACTATTTGTTCGTCTTCATTTGTGATATACTCAGGATTTATGTTTCCTCTTTCGACTACGCTTTCGACTTTTATTCTCATTTTCTCATACATTGACTGATTTATAATAAGAATTTTGAAAAAATGAGACAAAATTATATAAGGCAAATAGGATTGAGATGTAACCCACAAAACACATAAGAATTCAAGTCGGTTATGAAAGCAATGTGCACTAGATAAGTCAATTTGGTTATATTTTGTCTTTAACAAGTGGAAATGAGTAAAATAAACAAATTAAGTAACAAGGATACTTCCGCAATAAAATCATAGTCTTAGGGACTATTCCGCATTTTTCTTTACAAATCATGACCAGATTCGCTGGTTTTTTGTCTTTATATACCTACTTGATATTGAAAAGGCAAAATTATCGACAAAACAAGCAAATCAATATATATATATACGTAAACTAATGATCATTTATTAACGTAATAAATACTTATTCAAAATAGAATAAAATATATTTTATAGAGACCCCAAATCGAATTGTTTGGTGGACAAATTTTAAAATAAAAAACTCAGCAAATGACACATGATGACAGGATAAGGCTGTCTGCGTCTAGTCATACTCATATATACTCGTCTGTTACTTTCAATTTCATAAATTCGTAACTACACGTTTGATATGTATGTCTATTAAAAAAAATCTGTGTTTTATTCTCATTTTATTTGTCAACTATCAAACAACACCTACCTTCAGTATGACATTAAATTTAACGAGTTTGAGATAATATTTGTGATAGTCATAAATTTTAAGGCCAAATATTATATTCTGTTTTAAAAAATTCAATACCTTTCCAATTTCTCCTAATGAATAATTCAATAACTATAGTACAACTTTAAATGTGTAATGTAGAATTATTGTCATATACCTTGATCTTGGCGCCGTCGGAAAATGTAATGCCATTTGATCGGAAAAAAGCCTCCGGGCATCTGTCGGTGATGTTATTATCCCTACAAAACGGCAACCAAATCTTTGCAAACTTTGCAGCTTCAAAGAAAGCAAAAAGTGTAAGCTCCGAGCCACCGTCATCGGAAACATACACAGAGATCTTCTCCGGCGGATAATCATAAGCCATCAAAGACAACGCCGTATTCACCACATTCATTGGCGGCTCCTTGTAGGGATCTGCCGTGCAGATGAATATGTCTAACGCCGGAAAATCTTTTTTCTCAATAAACTTCCCAAGATTCTCGGGAAAAACTTTCCGGCCGGTGGGGAAGAGTCTGAAGGAGGTGGTGGTTGTCCACATGAAGGCAAGGACGATGTCGGCGACCAAGAGAATGACGGTGGTGGCGGAGGAGATGAATGTGGTGGAATGGCGGAGGGTGAGGAGGTGGTAGTAGAGCAAAGCCAAGATGGCGGAAGCGTAGATTATGGCGAATGCGCGGTTAATGGTGGTGCGGCGGAGGAGGTGGGAGGTGTGAAGCGGTGGAGTGGCGGCGGTGGCCGGGTGAGGAGTGAGCGACATTATAAATGCACTGAAATGATCTGACCAATAAGGATACAGTAGAATATTGTTACATAATTTGACAAGCTTTTTACAATCTTTAGGAGTTTAAATAGCCTAGAAGGTTGGAAAACGTTAAGAAAGTTTATTTGTTAAAATTTGTTGTTTTGTTTATTACATTTTGATATTTTTAGTTATAATTTTATATTTATATTAATCTAACAAAAAAAGTTTTAAAATATGAAAAGGATAACGATCTCCGTGACTTCAATCGAATCCAACTCCCAAGATAACTACGTGAGAAATAGCAGGGTATATCGATGGTTAACAAAATGTGTACAAATTCAATGCAACTTTACTATTTAATAGGGAAAATAACTTTTTAAATTAATAAAGTATTATTTTTTTACATATTTTTTATTTTTTATACAATTTATATTTAAATTTATATTTATTGTTTAGAAAACACTATTTTGACAGGTTATTGAGGTGTATCTATTTATCTGTTCAATAAAAAAATCATTAAATTCATATTTGTAGTTCAAAAAACATAACTGAACATATATTTTTATTCATATTTGTAGCTCAAAAAACCAGCGTACGTGGGTGATGTTCGCAACCAACTTACAGCTAGTACGGTAAGCGTACTCATAGAGTACGTCTCGCGTACTAGCCAAGGACCAAAATGAAAGAATTTTGCATACAAATGCTAAAATAGAAACTTATCAAAACTTGAGTATTACTATATATATGGAGTCTCATATTCACGCTCTAAAAGAGTCATTTTGGAGAGAAAGAAAACTCCAACATATCTAATTACTTATAATACCATGTCGCACAAATATAAGATATACTAACACTTAATTTCAAGTTTATTAAAATACTTTTATTATGAAAATTTCTAAGCCAACAATTGGATTATACAAATGGAAATCTTGGCAAATTATTATCCAAAACAAACTTCTTCACGAATGGAGCACATAAGCATCATACTACATTAATCTCATCCATTTCACAAAACTCTTAACTTTATACCAAAATATGAACTCGTTTTAAGGAAATTTTGAGAATTAATTTTGACCTTTTTCATTAAGATGTTTTTTATTCACTATGAACTCGTCTTAGGCGTCATATAAAATTTGTTCTCTCCTTTCATTTTCATCCCTCTGAACCACATGTCATCTAGGCGTCATATCAATTTTTTTTCTCTCTTTTCATTTTGATCTCTAAACTCACAACACATGAAAATTCATTCATTTTATCATTTTCAACTCAAAACACATTTAGATACATGCTTTTATGCATGGATTACAAATTAGAGTAGAAGAAAGGAACATTTTTTACAGTACCAAAAGAGGCGGGATGGTGTGCAATGTGGTACGGTCGGTAGTCCGCTACCTTCTTGCCAAAACTCTCAACTCACATGACTCCTTCCACACTAAAAGTTTCTTGCTAATCTACCAGTTTTTCAATTCTAATAGAACATTGAATTAACTAATTTAATTTTCACACAATTGGTATGTGGTTTGTTCGATATGTGCCTGTTAATGAATTCGTGATTCAACCTTTTAAAATTTGGATTAAAGCAAAGTTTTACGATTTACATCATGTTTTTTTAAAATGTTTGTTTCTAAGTTGGATATGAAATCAATTATCGTATTTTTCCGTAAACCAAAAATTTATCCACTTAAATAAACTAGTGAGAAGACACTAAAAACAAATGAATAAAATTATATAAGGTCAAATGTGATGTCTCCACTCTCCGTTGCTCCATTTTCTATGTGGAATAGGGAATCCCCATTGTACAACTTGCCTTTATCATCATGTGGATATATCTTGTGTGTACCCCCACCAAAGAATTATTATATATGTCACGAGCGTAGTAAGGTATATCTTAAAACTTGCAAAAGGTTTTGCTGATTCTACGTTTTATTTGAAAGTTAAATTTATTTATGTAATTATTTTCTAGTCAAGAAATTGAAAATCTTCATTAATTACAAATTTTGATGACAGCAAGAGGAATTGCACCTCCTAGGCCTTAGCTTTTCCCAAAAATTGTTATTTTGTACAACATGTAACACTCGTTTTTCATGATGGATAATTTGATGGCTTAGAATGATCAAATGTGAGGTTTTTGGGAAAAACCTTGTGCCACGACGTGGTGAATGGGCCTTCACGACGTGACAAGCCAAATGCCGGAAACGCATGTCTCGATGGCTGCCACATCGACGTGGCAGCAACTGCAACCCAAACCCATGATTTTTAGGGTTTATTCCATATTTAAGCACCCAATCTCAAGGATTAGGGCATCCTCTTCAGCCTCCAACCCTTCCATACGAAACCCTAGCATCCATGCATGATTGAAGGTTTGATTTCTTGATTTAGAGTTTAATCTTTGGATTTTGGTGAAGCTTGGGGAAATGAGAGGTTCATCTTGGTGCAAAGGAAGAAGGAGTAAGCTTAGATCCAACATTCCCTTCAGATTTATGAGTTGTTGGAGGTAAAAAGTCCATATCTTGGCATTTTTTCTTCTAGATTCAAGTTTGAGGTCATGATTAGGTGGTTTTGGTCCCTTCCATGGATACTGTGGAGTTTGAGGAACTCCAGGGCTTGGTAGGGCTCCTTTATGATTAGTATATTCTGTAGAATGAGAAAAAGGAGCCATGTTAGAGCCACCTTGTGTCCATGCACAAGTTTTGGCCCCATTAAGGACTTAATGGACATAAGATTGTAGATCTAGCCTTTGAATGGAGTCCTAATGGATAATTTTGAAAACTTTATCCATTAAGTCATTGAAAAGAAGTAGATCGGAAGTTATGGTCTTTGCTCTGTAATGATTGAGATCTTAATGAAAAATATGGCAATCTATCAGTTCCCACGACGTGGTGGTTCTCTATTTCGCGACTATTTTGTCTTGGTATCCTCATGACGTGGCCAAGAGGTCTCCACATCATGGTGAGTGTTGACTTAGTTGACCATTGACTTTTGTTAATTGTTGATCGTTGACTTTTGTTAACTGTTGATCGTTGACTTCTGACCAGTTTGACTTTGGGTCAAACTTGAAGGATTTGGGTTATTGATTAAGGATATATATGTATTTGATGTCATTCGGTTCTCGGGAGTGATCAGTGCAGGGAGTGAGGGTGTTGCGGTATTTCATTGGGTCTTCGATTTAGGTGAGTTTCCTCACTATACTATGTGTTATAATATATATGCTTGTATGTTAGGATATAGGAGTAGTGGTATGTTGGTTAGAGTACTAGGGGTCGGTGGTCGTCTAGCTGAGTGTCGTAGGGGTTGTATGCAGTCATGTAGGATAGCCTGAGAACTCTTGATCTAGGTTTTCTTTCATGTTCCTTGTTTGGTTGTGTCTCTAGAGTAAGATCACCTGTTTGACTATCTATCTCACCTATGATTACATATAGCTCTGCATTCATTAGTGATCTGCCAGTAGTGACGTAGAGTATTGTATGAGGCTCGGTATATTGTAGTGAGCTGTTAAACAAGTAGACTAGTGTAGGAAGTTGTATGTGTTATATTCTTGCTTGATTGCTTGTGTAACGCCCGTAGATCCGGGCTAGTCAATTTAGAGACAATGAGCATCAAAAATGAGTTTTTGATGGAAGATTATTTAGAAGGAATAATCCTAACCAAGTGGTAGTATATGTTACAAGGGTTTCGTACATATAAAGAACGCCGAAATCGACACGGCACCGAAAGCATAAATAGTGAATTTACGATAGAGCGACTCTTAGCCTTAGAAATCTAAACAAAAGTCGTAGAATACGTTAAACCGAGAGCGTCCATAAAAAGAACGCCCAAATCTGACTTCGTATGAGGAAGTTATGATTTTTCAAAGTTTCGACTTAGCAGTGTACAACCCGAAGTTCGAATATTAGATCGAGCGGTTTATAGCCGACACAACCTAAACGAGAATCGAAGATCTCGTTAATAGTAGCGTAACGATAAAAAGACAGACGAGAACGGACGTCGGATGAAGGAGTTATGAATTTTTAACGGACCAACCCTGTCCCGGCCTGTTAAAAATATAACTTTTAAAATAAAGTCAAAATTAGCCGACGGAGTATAAATGAAAGTTGTAGAGTACGTTCCCGCCTACGCGTGGATATAAAGAACGTCGAAAACGGAGCTTGTATGCGAAAGTTATGATTTTTAGAAGTCGGAAAGTAAATTTGCGAGACCTGTTGCGAAGATGGTGACGTGGCCGAACCACAGCCGTTCAATGATGGTCTCAGAACTCGCTTCGGATGAAGACACGTCGCATCTAGGTACGCCCATCGTCTAATCTCGGAACGCGCCGCGTACGCCTTACCCTTCCTCGGTCCAGCTTCGCCCACGTCGCACCATCGAAACCCTGCCACGTGCCTCGTACGAAGCCAGTTGGTGTCCCTATCCGAACTACGCCCCGCGTAGTGCTGTTGTAAGCCTAGCGTACAACCGAAGGCTCGCGCGGTCGCGCCTATAAATAGGCTGCGAGGGCTGCCGAAGAAATCACACATTTTCCATTTCTCTCTCTAACTTCTTTCTCTCTCTAAGGTCCCTAACCCCCCCCCCCCTAAGCCTAGGTAAACCCCTAGCACCCGAAGGAAGCCCCGAGGCTCCCGGAGCCCCGAGAAAAAGGGTCTTTCGGTTCGGAAACGCTGCTCCAAGCGAAACCCGGTTTTCCAGAAAACCCGCTGTAAGTGAGCTACGCCTACGCTATTTTTAATATAGCTTCTAATTAATTATAGTAACATTATTAGGACCTTAAAATAATTATTTGGGCTATTATTATGAGTTATATAAGATTGTTGCTTAACGCTTATATAATAGTAATAGTAGCTAGACTATTAATTAGTCGCGGTTAACGTTAGACTAAACCCTAATGGTATTGATACTAGGTTTTGTCAAGGGAAAATTGTTTTAAGATAACGAAGTGTTGTCCGAGTACCGAGTCACCACCTTTTCAAGTGAGTGCATAGTTCATTTCATCTTACACATAGATATGAAGTATTTTATATAAATTACGTGTTATGTGTGCATATTGTCTGAATAGTTGCTGTCTATGCTGGATGAAAGATTTTTATACATGTTTTAAATAATTTAAACTGTATATGTATTTTATATCTACAAAATGTGTCGGGTAAAACATGGATAGATGTAATAGTTGATGTGTGACAAAATAAAATAATGAGAGGCCTCGTTATAGATGTTATTGATGATCTAGTCATCTAGCGGAGTATAGATGACGACCACGGACTATTCTAGACAGTCCTGTGGAACGCTAGCAGGCTCGCAACCTGTAGGTGTTTATTTGAACTGTGTGCTCACCAGCAGTACTCCATCCCCCACATGGTTGCCTTATTTGACATAAATTGCTGAGGAACCCCCAAAGCATATGTTGTCGCCCCGATGAAAATCCTTAGGCTAGGTCCCTTATGTTAGATGTTTTAGGGACGTAAAGTGAGGAATCGAGTTTGTTTGGTTGATGAAAATAATAAACTTATTTATTGTGGGTTGAAAACCCTATGTGCTCACCAGGTTTCCCAACCTGACCCACTCGGTTTATTTGAATCACAGGTGTCGATATGAAGTTACATTAAACTGAGAGATTAAGGAGATATAAATCACTAGTGATTATGAATGTAAGTTCTGTTTATACTTATGTTTTTGTATTGACGATGACATCCCAAATGTTTTAAAATGGATAAAAATACATTTCTTCGGAAATGCTTTGATAACGTATTTATCATGTTTTCTGGGGACAAATTCCGCAACACTTTTATTTAACATGTTACTCTGATTTTCAAACAAAGCATAAACAAAATCGGTATTTTCTGGCCGTGAAAATGGGGATGTCACAGTTGGTATCATAGCATTAGTTTAAGCGAACTAGGAATTTGTAGGATTTCTAGACTTAAACTTAGAATGTTAATCGATGATTGTGAGGTGTGAGCACTAGCTTATTTTAGGAATTGTGCCTAAAATGCTTTTATGTGTTAAATGCTTTGTGCCTGATATGATGTTATTTGTTCGGATCTATGGTCTGTTGCCAACCGGATCTGGAAACCTTATGTGTTTAGGATTCTAAACGTACGACTACGATATTAGAACTAACATGTAAACGTTTCAGAGAGATAAGGATAAATTAAACGTCTAGATCTAAATTCACCCTATTCGGTGTAAAGATCAAAATGACTAGAACCCGCAGTGGAGCCGGGAATGCAAATGGGAACAGGAATCAACCACCAGTGATTGAAAAAATACTTGTTATAGCAGATGCTCCTGAGCCAATTACAATGGCCGGAGTACAAGCCATGATACGGGCCATGTTGGCTGAACAACGAGAAGAGATGAGGCAGATTTTGCATGAAAATAGGGACAAACCTACAATGCCAGTTGAGCAGCCCGAATTAAACGATAGGCAGTCAGAAGGAGGGAACTACAGTGGAACCGTTGGTCAAGCCAACCCACCAATAGTTCGACAAAACAACCAGGATGACGAAGTCGAGAGGAATGGATGCAAGTACAAGGATTTTCTGACTTGCAAGCCATCGACTTTCACTGGAAAGGAAGATCCGATCGGAGTCATGGATTGGACCTCGGAGATGGAGTTAGCTTTTATGATGTGTGGTTGCAGAGGCAAGTTACAGACCACCTTTGCAGTACGTTAATTCCGAGGAAGCGCTGTGCGTAGGTGGAATACCCTGGGGAAGACTCTAAGCCCCAATGAGCCCCTACAACTGACATGGGAAGAGGTTTTGGTGCGGTTCAAACGCAAGTACTGCTCGGCCAAAAACCTGCTCGAGCTAGAGAACCAGTTCCTGACCTTGAAGAAAGGAAGCATGTCAATTGATGAATACACCAACAACTTCACAGAGAAGATGGAGTTCGCCTTGCGTCTTGTTCCGGATGAGCTGACGAAAATCGACAAGTACACAAAGGAACTTCCATGGGAGTACGTGGTGCCAGTGTGTCAGGCACCTACTCTGGAGGCAGCTATCTGGGCTGCCAAGTCTATGGAGGATATGATCAAGGGAAGAGCTGCCAACAAGGTTGAGGTTGGCAAGAAGAGGAAGTTCGAGGGGTCTGTAAAGCCCAACAATAAGAAGATCAAGTCTGGTTCAAAAGAGTTTAGTGGAGTAGGAAACGAAGCGAAATGGTGCAAGAAGTGCAAGAAGAAGCACTTCGGGAAATTTAGCGAGGAAGTGACCTGCTACATGTGTGGGAAGACCGGGCATTACGCCAACGAGTGCACCGCCAACAAAAGGGTGTGTTATGAATGTCGTGAAGAAGGGCACGTTGTTAAGGATTGCCCGAAGAAGAAAAAGGCGGCAAGACCAAACATTCCACCGAAACCGAAGGCAAGAGCGTTGCATATGATCCTTGACAAAAGCAGATGGCAATGAAAGGGATCAGGAATAAGGATCTATGAAGTAGTCGTGTAGATATTACCACGTGGTGTAGCCTATTAGAGGCATAGTATAGGTTGAACTTGAACACCTATGTAATCGTTTCAGGGAATAATATAAAACCTTCTTTTTGTTATCTGATGTGTCAAGTTGTTATGTGATTTTCTTGTATGGTGACTTGGGTGAACTGCGATACAATACTTGGGATGAGTATGAGTAGGTGTGAAAGGTAGTAGAGGCCTATACTACCAGAAGCACAGGAATCGCACTTGGATCAGGGAAAGTCACAAGGTTACAAAGAAGCTAGTAATTGATACCATTTTATTCAAGTATGTCGTTACCATTGTTTCGGTAATGACTAAGAAGATTGTTGTTATTCCGACCCTAGCGGTCATATCGAATTGAGTCCGACTACGAGGAGTATGTTACGTGGTTCGGAGAACCAAGTTTGATGTAACATCTGGCTTAAGCCGGAAGATTGAAATAAAAGATAATCAAAGCGATCGGTAGAGGTATCGCGATAGTTGCTTGTAGCTAGAAATGCTATCATTTAGGATATGATTAGAACATGAAGGAAGGTATAGTCTGTTCTGGAATTTGACTCTAAAAGACCTGAGTCCAAGCAATGCATCGTACGATGAGAGGTCATTAGAACATGATCCATCGGTCTATTATGATAATCGGAGGAAGAAACTTATCTCAAGTTTGTTAAAGAAGGAGTCTCCAATAAAGATCGAGATTGTGACATGAAGAACATGATTGGAAGTCTAACGTGAGATAGAGAGCGGGTCCAAGATCGGGCACCGCCTGCAGTCAGGAAGTCTTAGAGTTAGATACTCGTTCGAAGAAACATCAAAGTTACGGTTATTACTTAGGATGAAGAGATAACGTATGGAGTCATCATGTGATCCCTGTTTCGTTGATGATTCCTGGACGTAATCATCCTAAGGGGGAGATAATTGTAACGCCCGTAGATCCGGGCTAGTCAATTTAGAGACAATGAGCATCAAAAATGAGTTTTGATGGAAGATATTTAGAAGGAATAATCTTAACCAAGTGGTAGTATATGTTACAAGGGTTCCGTACATATAAAGAACGCCGAAATCCGAGTTATAACGAAGAAGTTATGGCCCGTCGAAGTTTTACGGCAAAACCGACACTGCACCGGGAAGCGTAAATAGTGAATTTATAATAGAGCGACTCTTAGCCTTAGCAATCTAAATGAAAGTCGTAGAATACGTTAAACCGAGAGCGTCCATAAAAAGAACGCCCAAATCTGACTTCGTATGAGGAAGTTATGATTTTTCGAAGTTTCGACTTAACAGTGTACAACCCGAAGTTCGAATATTAGATCGAGCGGTTTATAGCCGACACAACCTAAATGAGAATCGAATATCTCGTTAATAGTAGCGTAACGATAAAAAGACAGACGAGAACGGACGTCGGATGAAGGAGTTATGAATTTTTAACGGACTAACCCTGTCCCGGCCTGTTGAAAATATAACTTTTAAAATAAATTCAAAATTAGCCGACGGAGTCTAAACGAAAGTTGTAGAGTACATTCCCCTTTACGCGTGCATATAAAGAACGTCGAAAACGGAGCTCGTATGCGAAAGTTATGTTTTTAGAAGTCGGAAAGTAAATTTGCAATACCTGTTGCGAAGATGGTGACGTGGCCGAACCACAGCCGTTCGATGATGGTCTTAGAACTCGCTTCGGATGAAGACATGTCACATCTCGGTATGCCCAGCGTCCGATATCGGAACGCGCCGCGTACGCCTTACCCTTCCTCGGTCCAGCTTCACCCACGTTGCACCATCGAAACCCTGCCATGTGCCTCGTACGAAGCCAGCTGGTGTCCCTATCCGAACTACGCCCTGCGTAGTGCTGCTGTACGCCCAACGTACAACCGAAGGCTCGCACGGTCGCGCCTATAAATAGGCTGCGAGAGCTGCCGAAGAAATCACACATTTTCCCCTTCTCTCTAACTTCTTTCTCTCTCTAAGGTCCCTAACCCCCCCCTAAGCCTAGGTAAACCCCCTAGCACCCGAAGGAATCCCCGAGGCTCCCGGATCCCCGAGAAAAAGGGTCTTTCGGTTTGGAAACGCTGCTCCAAGCGAAACCCGGTTTTCAAGAAAACCCGCTGTAAGTGAGCTACGCCTACGCTATTTTTAATATAGCTTCTAATTAATTATAGTAACATTATTAGGACCTTAAAATAATTATTTGGGCTATTATTATGAGTTAGATAAGAGTGTTGCTTAACACTTATATAATAGTAATAATAGCTAGACTATTAATTAGTCGCGGTTAACGTTAGACTAAACCCTAGTGGTATTGATACTAGGTTTTGTCAAGGGAAAATTGTTTTAAGATAACGAAGTGTTGTCCGAGTACCGAGTCACCACCTTTTCAAGTGAGTGCATAGTTCATTTCATCTTACACATAGATATGAAGTATTTTATATAAATTACGTGTTATGTGTGCATATTGTCTGAATACTTGCTGTCTATGCTGGATGAAAGATTTTTATACATGTTTTAAATAATTTAAACTGTATATGTATTTTATATCTACAAAATGTGTCGGGTAAAACATGGGTAGATGTAATAGTTGCTGTGTGACAAAATAAAATAATGAGAGGCCTCATTATAGATGTTATTGATGATCCAGTCATCTAGCGGAGTATAGATGACGACCACGGACTATTCTAGACAGTCCAGTGGAACGCTAGCAGGCTCGCAACATGTAGGTGTTTATTTGAACTGTGTGCTCACCAGCAGTACTCCATCCCCCACATGGTTGCCTTATTTGACATGAATTGATGAGGAACCCCCGAAGCATGTGTTGTCGCCCTGATGAAAATGTTGGATTAGTGTCTAAACCCGTAACCATATTTGGTAAGTACTTGACCCGGTTGTGCATGGTCCTTTTGGGTTGCCTTCGCCAAAGCAACCTGACTGGAGAAATAATAGAGAAAGAGGTTATTATGGTTTATTAATATATTATATGAATAATATATTAATAGAGAAATCATATTTATTTAGTTAACATTGGTCAAGAATTAATTTTGTGATCAAAAGAAGTTAATTGAACTAGGGGGACTGAACTGTAATTATGTGATAGTTGCAAAGTAGGGCAAAGGATGCCCTATATGATAGGGTGGACGAATTAAAGGGGATAAGGCCTTAGAATTCATCCATGATAAGGTTTCTAGGGTTATCCTTTGGGCTGCTTGGTGGCTAAGCAACCAGATAATGATAAGGACTGAAACCCTAATTCCTACACCTATATAAAGACCCATTGGGCATTGGCATAAGAAATTCGGCCACTTGATACCTAGGGTTCCTAGAGCCGAATTTCATACCTCCTCCTCTCTCTCTCTCTCTCTCTCTCTCTCTCTTGCCTCTCCATTTTCTCTTGGTGTTTGTGAGCCATTAGAGGTACTACACTTGTGGTACTTGCTTTCAAAGACAAGAAGATTCAAGATACAAGTTGTTATTACGACATAACAACAAGAGGTATGTATTCCATTCTCCTTTATGATTTTCGAAATTACCTAGGAGCATGTTAGGTTTCTTTTGTGTTCATAATGTTGTATAACTAATAGTGAAAACATAGATCCGTATCTAGGGTTGCATGCACACATAGGATTGTTTGTATAAAACCCATCAGTGGTATCAGAGCTTTTTGGTTTTGTTTTCAATTAGATTTTATACAAAAGTATGATTTTGACATATTAGGGTTTATAGCAAATAAACCCTTAGGGCATGATTTTCGAAATTAGGGTTCCTAAACCCTAGATTTCGAAATTTTGATAGGGTTTCCCATACCCTTTCCTTAGCCTCCAAGATTTCGAATTTTAGGGTTATCCAACCTAGGGTTTTCGAAATTGCCTCCTCCCCAAGATAAGATTCCTAAATTTTAGGGATTTGGATAATGCCATATCTTGTAATTATCCCTTTAATTGTTTAATATGGTAATTAAAGATTTTGAATTATCCCATCCCGATTTTCGAATTTTAGGGGATTTAAGGGATTAGGTTAAATTAATTGTTAATTTAATAGATAATCCTTCAAGATTTGATAATTCAAATTAATTATTTAAATTGGGATTATTATTAAATCAATTTTTTAATATTTAAAATTTCAAATTAAAAGATTTTAATTTTCAGAAATTTTAAATTTGATTAAAACCTTAATGATTTGAAATGTTTCAAAACTTGGCCTCAAGTTTTGGAATTTAAATTTTGATTAAAAGTTTAATTTTAAAATGTTAAATTCTAAAACCCTAATTTTTGAAAAAGTTCAAATTGTACCATTATGGTTTTATTAAATTAATTAAGTGTATAACTAAAAGAGAGTTAATCAATCCATAATGATATGGTTTACATTTAATTAAATTAAAAGTGTAAAATTAGACTACATAGTATTTTAAAAGTGTAAAATACACCCTTATACTATATATAAAATTAAAAGTCTAATATTATATATGTATAACTTAAATGTCAGTCTTACCGTTAGTAGGCCTCATTCACGAAGCTGGTCTATAAGGGGTGTTTAAGGAAGCGGCCTGTAAAATGACCGTCATTGGGTATCCACTCTTACCCACCGCACTCTTGGCTAGTGGAGGGTCGTTAGCCGAACGGGTAGGATAGGGCAAACCCTTTCCATTAAAAGTATAATGAATTATAAAGTAACTAAATGTTTTATAAAATTCTCAAATCTTAGTTACTTTAGGCAAAAGTGAATTTGATGCAATTCCATGAAATTACACTTTGTACCCTTGCTAAGACGTTACTGGAGCGTGTGTGGTTAACCGGCACACTAAATGGGTTCTAAGCAAAGGTAGCGAAGGGTGACTCGATGTTTGTCATAGTTCGGTGGAGCGTGTGTGGTTAACCGGCACATCGAATAGGTGACTGTAACATTGGGGACACCATGTATATTTGCATGGTTATTCACACCCTGTTTTGTGATCCTCGGCATCCCAGTCACAAATCGAGGGGCATATCGAGATTTAAACATGTCATTGAAAAGTTCAATGAATCTCAAAGGATCTAGGAGTTTTCAATACATTTAAAACTTAATCTCTTTTTCGTTTTTCATGGTGGAAAATTAGTGAATCGTCATTCACTTACCTTCAAGTGTTCTGCAATTTGGGTTACGGCATCCCTCTCCAAGTTGTAGAGTATTGTGTTGGGTCCTAGCCTTAATATCTCGTTTGGATGTTTTATTAAGGACTCAATCAACTGACTTGAATTTTCTCCCGTTTTGTAGATGTCTGATTCTAACTATGGTCTTCCCAAATCCCTTGGAACAAGCTTTCCACATGAATATGATATTCCACGATTCTATCGAGGAACAAGAGATCATGCTTCACTTCCTCCACCTCCTCCTATTGTTCTCCCTAACCCACAAGTTGAAAGGCTTGAAAAGTTCAAGCTCACTCAAGCCCTTTTAGGAAGTAAACATGAAGAAGGAAAGTCAGTGTGTGCACACGTCTTAGAGATGAAGTCACACATTGATAGGTTAAGAATGTTGGGAGTCGTTGTCTGTGAGAAGCTAGCTGTTGACTGGGTTCTTCAATCGCTTCCTGAATCATATAGTGATTTCGTAAGAGAGTACTATATGATGGACCACGACGTGACCCTCATCGATCTCACCTATTTGCTTGTTGCTGCTGAATCAGCAATGATTTGGCGCACTAGAGAAGCAAAGTTGATTGGTGAATCTGCCTTCCAAACCTCCATGGACATAGGCAATGGCAACAAAAGGCATGCCATGGTCGAAAAGTTTGATCATAAGAGAAAGGCAAAGTCTGAGGTAGTTTCGTGTGCTGTTCCAAAAGAGTCAATTTTCTTTTATTGCCAAGAGAAGGGGCATTGGAGACGAAGCTGCCCTGTCTACCTGAGAGATCTAAGAGATGGGAGAGTCAAGACGTATGGCTCTACTTCAGGTAAAATCCATTAACTAACTCTATAAGTTCCTATTTTTGATTCTTGATACATTATGTGATAAGATTACATTTTTGATGTTTTGTAGAATCTAAGAAAAGAAAGGAAGCTTAAAGGAAGAAGTGAGCTGAGTCTGATCGCGAAGAAATGGATTTCGATCGCATGGATTCGAAGATCGGATTTTTAAGCTGCTACTTTTAGAGTTATGATAGATTGCTTAGGAATATGTAATAGTGTAGTTTTTCATTTGAATTGAATTGTAAGGACAAGTTTTTCCGCACCTTTTATAAATAAAATAAATTTTGGTTTTGTCTTATTTATATATTTCCTTACAATGGCATGTATGAAAAATTGACGTTTGTATATTTCTAGTTTTAGCAATGTTGAAATGGATATGATTCTTAGTTATATTATTTGTGGTAATGTCGAGAATTTACCAAATAAGGAAAGATTCTTGTCACCCGAGTTTCAATTGGACAGAAACTTGGAATCGTACAACCTGTATTGTATGATGAATGAGAACCTTCATATTTGGAAAATTAAGAATAATTCCTTGACAAAGAGTCAAGTGAAGGACTAGGAGAACTAGTACATAATTTTGTGAACTAGTCAAATCCACCACAAAGAACAATAACATTATTCGTCATGATTTACTAAAAGTCTAGTAAAGGTGATTATACTTACAAGATTAAGTGTAATTCTGAATCATTGAAAAGTTTCAATGAATGGCAGAACGAATAAGTAGAATCAATGAAGGCAGAAAGATAAAAGGTTTCTCCAATCTAAGAAGAAGGGAGAGTACTTTTTTTATCGTGTTTTATGATCGTCTTGGTAATCATAGGAACCATATTACAATTCATCCTCTAAGGACACCTTAGTGCACTAGTTTGGCTAAGAAGAGGAATCGAGAATTGTTGTAGTGGTTAAGTCAGTAAGATGTATTGTACTTCGTTCCAAAATCAAGTCTTAGAGTTATACTCCAAGATTGTGACTTGAGTGACATAATCTTAAGTAGGAATGTTCTTACACTTGCACATTTTGGTAAGTTGTGATGTCTTGAATAAGACAAAGGCCAACTAGTACCAAATTGCGTGTAGGTTTTGTTTTGATATAGACACACACTAACTCTTGAATATTTGTTTTGTCAATAAATGTTTCTTGATAAGAGAATCTAATATGTCAAGAGGTCAGTGGGAGTATAAAGATCTTGAAAAGTTTCAAGAACTAATCGAGAGTAAACCTATTAAACACTAGCACACGACTTGAGGATTGTAACCTATCGTGTTGACATATTCTTGTTTCTGTGCCATTCCAGTTTGGTCAACTATGCATATGAGTTCTACGAGTTCTCAATAGACTGCATAAGGCAAGCACCTTGTTCGATGAAAGTACATTGACTGACATAGGTGAGCTGCTAAATAAATTTGTAGCAATTGTGGGACCCTTGATGGCAAGAAATCAAGTATGAACAAGTTCTGTCCATAAGAGTTTGGATTTGTCACAAACATTATCTTATGATTATGGTTATGACAAATTCGCATGGATAGGAACACATGCACCATAAAATATAAGTATCATAAGGTTTCTCTCCTTCATGAAAATGATTGTGAGGAAACGCTTTCACTAAGAGAGATTTTAAGGAGATAGCGATTATGTAAATTGCATTCTCGAATTCGATTATGATTACGACATCCCTCTTCATAGTTCGAATTGTGAGATTTGGCGATTAGTAATATAAGTTTTGAATTAGTTTAGACATACATGTGAGCTGTCTAATGAAAGGTGTATGAGTTTGAGAAGCTTAGGAATATGAACTTTAGAAGTTAATAAGTATTGTCTTCCAGAAGTCCGACTGTTTTCTAATACGTGTCAAAGCTAGTGGGAGCATAAATGTTATGTTGGAATGGATAAAATCATCATGTTAGTGGGAGCATGATTATATTTTAAGTATTGCAAGTTGGCAATATTAATTATAGAAAAACAAAAGTTTCACTTTGCAAAGTTGCAGGGGTTGAAAAGTTGTTTTTGCTATAATTAAGGGAGAGAATGTTATACTTCGTTTCCAATCTAAAAACTTAGATCGAGAAATTTTAATTGAATTTAATCAAGGATATATTTATTGCATTCTCAAAGTTCAATTATGATTACAACATCCCTCTTCATTGTTCGAATTTTGAGAACACGACAAATAGGAACATTATGACAATATTATAGCAAGAAGCTGATAAAGTATCACGTTTTTCATTATTAATCGTATCCCATACGCTTTGGGTATAGGATCAATTGCATATGCTGTAATATTCGACCGTTCTAAATTTTTTTTTTCCAAATGCCTAGGGCAATTAAAGGGAAAAAGCATTTATCCATTGGAAGTATAGTCATAGATCGACCATATTGGCATTATTATGAATAGATAAGATTCTATTTAGAATGAGTTGTCATTTGGTAAATATGGAATTGTTTCCATATTGGGAGTTGGACTTTAAGAATCTCTATGTAGATTAGAAACTTTTATGCAAGAAGGATGATCAAAGGAATGTACTTTGAATGTGAGACTTCATGACTATGGAATTGTCTTGTAACAATCTCCAATAGAGCACTTTGTAATTTTATTGGCAAAGTCTTGGTGACTTTAGCGTTGTGATATTACGAAAGGATCGTTGCATAAAATGTTAGAATCTAACATATTCTAGTAGTGGCGAGAATTTGTATTCTTACACTAATTAATTAGGATTAGGAACTGTGAAATGAGCATCATTGGAAATGTGTTCATTTGATCTATTTTACGAAGTTAGGACCATAGGAAAACATAGTGTGCATGCTAAGAGCATGGGACAACTGTTGTTGTGATTCAAGTAAGAAGTTGATTAATCGAAACAACAAATAATGAGTAATCAATATGGTGATTAAATAAAAGGTGTTTTATTTATACTCAAAAGTTTGGGGCCATATGGGATTAGTATTATTCTTGTGTTTCACTTTGCATGTTTTGACTTCCCGAATAATAAGATTATTCAAACCCTCCACAGTCGCTCATACTTTGGAAGTAAGTATGAAAGAAGACTGTCATGAATCCGTCTGTAGATTGACTAAAGCGTTTAGACATAGCACAAGTTTGCTGCAGAGTTCATGAGTGCTGCTATAAGATTAGAGTATTGGATTAAACCCATGCTCACTTGGATCGCTTCATGGATTTTATCACGAGTGATTGGTGAGATGGTAATATCTTATATTCTTGAAACCGAGATGTGTGAGTTGTATCTTGCGAGTCGGTTACACATTGACAATATGTAAACGCACCAGTAACTTGGTGTTATAAAACGTATTGTTGTGTGTGATTCGGTGAGTGAGTACAAGCGACCATTGATTCGAATTTTATCTGTTCATTTTACCCAAAGTGGAATAAAATCGATATATGTGGGCCCCTCGATGATTTAGTGATGACACCCTAAGCGCTTGGCCAAGCCGGGACTAAGTTGATGTGTTCAACTGTAGTCTGTTGTCAGTCGTCATAAATCGGAAATCGGGAAACAACACGTGAACAGAGAGTATGATTAAAATCCATGTCTTAGTTCATACGATATCTAGAATGGATGAATATATGATCCCTTATCTAAAGGACAGGTTACTAATAAGATTAGAGTTCGACAGTGTCTTTGAGAGCTACGATTGCTAATAAGATTGTACTTGCATTTATAGTTACTAGACTTATCCAAGTGGGAGACTGTTGGATTAGTGTCTAAGCCCGTAACCATATTTGGTAAGTACTTGACCCGGTTGTGCATGGTCCTTTTGGGTTGCCTTCGCCAAAGCAACTTGACTGGAGAAATAATAGAGAAAGAGGTTATTATGGTTTATTAATATATTATATGAATAATATATTAAAAGAGAAATCATATTTATTTAGTTAACACTGGTCAAGAATTAATTAAGAATTAATTTTGTGATCAAAAGAAGTTAATTGAACTAGGGGGACTGAACTGTAATTATGTGATAGTTGCAAAGTAGGGCAAAGGATGCCCTATATGATAGGGTGGACGAATTCAAGGGGATAAGGCCTTAGAATTCGTCCATGATAAGGTTTCTAGGGTTATCCTTTAGGCTGCTTGGTGGCTAAGCAACCAGATAAGGATAAGGACTGAAACCCTAATTCCTACACATATATAAAGACCCATTGGCATAAGAAATTCGGCCACTTGATACCTAGGGTTCCTAGAGCCGAATTTCATACCTCCCCCTCTCTCTCTCTTGCCTCTCCATTTGCTCTTGGTGTTTGTGAGCCATTAGAGGTACTACACTTGTGGTACTTGCTTTCAAAGACAAGAAGATTCAAGATACAAGTTGTTATTACGACATAACAACAAGAGGTATGTATTCCATTCTCCTTTATGATTTTCGAAATTACCTAGGAGCATGTTAGGTTTCTTTTGTGTTCATAATGTTGTATAACTAATAGTGAAAACATAGATCCGTATCTAGGGTTGCATGCACACATAGGATTGTTTGTATAAAACCCATCAGAAAATCCTTAGGCTAGGTCCCTTATGTTAGATGTTTTAGGGACGTAAAGTGAGGATAACGGGAACGGGTAATCGTGTTTGTTTGGTTGATGAAAATAATAACCTTATTTATTGTGGGTTGAAAATCCTATGTGCTCACCAGGTTTCCCAACCTGACCCACTCAGTTTATTTGAATCACAGGTGTCGATATGAAGTTACATTACACTGAGAGATTAAGGAGATATAAATCACTAGTGATTATGAATGTAAGTTATGTTTATGCTTATGTTTATGTATTGACGATGAAATCCCAAATGTTTTAAAATGGATAAAAATACATTTCTTCGGAAATGCTTTGATAACGTATTTATCATGTTTTCTGGGGACAAATTCCGCAACACTTTTATTTAAAATGTTACTCTGATTTTCAAACAAAGCATAAACAAAATCGGTCTTTTCTGGCCTTGAAAATGGGGATGTCACAGCTTGTTTGGTTTATATGTCGACATATCGGGTGGTAGGCTGAGGCGGTCCTACTTTGTGCGGTAGGACAAGATACCCGAGCGGGCCAATGGTGTGTTGTAGGCCAGGTGCGGACCAACTGTATGATGTAGGCACAGGAGGCCCAGGTGAGCAGTCCAGGTGTATTGTAGGCTTGGTTTTAAAAAGCGAGATGCACTCCGATGCGATAAGGGTCCCGAAGCGCGATGCGAATGCGCGTGCATCACGTAGACGAGGCGCACAAGTAGTCATTAGTGAACCAAAATGTGTTATGCATGATTACCAGTATACTAAAACACCATAAATATATATAAATAGTAGTGCATAGTAAGCAAATATTAATAGCTAAATAACTAGTAGTCTAATAGTAATGCAAAATGAAACTAACATACCCTAATAGTAGTGCATACTACATAATAGCAAATATTAATAACTAAATAACTAATAATCTAATAATAGTGCAAAATGAAACTAATTGACCCTAATATCATTTCCATCACTCATCATCATCATAACCATCAACCTCAAGCACCATATCTCCATACTCATCACTAGACAAGCCAATATCCTCTTCCATCTCATTTTCATCAACCAACACATCTCTAGGAGGGGCCCTACTGGATCCCATTGTTTCTTTTCCTCTACTATCTCTTGATGCTCTAGTTGAATAATAAGGCTCATTTACCCCGGAGGCTTCTTCTACAACATCCCAAGTCAAATCTTCACCTTCAAACACAAAATCATCTTCTTTATCTTCCTCCATTCGACCCATCAACCATTCATTGCTCTCATTTATTTCATGTAGGAGGATAGGATACCCGTACCCTTTTTTTGTATCTACGATCTAATGCACGGTTGAATTTCACATAGACCATATCATTTAGTCTACTTTGCGCCAATCTATTCCTTTTTTTGTGTGTGAAGCTACCAAAAAACTTTCAATAACATTAGACATATCATATATCAGAATGTGTCGATATTCAATAAAAATATATGTCATACAATATATATAATATGACAACTTACATGTTGAAAGACTCCCGAATTTCTCTCACAACTTGTAGCACTACATGTGAGACTAAGGACTCGTACAACAAAGTTTTTCAAGTTGGGAGTCGAAGATCCATAAGATATCCACCACTCAGCTGCCAAAAACCAGATTTGAAAAAAAGTTAGACACTTACACTATTACATAAACTTTATAATTATAATATATAATTAATCATATATGAAGTTTAGTTATTAATAAAAGGAAACCTGGTGGTTTTGTCTTTCTTTGCCTAATTGCCATTGGTATACCAAATAAACCTTCAACATTTTGATACACGGATAATTCTGCAGAAATCTTGTCTTGGATGCTAGAATCTGGAACTAATTGCTCGATGCATGCATATAATCCTTTCATAACTTCTTCACAAGATGCGCTTTCTTGGTTATCATAAAAGGTTTCTGGATTTAAGTAATGTCCAGCCGCATGCAAAGGCCGATGAAGTTGGCATTCCCTCCTTTGATCAATGATCTCAAAAGCTTTCTTGTACTCCTCCTTTTTGTTGCAAAAACTTTTTGCAATAGCCTCCTTGGCTCTATCCATCACCTCATCAATATAGCCCATCGCTGGCTTTGTTTCCCCATCGACCATTCTAAGGACTTTAACAAGTGGTCCCGTCAACTTTAGAGCATAGACAATATTTCTCCAAAACGAGTCTTGCATAAAATATGATCTCATCTTTTTCCCAATATCATCCTTGCCTCACTTGCTTTCTGCCCACTCTTTGGACAAGATCATCTTTCTTAAATTGTCTTTTTGCTTGTGAATTTGTGATAAAGTGATAAATGATGTTGCAAACCTATAATAGCAGGTCTATGCAAGTTTCATCTTTCTTAAATTGTGAATTTTATATTAGATACAATAAAAATGCAAGACCATAATTAATATGAATGGTTAATAAAGTGTTAACTGTTAAGAGACAAACCGGCTAATAGCAGGTCTATGCAAGTTTCTTTGATTAGTAAACTTGCGCATCATGCTCACAAGACCAACATGGGTATATATAAACACATTCGACAGCATACATTTCTTCAAAGCACTTCTCACTTTAGGAATTTGCTTGCCAATGTCATCTAACATAAGATCAACACAATGTGTCGCACATGGTGTCCAAAAGAGGTGTGGTCTTTTGGCTTCCAGTAATTTCCCTACAAAGTTGACACCAAAGTAAAATTAATAATCAAAATAATGTAAATTAAAAAAAACTAATTTACTTAATATCTATTCCTTACCCGCTTTAACATAAGCGGACGCATTATCCGTGATAACTTGGATAACATTGACCTCTCCAACCTCTTTAACTATGTCATCAAGAACACCAAACAACAAGTTTGCATCCTTTGAAACTTCTGAGACATCCATAGATTTCTTGAAAACAGATCCCCGCGGAGAATTCACTAAAAAGTTTATAATATCTTTTTGCACCACCGAATCACGCCAACCGGCTGACATGATCGAACACCCTTTTTGGGCCCATTCTTCCTCGTGTTCCTTCATTTTTCCTTTAATGGCTTCTACTTCTTTCTTTAGCAAAGGCACCCTTAGCTCATACATGCTAGGTGGTTTCATTACGGGACCAAATTGTCCAATTGCTTCTACCATGATATTAAAACTATCATATGTAGCAGCATTAAAAGGAATACCTACACAAAACCAGCAAAGTTTTAACATAAAAACTGCATAAAAACCAAAAAACAGCATGTTTAAACATAAAAAACAGCCTATATAACTTCAAAAAAAACAACATTTTTATTCAAAAAAAAGCATATGAAAGGAATAGAAAATACCTGCATCATAAAACCATTTTGCTATTTCACTGCATGCTTTTCCCCTTAGTTCTTTCCGACACACCTCATTAATCGTTTGTTGTTTCCCTCCTTTACCTTCTTTTCTACCTTTAAGTGCACCTTCAGGATTTGGAGTGTAATACATATCTATAAGTCCTCTTTGTTTTGGCTTCTTTTTGGGAGGTAGTTTGCTAGTTCCTTCACTTCCCCTTTTTGATCTTATTTCAACACAATCTTCTTCTTCGTCTTCGTCATACTCATCAACTTCTTGCATCCTTGATAGCATTTGAATACTTTCTTTTGATGGTTGTTTTTCTTTCATAAAATCTGTTACTTCTTTCCGGATATGTTCCGGACATCTTGGGCAATCAGTGACGTTTCTATAACCTCCAACAAGGTGCTGTTTTAACCGGTATGCACCTCCCTTAACAACTTTTGTGCAGAAAGTGCATGTAAATTTGTTTCTAATCTTAGGGTCTTGGGTACCATATCTTCTTGTCGGATCAATGTTAGATCGAGTATCCATTATAGAAGAGTAGAAGTGTAGAATAAAACAAGGGTGAGTGATGAACTGACGAGTGATGACTAATGATCTAAGAGAAAAACGAAAGTGGTGGGGAAGAAGATGTCGATCAAGAAACAAGTAAGACGTGATAAAGAAAGAGAGAAGAAGAAGATTCAGTCGCCCAATCACATCACGTACGCATGGGTATGGGTTATGAGTATTGTACACGGCTACACATTATCTCATAATCTAGGGTATAGAAGTAGGGCCGATTAGTTTAATTAAACAATGCATGGGCTTTTTTAGTTGGATTATATATATATATATATATATATATATATATATATATATATAATCCAACTAAAAAAGCCCATGCATTGTTTATATATATATATATATATATATATATATATATATATATATATATATATATATATATCAAATAAAATGGGCCTGTCCAGGATGCACTAGGATGCACAGAAGCGTGATGCGCTTGGATGCGCACGCATCACCTCGCAACATGGACTTCGCATCGCAACAGAGTATTGAAGCGGTTTTGGCTGCGCATCGCTGCGCTTCGGTGCGCATCGCGCCTGATGCTCACTTTTTTAAACCAAGAATGTAGGCCTCGCAAGGCGGTCCAATCAGACTTGAGGTTTTTGTGTGTGCATGCATTGTATGTGTATTGTGGTGTATGGTATTTTAGGGGAACTCACTAAGCTTTGGCTTAGAGTTGTGGATTAAATGTTTTTCAAGTACCAGTGGTGATTGTGGGAATGCGAAAACGTGATTGTACACACTCATCAGTAGCATTGGAGATTCCGCATTTATTACATTACTCTGATTTTCAAACAATTGTAATTTGGAACAAATGAGTTTTCTTAATCGGGGTTTTGTGAAAGTGGTATGTTTGCCTTAACTAAAAATGAAAATTTTGTTTGTGAAAATTGGACGTTACACAACAATTTAAGCAACTTGGTCATATTTAGTGTTGGCATAAAACCTATTCAACCCTATCTAAAAAGACATATGGGTGTTTGGGATCTCTTTTCATAAGGCATGTTTGGACTCTTTTGGAGAGCATGCAGTTCACTGTAAAGAACTCCCGGGGTTTAAATATTGGCACGATATGGTTAGGGATGTTTTGTTTGACATATTTAAGCGTGCCGGGGTTTCCGCTAAGAAAGAAGCACCTGTTAATTTCTTGACTGACCCAACAGAAGGAAGGTCATCCCTCAGACCGGCTGACATTTTGATTTTTGGATGGGGATGAGGGAAACACATGTAATTTTATGGGAGTTTTAGAACTATTATTTTTCACTTGTCATTTTTTTGGAATTTCCGTTTTTTTAAAATAAAATTCCACAAAATTCTAATAAGTTTTATAAGAAAAGAGAATCATTCTATTAATTTGATAATAAAGTCTCATAAATGTTCTAAAGAATATTTGATTTCTTTTATAAATGTTCCAAAAGATTACATTATGTTATGTAAAAATATTATTTTTATAAAATATTTAATGTTTAATTATTTATATTAAATTTTTATTTTTAATAAACTCGTATACTACACGGGTCTCACACCTAGTTTTTACTATGTAATGGGTTCTTTGGCAGTTGCAAAATTCTCAATTTTTTTGAGAAGTGAAGTAGAGAAAGGGCACCCAATTAATTCTCTGCTTTCATAATTGTTTTTTTTTTCTAGCTTCTTGGTAGTATGATATTTGAAAATTAAGCTGTTCCAAACAAAATATATATGAATAAAATAACCCAGTATGCTGATATTTATAAAATTTGCTTGAACAAGCAAACCTAAAATCAATAATACCATTAAACTACATTGTCCATAGAAAAACAATTCAGCATATTTACAATCACAATAAATTAAATCACACTCTAATTATATACACAGATTCAAGCAGACAAGATCTTAGAAACTAACACCAAATTAGCCACACCCTAATTATAAATCTCAGACACAACCAAAAAAAAAAGGCGATAAAAAGAGTGGAAGTAGCTAAAAGGGGAACCAACTTTGAACCTTTTTTCAGTTTTCTGCAGCTTCCAAACTAACTCCTGAAACTTCATTGTCTGTATAAGAAATCGGAAGCTTACTCCCCACTCTCATTTTCTTCACATCTTGACTTGAACATACTAATATCCGTTTCACCATGCCACAGAATTCCCTGTCAGTATCACAAAAAGGGTAAAATCATCATTTATTATTTATTCTCATTCAGAGTTCAGACAGATGTCATTATTAAGTAGGTTAACATTTGTATGTGCATGAGTTTATAGCAGAAAGGGTAAAATGGTCATTTGACCAGACAGAAAAAAGAGGAGAGTGTAGTGTAGTAAGTAACAAACATACTGCCATGGATCGTCGCCCATGAGCATCATGTCTCCTTCATCATCAGTGAAGACAATCTCCCATTGGTTACGAGGGTATAATTGTCCTTTAATCTCAAACATCTCTTCCAGTTCATTTATAAGCTCATCATACCCATTTAATACAGTTAAGTCCACTGCCCGACCCACTGCCATGCCTTGCATTTGAACCTTCAATCATTACATATAATTAAATTTAAAAAAAAAAAAAAAAAAAAAAAACATGTTAGTCTAAAATTTGGACCAAACATGGTTAAATACAGAAAGCACAAGGACCATTTTTGTAATTTGGTCCTTATTCCAAGGTTCCAGTGACCAAAATCGGTATAAAACCTTCAAATAACGACAAAACCTGAAAAAAGTTTCAATTTTGGACTAAAACCAGTAAAAACAAAACAAAAAAAAAAAAAAAAAAAAAAAAAAAAAAAAAAAACAGAGGGACCACTTTGTAATTTATTCTAATAAGAGTAAACTACAAAAATCGATTCCAGTCCTTATTTTAATGTTCCAGGGACCAATATAACCTTCTGGACTAAACACAGTAAAATATCAGAGAAAGCAGAGGGACCATTTCTGTAATTTACTCTATTAACTATAAATGTGAGTTAAGTGTTGATGGCCCACACCCAAAACAACCCTACCCCACCAATTTTGTCATACCCTAACCTGCCCATCTTTACATGTTTTGGCATGTTACCCAACCTGCCCATTTTACCATACCCTGGCCTAAAATTTACCTGTTACCCAACCTGCCCGTTTTTTACCTGCCCTAAAACTAATATCATATTATTATTATTATTATTACCTTAGTTCGCGAACGAGTACACGTGGTTTGTTTGCTTTGGACTTCTTTTGGTGATACTTGCAACTCCTTTGTGAGATCAGAAGTTCCAACAGACAATGGACTTGGGGCAAGGGTATAATAGACATTTGACGCTGGTGGTGGTTGTGGTTGTGTCTCGGGTATAATAGGGATCATTAAATCGAAACCAAATATTCTACAACTCGAGATACTTTCTGGTTTCTTCAACTCAACTGAATCATTATTATTAGTGTTTTTCATGGTTTCTTGATGCGATTGGACAGATGATAGCCACCCTGTGTCCATTTGAGGAGGCGTGAAATTACTCATCTGCCCTTCAGGAGGCCTAGGCCTTTTACTTTTTGGTGGTTGGAGTGAAGTTGTGGGGGGGATAGAAGGAGGAGGAGGAGTTGAAATTGGTTCGATCTCCCATGGAGAAACCCTTTCAGGTCTAGTAATAGATGCAGCTTCATCCCATTCAACCTGTCAATTGTGATATATATTTTTTCATTTAGAAACAAATATTTTTCCATTAATTCATTATTTAACCTCAAAAATATTAACCTTCAATGAACGCCATTTAGAAAGCTCCCACTGGGGAGATATATCTTCAACTCCAACTATTGTCCCTGTAAACCTAAATTTTTTAAACAAATTCCACCCATTAAAATCATATCTCAAAACAAAACAACACAAACTCTAAATATTATAATTTACCTTCTTTCAGGAGAATCCTCACCCTCAAATGGCATCTTAAATCGCATCCCAACATTAAACTTGTTGTTTATAGCTTCCATATACTTGTTCAAGCCTATGATGAACTGACTTGTACTGAATTTTTTTGAAAATGTTAAAGAAAACTCGATCAAGATCCGATTTTTAAAATGCAAAAATGATATTTTATATTTATACCTTGGTTTATAGTAAACAACAAAACGGGTTTGTGTTGAAACAGCATGTGATGCAGTTGCAAGTACTCCAAGGTGCATGCTTTGGCTTGAAATTACTGAAGAGGGCATTGAACTTTGTTGGCGTGTAAATCGTCTCACACCTACCCGTAATTCACCATTTTCGCCCCTATGAAAAGGGTAAATTAGGAAAAGCCATTACATTTTGGTTTTTTCTGTAATTTGGACTTATAATAAGATATGTGCATGAAAGTATGAAAACAACAACAATAGGACAAAGTTTTTACCTAAGGAAAACAAAGGAATCCCCAGCCACTAATCTTTTACAAGTTACAAAAGTACTCCATCCTGTTGTTAGCAAATGCCTTCGTGGTTGACCTGTCAAATCAAAGAATTTTTTTTTTTCTCAAGAACATATGTCATATTCACATTATATAAAATCATTTTGTGGTTTTAGGGTTTATAGTGACCTCTAAAGATATGTTTAAATCGCCACTCTGTGCCATGAAGATCCTTGGCTACTAACTCTTGTGTTGGTGTTGGTTGAGTCATGTCCTAAACAAATTCAATGGATTTAAACATCAAAATCAAAAGATAAATATATGGATTTTGTGGTGTGTGTGTGTGTGTGTGGAATTACCAAGGGAGGTAGGCATTCATTTGCATGCTTTCGAAGCACTGAAAATCCACCATGAGTACTTGTATCTGAAGCTGTCAAGACTTTACAGAAAGAGTGAACATTTGGTCTTTGAGGCTCTTCAGGGGATTCATCAGGACTTGTAGGATCGCTATCACTTTGCTACAGATTGTTGTGAAAAATCATAAACATGGTTCTTTATAAACTTCTTACAAAAATTGAAGTATTAGAACTGGAATCTTACATTTTGTTCTGGAAGTAGAGTGATCTGTGCATAAACTTCATCTGTTTCTTGTTCGGCCTAATAACAAGATGCCAAAATTTGAGAAATTTTCAGAGATTGAAGAACGTGTGTTTGCAGATGAATCTAGAAATGAACAAACATTGTGACAGAAAGATGTTACGTACCAGTAATTGAGTATGAACAACGCGACAAAGGATCTTTGATTTGAGATTGAAGAGAGGAATTCTTTGGTTAAGTTCCTGATTTGTTGATGCCTCCAACTAAAACCACCCAAAAAAAGAAATAGAACAATTGTAGCAAATTAAAAACTTGCACGATCAAAAGAAATTTGTGAAAATAAGAAATCTGAATTTTCAAGCAAAAGGGAAAGATAATGTTTTACTTGTTCCATGTGGCCTTGAGGAAAGTAGAAAACTCTCTCTCCATCTCTTGGAACATCCACTAGTGGGCCCGTACATGCCTTCCATAGCTCCTTATACAGCAGGTCTTCACAAAAAGAAAATTGAAAAAAGAACACACATCAATTTGACAATTCCTACAGAAAACTGCACATTTTTAGCACTAAATCCGCACCAATAATTGATAAAAACAAAAAGGAACATCAAGTTTTCAGCATGTATTATGAAAGAAACGAAAACTCCTAATCAATAATATGTGAGAAACGAGGGAAGGATAGCATAACTACAGAAAACAAACAAACATAATTAGTGAAGGAGTTTTGGAATTTCACCTTCAGACGAGAGAAAAGTTGACCCTCGATTCTCCATGATTATAACCAGAACAAACTCCGCACGTAACACAAAGTCTTGTAAAACACAAATCTCGAAGAAATCAAACTACCAAAATCATCAAATTTTTCCTCATTACAAGCGTATTCAAGGCAATGATAACTGATTAAGTCTCATTTTCAGTACAAAAATAACCAGCTCAGATTAAACCCTAAAACCGCCAATCTTAGGCTACAAACACACAGATCGGAAAACCACAGCAGTTTATGATGCAATTTTTTCCTTCTTTCGTTCAAAAACTCATGAAATGTAAAAATGGCATGAGAGCAGCTTAATTATACGCCTTGATTCCTTCACTTTCTCTCTCTAAAACACTTTTGCTGTCGCTTTCTCTCACTGTGAGCCTTTGTTTGTCTCCTTTCCTGGTGGTGTGTAGTGCGTGAGCCTAACCTTATTAACCATGGTTGAGTTAGGTCTCCCCGTTGTTGTAGTACGTTGTCCTAAAGCAATTTGAGTAAAAAAAAATAAATTCTGTTTCATGTTTTTATAAATATTAATAATAATAATTTACGTTCATTGTTATAGTATAAGAGTTATACATTAAGATCTCGTTTGATATATGTTTTCTTACTCGAAAAAAAAAATTAATGTTGTTTGATTATATATCTTACTGACTGTGATATGTTTAATTGTATATGTGACTGACTGTGATGAATGATTAAAAATGACCATATAACTTTGTTATTTTATACTTTGACGAATGGAATTGTTGAATAATTATAAAAACATACAAATTGTCATACAAAATCAAAATTACATAATAATCATTTAAAAATCTAAATATAAATTGTCATACAAAGTAATTAAACATAAATCAATTAAAATTGAAATAGAAACATACTGAAATAGAAAAATAACATATTAATTTGCATACAATTCTAAAGTAAATCAGGTGAAAGTGGTTAATTAGCAATCTGCTCATGCAAAGTAGTCATATATTCAACGGCTTCTGAACCTCATTCTATGTCATGTGTGTTTTCGCCCTCAATTCTTTCACCTTGCACGTCAGGTTTAACCATAACGCTCTCTTCAAAATTTGCAAATAACTCATATTGGATATTCTATTTCTTTATAAAATTATGGATCGCGATACAAGCAATGACTATGTCTTTTTGCATTGGAAAAGAATAATGAGTCATTTGTTTTAAGATTGAGAATCTTGCCTTCAATACACCATAAGCACGCTTAATAACATTTCTAAGTTGTGCATTAACATTATTGAATGTTTCTTCTTTAGTTAAAGCCCGTCGTCTTCGAAAATCGGCTAACCAATACCTAGTGACACGGTACGGATCCATGAACCTGCGAGTATTGGTATATGCAGCGTCACAAATGTAATATTTATATGTAGGTGGGTGACATTTATTATATAAAGAATATAGATAATAAAAGTGAAGGATTTTATAGGTTATCAAAAACATGTAAAGCAGGAAATCTTAACAATTAAGTTTGCGTGCAACCTATAAAGGATCTATATTTTCTCTAATTAATAACAATAAACTATGAACATCAAGAACCCTAAGGGAAACCTATTATAATTGAAATATACATATGATTAGGGTTACATACGTTTGATTTGTTGTAGTAAACAAATCAGTTTAATCTTTTGCATTTCTTGGTCTTGGAAAGCTAGCACAAAAAGGATGATGCTTCTAATGGCTCACACATAAAACCAAAAACCCTACAATGAGGAAGAGAGAGGATATATGACGGAATTTATTCCTATGCCTTTAGGTAATGTGGTGAATGAAAATTGCACGCGAATAGGTCCTATTTATAGTTTACGTAACTTGCTGACAAAACAATATTTAAATTGATTAAATAATAGATTTAATCATAATTCAAATTATTTCCTTTTATATAACTAGGAGGCTTCCAGAAACCCTAGGAAACCCTCCAAAACCGTCCATACCATGGAGGGTTTTAGAATTGCTTCTTTTGTTCAACTATTGAACAAATACAATTCACCTATTGCACCTTCAGTTAATTCCAATTAATCCCGAGTTAATTCCATATTGATTTTGATTAATAATTAATCAATTCTAATTGATTTCACATTAATTTATTAATCATATAAATTAACAAATCAATTATTTAACAATTTATCTCATATTAATTTATTAATCACATAATAAATCAACAAATCAACTGTTTATTTCCAATTAATATATTAATCACATAATATATTAACATATCATTTTCCTATAATTTCCAATTAGCTTATTAATCATATAATAAGCTAATAAGTTATATTTCTCTCTCCTAATATCATTTCTAGCTATTTCTGGTTATGAGGGCAACCCAAAAATGACTTTGTTTTTAACTAGATGAGTATGTCAATTTTATTGTGAGCTTAGACACCTTAATCCAACAAAAAGTTATATAAATAATAGAATAAACTTATATAAAGATTATAAACCTAGTGGAGGGAATGGAAATTCGAAAGTCGAAATGAATGTAACTTATTTTAAAACTCTTGAATCATGTGTTATGCCCTCATATCCAACGCATACAAAGGTGAATATCATATTAAAATCACAAACTCCTAATAAATTTTGATAACATTCACCATTTCATATCCCCCTATACCACATATGCTGATCAACAAGCACGCCTGCATGTACACGAGTTCCATCTAGTGCACCTATTTCCCCCGAAAATATGGTTTTTAACCGTCTATGTCGTTTTGGGGCATGTCTTATTGAATTAGGAGTTGTTGGTACTATAATTTCTTTTGCAAAGCACATCATTGTAGTTAGGACCTCGTGAAAACATTAATGAATGGTTTGATTGGAGTGTTGAAGTCTTCCTTTAACCGCTCGAAAACATTCATTATGTCCTATAACATGTAAAAACATAGTCATCTTCTCTTCAATGTGTAACACTCGGTTTCGAATCGTTTCATTATTCGGGGCCGCAACCCGATCATCAGTTATCTTAAGGCTTGGGATCTTGGGGAAGAAGGATTTGGCCCTTTTTGGATGAGGGTGTTAAAGTCTAAGTGATTTGAGTGTTCGATGGTGTTTCGGAGCCCAAGGGCATAATTGTAAGTTGTTATCTCAGTCCTTCATGAACTTTGGGTTTGGTTCGGGGAGTTTTAAGGCTATGATAGGTTACTAGAAGTGTAGGGCTTCGCGTCACCTTTCTGTGGGTATAAAGTTCGTCGGAAACAGACTTGGAATGAAGAAGTTATGGCCTACGAAAGAATTTAGGGTTTTGGGGAAAAACCCTAGCACGCGGGGCGTACATGGGGAGTACGCAGGGCGTACTCGTGCGAGGGCACTTATGTGGGGCGTACCTTGGCGTACGCTAAGCGTAGTCAGCAAACTTGGTCGTGAAGCTTCGGCTTCGTACGCTGCGCGTACGAGGAGTACGTGGGGCGTACGAGGAGTGTCTAAACCCTAACTTTTGATCATGTGTACCCTATTTAAACATTAGTGTACGCTTAGCGTACGCAGAAGGAAGGATCGGCGAACCTCATCTTCGTACGGTGGACATACGACTATACGAGGGGTGCTTTAACCATAAATTTTGATCATGTGTACCCTATTTAAACATCCTTATTCCTTAGGGTTGGCCTCCTTATCAACCTCTAAAGCCCCAAAAACCCTAAAAACGAGTTTTAGCCTCCATTGTTGGGTGTTTGATCCTTTGGTGAGAATTTGGTGTTCATTTTGTGGATCTAGAAGAAGAAGGAGAAACTTGAAGACTTATTGTTCGAAGGAAAGCTTTGAGGTCCAACATTTGCATCTCTTTTTGGTAGCTTGGGAGGTATGAAGTCCAAACCTTGCCTTTTCATTTAATGGATCTTCTTCTTGGTTCATTTTTGGTCATTTTGACCCTTTTGGTTGATAATTGGGAGTTAAAGTCGTTTTTGAAGCTTGAAATTGTAGATCTTGATATATCATGGGTTCTTTGGGCATAAAGGTGCAAACTTTATAGTGGTTTTGGTTCCATGCATGTATTAAGTCAAGTATTAAGCTCCTTTGAGCTCTAGAGTCCCATTTTGCCATGCATGCACATAGAGTTGGCAACTTTATGTGATTAACCACCTTGGGGAAGTCAGATATGAGTTTGGATCCAAGTCTAAATGGATTAAGTGATAAATTTGGAAAGATGGCCATGGTTGGTGAGTACGTTGGGTGTACAAGTATGTACGTCGCATGTAGAAGCCTTCCATGTTGTACGTTGAGCGTACAAGCTAAGTACCCCCCGCGTACTCGGCAGACTTGGGCCCCTTTCGTTTTGGGATTCAGTTTTGGGTCTGGTTGTGTTGGGCCATATTGGGCCATCTGGATTTTTATGGTTGGGCTGATGTGTCTTGTTGGACCTTCTTGGGAGAAGGCCCACGAAAGGAATTGGATCCAATTTGGAAAATTGGGCCATAGTTGGGCCTGAGATGTTATTTTGGATTTTGGGCCTTTGGTCATCTTGTTGGGCCAAGCTTGAGGAAGGGTAAAAAGGTCTTTTACCCTAAATTGGACTCATAGTGTGAGTCAGGGGCTAGATGTTGATGGATTGTCATTATGGTATCTGATAGCGTGTGGATTTTAGCGGATCTGCAGTCAGAGAATATTCGTGGGATCAGCTGTTGATGGGGTGTTGTCTTTATATTGACAGTTCAGGATCGGTCAGCCAGCAGCTAGGGATCGTATGTATAATTCGGCAATGCAAGGCGAGTTGTCCTCACTGTACTTGCGGGTCGAAGGCACCAATTTCTGCCCATTGGATTGATATCCTATTATGTGACATTTGTCACCCCTTGGCTTGCCGGCCAAACTGATGTGACATTTGTCACCCCTTGGCCAAACCATACTGATCGACAAGTGTTTAACACGACGACCTGCTGGCGTCGAAACTGATGTGACATTTGTCACCCCTTGGCCTGCCGGCCAAACCGTAGCGAACAGTCGGGATGCGGGCTTGTCAGTCCCGTATAGATCTATACACACAATGTCCGCTCTTCCTCCAGGAGACTCTGGTTACAAAACGTGACCTAACAAGTATATTGCTAAGTTGTAAAGTAGTCTCACATAAATGTTATCTTGTTCTTGTTATCGTATGTTCCTTTCTGTTCTTGTTATCGTATGTTCCTTTCTGTTCTTATTATTGTATGTTCTGAACCCCTAAACTATACCTATTATAGTTTACTAGTATGTTTGTTTTGAACTGTCTCTGATTTGTAGAAAAGACTCGATTATCTACTGAGTTATGATTGTACTTTAAAAACAGAGTTTTATAAACAACAAAGTAATATAACTTTAAAAGAGTTTTTGAAATGATTTGATCACTTATAAAAGCATAAGAAATCCTTTAAAATGATGTTTATCATAGATAAATATTTACACAATTATCATTGTGTTCAACTTGTATCCCCCCCCCCCCTAAAAACATTTAAAACATTTAAAAGATTGATTATAGGGGTATGAACTCACCTTATGTGGGTGATTCAATTGAAGATTCGCGTAAGGATGAGAAGTTCCATGAATGAATTCTCGAGACACAAATGATTCACTTTGGATGAATTTTAGGGTGTTTACGGCCCAAGAACAAGTGGGTGTTCTTGGTGTTCTTGGTGAAAAGATGAAGACTTGAAGATCTTGAAGGAAAAGTGATGAATTCAAGGATGTGATTCATAGGATTCATATGATCATGAAGATTAACTAGTAAAAGGGATGAATCACTTACGTTTTTGAAGAGAAATGGAAGTGTTCTTGATGATACTTAAGAGAGAATGAGTTTTCTCGACTTGAAGATGTGAAGAATGATGAAGAAATGAAGGAAATTGATACTTAAGGGAAGGAGTTAACGGCTGCCAAGAGTTTACGGTCGTAAACTCTAGTTTGCGGCCGTAAACTCCTTGTGATGGAGTTTCCGGCTCTTTTGCAACCCAATGAAGTTTAGCTATCACATCCCTACACACAATCCTTGAATGTACTAGGCTTAGAACACTCAAACAGACTCCTAAAAATGCTAACAGATAGCAGAAACAAGTCTGACATTTGATTGGGTTGATTAGCTTTACCGGATAGAAATTTCGGGTTGTCACATCATCCCCCCGTTAGATGGAATTTCGTCCCGAAATTAGCTTTTCTAGCAGTACTTCTGGGGTTGTGCTCCTCTGAATGGTAGAATACCCACTCGTAGACCTGGGAAACTTTGCCTTACGCTCATAATAGGATTCATACTTGGTCCATCTATCATCACCTCGTGTATACGATTCGTATATAATTAAGATTAGTAAGACGGTCGGATGTGCGACTCTGCCCCAGGTCCACAACAAAACAAGGAACAAGATATAGGGCGGAAACACACATACTAAATCTGCATAATCATAATTATATACCACTCTCGCGTATACACTTAATAGTGATAGGTGGGCTGTATTCGTCCTTAGCCTATGTGCTTGAACTTGATATGTTGGACGAGTGGTAGTTCGGGAAGGTCTGTTGAGTATACGATGGCAAGGTACTCCTCGCATGAGTACTTCGGGGTTTAGAAAACAAGAGACAATGCCGAGGTCTAGGTCGGGTTGTCGTTACGAATGACGAGGGTTTCATGAATTTGATGGTCAAGGCGATGGAATTTCTAAACATATGAACTTAGTATGGTGAGGACCACGCCAATCCATGACGAATGATGACAACAGACTCTTTACAGAAACAAAAGTTAGGCCGATTTGAAAGAAACGTTTGTTATATGATGATGTATCCCGAGTGTGCTCGACAATGTATTCGGTGTAGACTTTCTAGTGCTTTCTGTTTTCTCCTTGATATTACCACTTCCACGAATCGTACCGCGATGAGCGAGTACTGACAGTGAAAGTGCTTTGATAACTAGTGTCGATACTCTATATTATGATCCTCCTCGGTACCTCTATGATCGCCTGGCATATACAACTTATGTATAATTAAGATGAATAAGATGGTCGACTGAGTGACTATGCCCTAAATCCACAACCAAACAAGGAACATGAAATGAGGCGGAATCACTCACTCTAAGCCTGCAAAATCTTAGTTATGCACAACCCTGATGTACATACTAAGCCATCATAGCTTACCTGTACGGATCTTTAGTTCTCTTACGAATGTTGCGACTTGCTCAGATGAGTGAGTTATTATAATTACTTTTAAATTTTCCCCAAGTTTTAATCTTATATAAATATAAATTAAATTTTAAAGTAATTCTTATTTCGAAGACGTACCACTGGTCGCTGGTGATTCCAGGGTAGATGCTCCTGCGGTTTTCATCAGAATTCGTCCATCCGCGCCTGAGTTCTTCGTTATTGGGCAGTCCCCCTTGTAGTGCCCAATCTCACCATAGCCATAGCAGGCCTGGTTTATTTCAACTCCGAGGACTTGGGAGATCGGTTGTGCCGACGCCCTGCAGAAACGGGCAGTGTGCCCCTTCCTGCGGCAGTTCATGCACTGCATTTCCCGACACACTCGAGTGTGGTGGTAGTTACACTTACCAAACTTGGGGAGAGTTCCAGCATATCCACTGACAGACGCTGGAGTGGCAGGTGTGGTGGCGGCGTACACAGTAACCACTTGTTGCTCATGCGGGGGTTCTTGTGTCGTTCGTTCCTTCCTCTTGTTCCCCGACTTTTGTTTATAGTCCCCTCCCTTTGATGGATCGGGAATGGATACTACCACGCCATGGCGGACTCCGTGGTCAATGAGTCGCTGGGCCATGCGTTTGGCACTATCGAATGTAGTTGGGTTAGAAGACAGTACGTCCCCTTGAATCGGGGTAGTTAAACCCCAGACGTACCTTTCTATCTTCTTACTCTCCGGGGTAACCATCCCGGGGCACAGTGCTGCCAGGTCGCTAAACCTGTTAGTGTAGGTCACTATGTCTGAGCCGACCATGGTGTGCTCCCATAGTTCTTGTTCTAGCTTTTGAACTTCGCCCCTCGGGCAGTATTCTTCCAACATCATCTCTTTTAGGTTCTCCCAACCTATTGAGTTAGCCACTGATAGGGTCAGTGACTTAACATGGCTATTCCACCATGTTAGGGCTCTGTCGAAGAAAGTGCAGGCAACAAACTTCACATTGCTCCTTTCTGGGCACAAACAGGTTTCGAAGACCGAATCTGTTTTCTCAAACCATCGCATCAGAGCAATGACTCCCCCATTTCCATTAAAGGATTTGGGTTTGAAGTTCATGAAGTCCTTATACGAACACTCCCTAGGGTGCCCGTGACTACCACCTTGGGTGTAGTTAACACCCGATCCACTCCCGCTAGTACCGGTCATGTTGAATGAAGCTAGGGCTACCGTAACAGCCGCAGCCACTGCAGCTTGGATAGCTGTCGGATCGAATTGTGGAGGAGGTAGTGGAGTTTGAGCTGGAGTTATCGGAGTAGTGCGCCTATTTGATCTACGAGGAGGCATCTTGCTAAAAAGAATACAAAGATGAGATGGAAATAAGTCTATAGCAGTGGTTATAAGCCGATAGTTGAATGACTAAGTTATCCCAGTTCTGAGTGTATCTGGTTCTGAATTTCATAGAGTTCTGGAAAACAATCCTAACACATAATGCGAGCAGTGTATCCACTAGCTCACTAAGTCAATCAAGGTTATTATTTATTAGGGTGACGCATAGGACGTTTTAGTTTCTTCGGCTGATCCCCCCTTGGAAAACTCTTTTTGAATCTCTTTTTGTTCCTCCTTGACTCCTCTGTTGACTGCTATGATGGAGTGGTTACACCTATCTGGGTTTGTCGTGCGAGAATGGAAGTGTCTAAAGAATCTATGAGTTTACGTGAAACATTATGGGGTGATCCTTACTGGGTCCTTCTATAATTGCACAGTATATACAAGTTGTATACAATTTAAGATTAAATAGACCTTCAAATAAGTGATCCTACTCCAAAACCACAACCAAACAAGGAACAGGAAGTGAAGCATAGATCACAAATTCTAAGTCTATAAAATCTCAATTATATAAAACCTTGGGAGTATACACTTCGGAATCATAGACCTACCAGAAGGGTCTTTTAAATTTTCACATATGTTATTTATAGTGCCTAAAATACTCCTATAGTATTTTAATGTAATGAACTTGGTATGTTTTTAAACTTGTTGTTGTCTTATTGTATCATAAAATACTCCTATAGTATTTTAACTTTATGTTCTGATCTAGAAATCCCTTGTGTATAGAGTTAGGTAAGTTTTAAGACTGTTGCAACACCACATCACTCCCAAACACATGTCGGTCATATCTCAAATGAATACAGTTGATCAGGCTATATTGATCCCAAATATGATTACATAACTGTCTAGGTTTGACCGCAGTGTTCAACCTTTAAATACTTCTGTTCTATTCTTCTTGTGATACTTGTTCTAGTATGTATATATGTATTAAGGTATGTATATTTTCATAAGAATATTGTTATATTTTAAAATATACTTTTATTCAGAGCACTTCGGCCCCATTGCATTTATAGTTGTATATCTTTTATAGGTTGATATACTTAGTTCACTATAAACAATGCTCTGATACCAATCTGTCACACCCCAAACCGGAACGGCGGAAACGTTCGGGGGCGGAGGACGTCATGTTTAGTATCACAACACATGCATCATAGTAATCAAAGTAACAAACAAACATTTCATTTATATGAAAGTGTTTACAAATTTTGTGATTCACCAAAGGTTAACTTTAAGTAATTAACAAAACAAGACATGAAGCTACTATGCTCCATCTTTTGAATCCCAGTGCGCGTACCTGTCTACTATTCTCCTGAGAATACAAGTTTTTTTGAAAGAGTAGATCAGCATTTAAGCTGGTGAGTTCATAAGTATTTTAGTGATGTAAAGTAAGTTGTAAGTTCTTTTAGAAAAGTTCGCCTGTTCCTCCAGAAAATCCTATATCTTCTGATATGATGAATGAAAGTAAAAATGACTCTAAAATTCCTTCTATGAGTACTAAATGGATACAAGTTATATACAATCTAGATCAAACAGACAATCATTTGCGTGAATCTGCCCTAAACCCACAACCAAACAAGGAACAGGAAATGAGGCAGAAGTCACGCATCCCATGTTTGTTAGATCTTCATTGTATATAACCTTGGCGTATTCATTTGGTACTTACGGAGTTAACTGTAATAGTTCCTTTATTTGATGAAAACATTCTTTAAGAAAATCATATATATCCTTTAGTAAAAATGGTAACCACAATAATTCCTTCTATAATCACTTAGTTTACACTAGCTATATATAATCTAATATCGAACGGATAGTTAATTGTGTGAATCTGCCCTAAGCCCATAACCAAACAAGGAACAGGAAGTAAGGCGGAAAGCACACATCCAACTACCTATCGGATATTAATTATATATAACCCTGATGTATAAACTGAGGTATTATAGAATTAACCACTAAAGGTCCTTTAAGTTATACTGGTTTAATAAAATGAATTAAACCCTTTTTCTGATAAGTTTCTAGTTTAGCCTACTAACTTTTCTATTTGAAAAGTATGTTTGTGTACTAGAAAACGGTATATTGAATTTGTATACTATGACCTGACCCATACCTGGTACTCCTTATGATTAATTGGTGTATACGAAATATATATATATATATATATATATATATATATATATATATATATATATATATATATATATAGCTAAGATCGAATAGATAGTAGAGTTGGTGCATCTACTCTAAGCCCACAACCAAACAAGGAACAGGAAATGAAGCGGAAAGCACACATCCTACTGTCTGCCGAACCCGATTAATATATATCCCTGATGTATCTACCGAGGAATCATAAAGTTAGCATTATAGGCCCCCTTCTAACTAAATGTACTAAGACTCGACTGTTCTGTTTGTCTTTTGTAATGATGTAAGTTTTCCCAAGTTTAAGACTATATTTACTAGAAAATAGTTTGCATTACCTTTTATGTGAGAAGATCACTATATGAATGTAATGGGAAAATGAAAGTATTCAGTAATATAGTATAAAGTAACTACTGAAACACTAACTACCTTAAAACCAGTTTGTTAATTAAGGTTAAGATGTGATGTGGTTGTAACCATACTGATCGACAAGTGTTTAACACGACGACCTGCTGGCATCGAAACTGATGTGACATTTGTCACCCCTTGGCCTGCCGGCCAAACTGTAGCTAACAGTCAGGATGCGGGTTTGTCAGTCCCGTATAGATCTATACACACAATGTCCGCTCTCCCTCCAGGAGACTCTGGTTACAAAACGCCACCTAACAAGTATATTGCTAAGCCGTGAAGTAGTCTCACATAAATGTTATCTTGTTCTTGTTATCGTATGTTCCTGTTTGTTCTTGTTATCGTATGTTCCTTTCTGTTCTTGTTACTGTATGTTCTGAACCCCTAAACTATACCTATTATAGTTTACTAGCATGTTTTTTTGAACTGTCTCTGATTTGTAGAAAAGACTCGATTATCTACCGAGTTATGATTGTACTTTAAAAACAGAGTTTTATAAACAACAAAGTAACATAACTTTAAAAAGAGTTTTTGAATTGATTTGATCACTTATAAAAGCATAAGAAATCCTTTAAAATGATGTTTATCACAGATAAATATTTACACAATTATCATTGTGTTCAACTTGTATCCCCCCCCCCCTTAAAAGCATTTAAAACAATTAAAAGATTGATTATAGGGGTATGAACTCACCTTATGTGGGTGATTCAATTGAAGATTCGCGTAAGGATGAGAAGTTCCACGAATGAATTCCTGAGACACAAATGAGTCACTTTGGATGACTTTTAGGGTGTTTACAGCCCAAGAACAAGTGGGTGTTCTTAGTGTTCTTGGTGAAAAGATGAAGACTTGAAGATCTTGAAGGAAAAGTGATGAATTCAAGGATGTGATTCATAGGATTCATATGATCATGAAGATTAACTAGTAAAAGGGATGAATCACTTACGTTTTTGAAGAGAAATGGAAGTGTTCTTGATGATACTTAAGAGAGAATGAGTTTTCTCGACTTGAAGATGTGAAGAATGATGAAGAAATGAAGGAAATTGATACTTAAGGGAAGGAGTTCACGGCTGCCAAGAGTTTACGGCCGTAAACTTTAGTTTGCGGCCGTAAACTCTTTGTGATGGAGTTTCCGGCTCTTTTGCAACCCAATGAACTTTAGCTATCACATCCCTACACAAAATCCTTGAATGTACTAGGCTTAAAACACTCAAACAGACTCCTAACAATGCTAACAGATAGCATAAACAAGTCTGACATTTGATTGGGTTGATTGGCTTTACCGGATAGAAATTTCGGGTTGTCACAGAAGGCGTGACCGTATACATCCTTGGTTTTACAACAGATTGGATCTTGGGAGTCTCTGATTTTAAATCATGTTTTGGGAAACAATGTTTTTGTAAACACTTTTGTTAATAAATGGGTTGTTTTGAAAAGTTTAAATTTGCTGAAATTTTTGGGATGTTACAAGTTGGTATTAGAGCCTTGGTTTGAGTGAAATGGATTAACACTCGTGTGAATCCAGTCTCAAACTAAGGAGAAAGGGTTTTAATAATGATTTTCAAAGTAAGGGTTTTAAAAATAACTTTCAAAGTTGCTTTCAAAATAACCAAAAGAGAATGTGATGTGTACGATCAGTCGGAGCCAATAAGTTGACCCTAAATTACCACACTGTTCTTTGATATTGTGATATGTTAGAACACCATGTTAGTGTTGCCTGATTATATGATGTCTGATAGCCTAGGGTTATTCCTTATATGAAATTGACATCATTACTGTAGTTGCTTAGTGTATGCATCATAGTTGTACATAATTAAGATTTTATAGCTTGATAATGTTTGGTTTGGCCTTATTTCCTGTTCTTGTTTGATGGAGGGCTTAGGGTAGGATCAGATATTCGATTGTCTATAGGATCCAATGTTATGTATGACTAGCATACACGAGTGTTGCAGGGTTGGTGGAAGTTTCATGAGTGGGTGCAGTGTATAAGCGGGTCTGCATGAGGAATGACTAACCACTCTGGGGAGAGTGAGAGCAGGGAAAAGGTGCATCCGTGGTGCGAGGAGTTTAAGATTGAGAATTTCGTATGAGAATCTGTCTGGTTTTATTGCGTTTTAGTGCCAGTCGGCTTCTCTGCTCGAATGTTGCTTGCTTTGTGCTTTGTGGAACCCATGTTGATGAGAGTTAACCATCAAATGAATACAATAAAATTACATGCTATGAAGGTTAAATAATCTTAGAATGAAGGACTCGGACCTATTGCACAGTTCTTGTTTGAGTCCAACCGTTATAAGGCTGATCCCTTTAGTCGAAGGATTATTTAAGCTTTGTTGCATGTAATTGTATTCGTGAAGTGGTTAGCTGGCGTTGGTAGGGGTTCTTCAGCAGCTGATGGCAGAGGGGGTGTGGGTGAGTCCTAGGAAGACCCGAGATGATTCTTGAGGAAAGTATGGATATGTGTGGAAGGTAGTATTGGGCCCGTACTACTAGAAACACAGGATCCATACTCGAATCAAGGAAGGTTTCGGGGATTCTAAGGGCTGGTCGGGGAAGATAGCATGGTTAGATACCATGATTCGCGACAATGTTCATGTTCCTGTTAATCTTTTGGTTGTGGCTGCTCAGGCATGTGGATGTATATGGTAACTGTTTTTAGCCCCAATGGCGTTATTGATTTTGGTTGTTTGGTACATACCTAGTGAGCCTTGGTTTGAGGCCTTAGAGGTTTTTGCTAAAGGTCGGGTATTCAAGTCGCGGGTGTCAAGAAGGGGACGATGATTATGATCAGCTTGGGTTTTGCAGCTAGAAGTGGGATGGTTGATTGATGGAATGGAATGTCATTATCTGTGGAAAGGGTTATGCCCTTTCAGTTTTTCCGAGTTCGGGGAAGGAGTGAGCAGGCTTGTAATTTCCATAGTTAGGAAGGGTAGTACCTGCTTAAGCTGGTTTGAGTTATGATTTGGTTTCAGCGCCAGTGGGTGGTAGTTCTAGCCCTAAGTGGGGGAGAACTGGGATTCTCGGGTTGAGTATTTTAGCCATTGAAGGATTTGCCAGTTCGTTGTTTTGGATTGTTGTCTTAGGGTTAGTTGGGCAGATGTTGATTGGTGAATCTTTTCCAGAAGCGGGTATGTTCAATTTCATGTGAGTCTTGATTCTCTGGATTAAGTGTCAATGTGTCCTTGATCACTGGTCATGGGGTTCATCATTCAGCGGAGGTTCTCTTGAATGTTTATTTGTGTCAGCCGAAATTCAGTGGTCGGGCCAATTTGTCATCAAGTTCAGTATGTTCTATGTTTATTTGGTATTCAGGTATGTTTACCCTCAATGATGGAATGGGAACTTGGTTCATAGCAGACTCATGTTTTGGTAACCTTTGGGATCACCATGGAAGTCTTCTCGAGCTAGTTGCGTAGTGGTGGAATCTGTTCAATCTCAACCAAGTATGGGATCTTGTTTCGACTGATCGTGGGGATGTATTCTATTATTGATTGAGGTATTATTTCGATTATCTTTGGTATTTCTTCTCTCTTTGGATGAGATTATGGGTTCCCTAAGGATGTGCATGGTGGTTTTTCATGTGAGCTGGGCAAGATAGCATTGGATCCCTTGGTTCGAATTATGTGCATGGTTCTTTTGAGTTATAGCCTTCAAGTTGGACCAAGAGTGCAGTCGTTATCCTATTCTCGGGTCGTGTGCGACCATGTTTTCGTAAGGTTTTGTTTTGGTAGCAGCATGTTGTGCTCAACTGGCGTTGTGAGGGAGTTGATTAGGTCCCTTCAAGGCAATGGAATGAGGTAAGTATCTTTAGGCCCGGAGAGCTGGGCGAATGATGCGATGACGACAAGGTCGGTGTGATATCAGGAGCATTCCAGTCATAGGCTGTGGGCCTAATGAACATGATTGTTCATTTCATCTTCTTGTGATACTTTCGGTGTTGACATGCTGATGGGAGTCGGGCAAGTCACAAATCAAGTGGTTTGGATAAGGGTTGTAGGAAGTATCAGCCAGGTATCAGGAAGTCTCTGTGGAATGTATGCATTATAACTTCGGTTGTTCGCAAGTTGTTGCTATGGTTTTGGTTTTCAAGTTGGGAATTGGTTGGGAAGTCACAAGTCATAAAGTTCTTTATGAATGTCTCGAGTGGATGCCCAGGTGGGGGTACACTTGAGCCGATAAGGGATTGGATGTAACGCATAAATTTTTGGTTTGATCATCTTTGCTCATCGAAGCAGTGGTTGGTAATGGCATAACAGAGAGTCAAGGGTTATTAAGGTTTTAGTACATCATATGGTTTGGTTTTGGGTGAAGATTGCGATCGATATGTTTTGAGGATCATTTATGCATGTTTCTGGTAGTGTCTCCAATCAGGGACCGGTGGTAGATTTATAATTGGATGCTCATCAGTTTCAGGGAAGGGTCTACAAGAAATATTATGAGTCACCATATCCGAGTGGGCTTTTGGTGGAAACTCGCATTGGGAATCGCAAGTGTATTCGTGCAACGTCTGTTTTCAGAGAGACATGGGTTAAGAAATATGTATGTCAAGGCATTAGCTGGAGGTTTTAGGATTTAGCTTATGTGTCTGTGCTCTGGGATGGTTCTACCTGTGTGAAGGTCGGGCAAGTGATGAGGCCTCAGGATTATAGCAGCATCGTATTGGTCTGTCGGTTAAGGGAATCTATATCGTGTATCTCATTGTGTTCATGGAATTGTTATCATCAGGAGTTGAATATATAGTTTGATGGATTTAGCATTGATTCAGTATGGGCGGTCTGTCAGGGAGTCAGACTAATTCGAGACCTCAAGTTTCAAATAAAGTAGGTTGGGTTTCTGCATGGGATTGTGGATTCCTCTTCTTCGGGTGGAAAATCTTGTTGGGATAAGTTACCTGAGGAAGTTAATGGTATGTTCAAGGTTGTGGTTATGTCCCTCAGGCTGTCGAGCATGTCGGGGATGATAAGGAATAATTTCGAGGACGAAATCGAATTTAAGTGGGGGAGAGTTGTAACACCCAGTTTCGAATCGTTTCATTATTCGGGGTTGCGACCCGATCATCAGTTATCTTAAGGCTTGGGATCTTGGGGAAGAAGGATTTGGCCCTTTTTAGATGAGGGTGTTAAGTGATCCGAGTGTTCGATGGTGTTTCGGAGCCCAAGGGCATAATCGTAATTTGTTATCTCAATCCTTTATGAATTTCGGGTTTGTTTCGGTGATTTTTAAGGCTATTATGGGTTTCTAAAAGTGTAGGGCTTCACGTCACCTTTCCTTGGGTATAAAGTTCGTCGGAAATGGACTTGGAATGAAGAAGTTATGGCCTTCGGAAGAATTTAGGGTTTTTGGGAAAAACCCTAGTATGCGGGGCGTACATGGGGAGTATGCAGGGCGTACTCATGCAAGGGCACTTACGCGGGGCGTACCTTGGTGTACGCTAAGCGTATTCAACAGACTTGCTCGCGAAGCTTCGGCCTCGTACGTTGGGCGTACGAGGAGTGTCTAAACCCTAAATTTTGATCATGTGTACCCTATTTAAACATCCTTATTCCTTAGTGTTGGACTCCTTTTCATCCTCTAAATCCCCAAAACCCTAAAAACGAGTCTTAGCCTCCATTGTTGGTTGTTTGAGCCTTTGGTGAGAATTTGGTGTCCATTTTGTGGATCTAGAAGAAGAAGGAGAAGCTTGAAGACTTATTGTTTGAAGGAAAGCTTTGAGGTCCAGCATTTGCATCTCCTTTTGGTAGCTTGGGAGGTATAAAGTCCAAACCTTGCCTTTTCATTTCATGGATTTTCTTCTTGTTTCATTTTTGGTCATTTTGACCCTTTTGGTTGATAATTGGGAGTTAAAGTCGTTTTTGAAGCTTGAAATTGTAGATCTGGATATGTCATGGGTTCCTTGGGCATAAAAGGTGCAAACTTTATGGTGGTTTTGGTTCCATGCATGTATTAAGTTAAGTATTAAGCTCTTTTGAGCTCTAGAGACCCATTTAGCCATGCATGCACATAGAGTTGGCAACTTTATGTGATTAACCACCTTAGGGAAGTCAGATCTGAGTTTGTATCCAAGTCTTAATGGAGTAAGTGATAAATTTGGAAATATGGCCATGGTTGGTGAGTACGCTGGGCGCAAAAGTATGTACGTCGCGTGTACAAGCCTTCCATGTTGTACGCTGAGTGTACAAGCTGAGTATGCCCCGTATACTCGGCAGACCTGCACCCTTTCATTTTAGGCTTCGGTTTTGGGCCTGGTTGTGTTGGGCCATCTGGATTTTTATGGTTGGGGTGTTGTGTCTTGTTGGACCTTCTTGGGAGAAGGCCCATGAATGTAATTGGGCCCAATTTCAAAAATCGGGCCATAGTTGGGCCTTAGATGTTATTTTTGATTTGGGCCTTTGGTCATCTTGTTGGGCCAAGCTTGAGGAAGAGTAAAAAGGTATTTTACCCTAACTTGGACTCATAGTGTGAGTCGGGGGCTAGATTTTGATGGGTGTTCATTGTGGTATCTGATAGCGCGTGGATTTTAGCGAATCTGCAGTTAGAAATTATTCATGGGATCAGCTGTTTATGGGGTGCTGTCTTGATATTGACAGTTCGGGGATCGGTCAACCAATAGCCCGGGATCGTCTGTGTAATTCGGTAATGCGATGTGAGTTGTCCTCACTGTACTTGCGGATCGAAGGCACCAATGTCGGGCCATTGGATTGATATCCTTTTATGCATGCTTCTGTGCTGTTATGATTTGTTAGATCGGTATCCTGGTAGATACGATGTTGCTATGCTGTTATGATCTGTTAGATCGGTATCCTGGTAGATAGGATGTTGCTATGCTTAGTGATCTGTAGATCTGTTTGTCTGGCTGTAGACTGTCGTATGATTATCTTTTATATGTGCACATGTTTGGTTGGTGGCTGAGGCTGCACTGCTATGTGAGGAAGCCAGCAGGCCGGGGCATTCCAACCCGATGGTTGAATGGGCCCGAGGGTATTCCATCCCGAGGATGACTGGACCCGTAGTATGTTGGCATTCCAACCCGATGGTTGAGGGCTTGGGGTATTCCAACCCGATGGTTGACTGGACCCATAGTATGTTGGCATTCCAACCCAATGGTTGAGGGCCTGGGGTATTCCAAACTGATGGTTGACTGGACCCATAGTATGTTGGCATTCCAACCCGATGGTTGAGGGCCTGGGGTATTCCAACCCGATGGTTGACTGGACCCATAGTATGTTGGCATTCCAACCCGATGATTGAGGGGGTATTCCAACCCAATGGTTGACTGGACCCATAGTATGTTGGAATTCCAACCCGATGGTTGAGGGCATGGGGTATTCCAACCCGATGGTTAATTGGACCCATAGTATGATGTTTGTGATATGTGTTATTTGTTGTGTGTTGGTACTTTGGGGGAACTCACTAAGCTTTATGCTTACAGTTTTGATTATGGTTTCAGGTTCTTCAGATGATGTGTGGCAAGGCGAAGGCGTGACCGTACACATCCTTGGTTTTACAACAGATTGGATCTTGGGAGACTCTGATTTTAAATCATGTTTTGGGAAACAATGTTTTTGTAAACGCTTTTGTTAATAAATGGGTTGTTTTGAAAACTTTAAATTTGCTGAAATTTTTGGGATGTTACATCCCTCACCAACTGCTGCACCTCAATATCTGGTGTAAACTCGGCCCTAAACTGGGTCACAAACTCATCCCAAGTCATCATATCCAGGGCTTCGCCTCCCAAAGCGAAGTCTACCTCCTCGCCACCAATCTCAAGCTCTGTCTTTCAGAAGAAAGGAAGCAAATCTAACCTTTGACCCCTCAGGGCAGAAACTCTTCCAGAAAATGTTCGCTATATCCGCTAACCATCTCCTACTAGCAATGGGGTCCTTTTCCCCAAAGAACTCGGGAGCTCCACAAGCATGAAACAGTCGGAAGGAAAGAGTGTGAGGTCCCACAATAGCCATGATCTCAGTACGGAACGCGCCCATATGCTCATCCAGAATCTCCATAGTCCCCTCCTTGATTGTCCCACAGATCACAAGAGTCTGCTCCAAAATACCATAGGTAATCTCCGACAAGATAAACTCTCGCATACGCCTATCAATCGGCTCAGTGCCAACACCTAAGCCCGAACTAGATCCTCCATCACCATTTTGAAGAGCAACCATACAATAATCAGAACATACCCAAGAATCCTCATTCGCAGGCTTCTTGGATTCTCTGTGACTCCCCTCGATTCGAGTATGGATCTTGTGCTTTCAGTAGTACGGGACCAATACTACCTTCCACACCTATCCATACTTTCCTCAAGTGTTATTCTGAATCCTCCAAGTCGCCTTCTCAAATCGGTACTCCGAGTACCTGCTAATCAACATAACCAAACCCACTAATGCACTTCCTAGGATCTCCTAGGTTCCGACCTCTCTCTGCCATCAGCTGTTGAAGAACTCCCACTAATATCAACTAACTACTTCATGAATATAATCACATGACACAAAGCTTAGATAATCCTTTGAGTAACAGACTCAACCCTACATCGATTAGACTCAACTGAGAGCTTCGTAGTAGAGTCAAATCCATCACTCTGAGATTATTTAACCTTTGGAACATGTGACCTGACATATTCACTTAATAGTTAACTCACATCACTAAGAGTTCCACAAAGCACAAAGGAAGCAACATTCTTGCAGTAACACTCCAAGCCATAAAACAAACAAAGAACCTCCAAAGCTCACTTACTACAACCCATGCTAGGAACTTCCACTCTCACTACCGGTTGCCTTATGCATGCAAATTATACACAATACAAGATCAAATAGACTGTCGAATAAAAGACTCTACCCTAAGATCATAACCAAACAAGGAACAGAAAATAAGGCCAAATCATTCATTCTATGGCTATATGATCCTAATCGTATACAATTTTTAAAGCATACACTTAGCAATCAATTCTACTAATACATATTCCAAATCTAGGATAACATCCAATTCTCCTAGGCACTAAGACATCACATATCAGGCCAATCTATCATGCAATTCCTGAAAGTATCTCTAGCCTCATCCTAGCATGCAAGCATTTATATAATATATCATATCAACATGTATGGGTATTCTGGAAATCACTTACTTGAGCTCGATCGATTTCACGCATCACACCCCCTTTTCCTTTTTTAAAATAATCTTTTTAGAAATTAGTTTTCTTATAAAAAGGTTACCAACTCCTCAGTTTGAGTTCAGTCACACCCGAGAGTGTGCTCAAATCCCTCAAACCAAGGCTCTGATACCAACTTGTAACATCCCCAAAATCCAGGGTAAAATTTTCATTTTTAAAACAAATAATCATACAACGAGTTGTTCCAAAACCGATCAAAGTGAATATTTATTATTTAAACATCAGAGTAATATAATTAATTGCCAACGCGGAAAAACTCTGAGGGATGTTGTGCAGTCACGCCGGGCCCTTCCCTTTTGAACCAGAAGTGCCTGAAACCATAAATATGAAACCGTAAGCACAAATCTTAGTGAGTTCCCCAAAATACCGCATACCACATATATACATATATAACAACACGTGGCTGTGTCGGGTCCGTATCAACCCCGAGTCCATAATGACTATATGTAACAACTTGTAGCTATGTCGGGTCCGTATCAACCCCGGGTCCGTAATGACTCCGATCCCATATAGCTCAATACATAAATCATACAAGCATATAAGCATGATTCACAAAGACACCAAGCACGTGCAGGCATATCAGCAAGTGTCACAAAGACAACAATCATCCTACAAACATAATCCAGTGGGCCGGCATTGGTGCCTTTGACCCACGAGTACAGTGAAGAGACTCACCTCACCGTCTGAAAGAATAGTTGCACCGATCATTGCTCTAAAAGTTGTTTCTACCAGTCACCTATACAATTAACAGGAACCCAAGTCTCAAACTTTAAATCAAATTACCCAAAATGCCCTTACGTCAAACTTGGTCAACCCTGATAAAGTCAAAGTCAATAGTCAAGGTCCAAAAGTCAATATTTCTTCCTAGCAGAGGACGCCCTGCGTACCAAGAGAGTACGCCCATCATACTCTGATGTTGACCAACAGCGGGGCGCTGACCGCGTACGCACAGTGTACCAGCAGGTACGCCCAGGGTATGCAACCCAGTACCAAAACTCCATTAAGAGCTTATTCCATTAATCCCTTACGTCGAAAACTCATATCCATACCCAAAATGATGTCCTAAGTCATAAAGTTTCCAACTTTATGACTTTGCATGGCTATAAAGTGCTTAATGTCCAGAACCCTAAGTTCTGAACCCAATAAGACATCACAACTCTTGTATAGAAGGGATAAAAGGGCCAATATCACATTTTAATGGTTCATAATAGCTCCATAATGGATAAAGTTTCCAACTTTATCCATTAGAATGGTCCCAACAAACAAGATCTAGTCTGTAAGTCTCAAAGGGACCTAAAAGTGCATCTTTTTCAACTTAATCCATTAAGTCCAAGTCTCCAACCTTCATATCTTAATCAAAATGATGTTTAGATGGATAAAGTTTCCAAATTTATCCATAACAAGGTCACAAAATTGATGCACTTAAAGTGATCAAAAGCTCATAACACCCAAAATTAGCTAGATCTAACAATTTCATCATCAAAATTCAAACTTTATACCTCTAGAAGAAAGATCAAGTTGAACAAAGTGTGGATCTACAAGCTCAAATGCAACCAAAACTTATTCAATGAGTTCCTGCTTCTCCAAGGTGCACCAAGAACACTCCAAAGCACTTAAAAACACCTTCTTTTTGCTCACAAGGCTCAATCTGGGGTTAGGGGTTCAAGAGAGGGTGTCAGAGAGATGGAGGTTGCGAATGGAACAGTTTTGGGGGAGTTAAGGAGATTAAATAGGGCTCAAACCACGAAAATAAGGTTTAGGAACTGATCGCATACACCTAATGTACTCAATTTACAACCAGTGTACTAGGTATTCCCTAGTACGCCCATCGTGCACGTTGAGTACGCCCAACGTACGCGGCTAAACCCAAAACCGCCCTAAATTCAAACGGTCATAACTTCTTCGTTTCAACTCCGATTTCGACTATCTTTATATCCACGGAAAGGTGTTGAGAAGATCTACAACCCTATAAACTCTCCTTTGACTTAAAACTTACCGAACGTAAATCCAAAATTCATAAAAGGCTCGAACTATCACTGTACGGTTATACCCTTGGGCTCCAAAGCACCAACCGAACTCTCCGATCACCTAATCTACATTACCCACATCCAAAGGGGTCTAAATATCTCTTTCCCCCAAGGCCCGAAGACTTATGCTAACTGGTCTTTGGGTCACGGCCCCGAATTATCAAACGATTCGAAAGAGGGTGTTACAAGTTTGGGCTTTTCTACTTTCAGAGTTTGTACCACCCTTTACACTTTTTTATTTTGGAATTTTATTCTCCATGATCAACATCTTCAACCCCTTCTCACTCACATACCCAAGCATTTGGTTCTTTAGAGTACAAATCTTTGTATCTTATTCTTCGAAAACTTCAGCCATGTACAACATTCCTCATTTCGGACCATAGAAATTACTAGGTTCCCTTTGTCACTTTCCACTTATGATCAAGAAAATCAACATGTGTCCTTCAGTATCTAACTTCCCCACTTAAATTAAATTAGTAAAATGGGTTTTAACATATCACAACCATAGTTCTATGTGTTTTACTTCATCATCGACCAATGCATCATTTTAATTAATCTTTTGATCCAACTACTTCTTTTTATCTTCTATTTCATATCATACAGACTCTCTATATTTATAATACCCGTTAACCTACTTAATAAGTTCTTAAGCTCTTTTTTATGCCACTTAACACCTCTTTGGATGATAACGAGCATATTCCCTTATTTGTATTTATTAGAGGAACATGAAGGTTATTTAAATAACAAATAATTTAGGAGATGTATGAAGAGATATTAGAGTATCAGGAAGTTGTAGTGGAGATAGTTCCTTTTTAAGTGTGGTCAAACAAACTCATTCACCATCTATTTATGATATATTAGGAGAGTAAAATGGTACAAAAGGCTAAAAGAATCCAACCACCTAACTCCACCTTTTATGTAATATAAAATATAAACTTGTATCCAAAATAACTATCACCAAACACCGAGATAACTCCTACTTAGCACCGACATAACTCTTACATATCAACTTTTTAACTCAACCTTTTATTATCTCACCTAACAACCCACCTAATATATTACCCAACACAGTCTTTTATGGAAATCAAAATAAGTATCTTTGTAATTACTAACTAACCTTGAAATAACTCCTACATAATACTGGCATAAATCCTACCTACTGCCCATCTAACTTAGTAATTTATTATATCGCTTAACATCCCACCTAACTCACAACTAACACCTTATCGAACAACTATATAACATTTTGAAATCGTAACATTATATACACTGAAATTGTAACGCCCGGTTTCTGGTACACTTTTATTTATAAATTATTCATTTTTATAAAGCTACTCGACGAGTTGGAAGCCCCAGACTCGTCGAGTAGAATTGAGTCTTGGACGCGGGGTTTCAGCCATCTACTCGACGAGTCGAGAGCCCTCGAATCGACGAGTAGGTCTGTCAGAATGAAACCCTAATTTCGGGGTTTTGCACACTATTTAAGCATCTTAATCCCCACCTTTTGGCCTTATTTCTAGCCTCCAAGTCCTAAACCCTAATCCACGAAACCCTAGATCATCTTGTGAGTTATGAGCCATTCTTGAGTGTTTTGTTGTGTTCTTGAAGCTAGAAGAAGAAGAAGGAGCTAGAAGGTTCAAGGAGAAGATAGTAGATCCAGGGATTTCCTTCCATCCTCATCACTTTCTGGTAATCAAGTCTCTAACTTGATCATTCATTTCTTGGATCTAATTACTTCCATTTTATGAGGGTTTTGGTGCAAGAACCTTGCTCTTTGGGATTTGGACGTCCCAAGTGACTTATAACTCAGATTTGGGATCTAGGAGGGGTTCCATGGCATAAAGGTGCAAACTTTATGACCATGGAAGCCCCATGCAATCTTATACGCGTTAATATGGCCTTTTTAGCCCTAAGAGGCCATGCTTGGAAGGAAATCTAGGAACTTTAAGTGTCCAACTGATGTTCAAAGCCTAGATCTAGTATAGTGTGCTTTGGTTTAGGGTATTATGGCTTGTGGACCAAGATCGATGTTCTAGAGAGTTAGGGTTTGAGCTAAACCCATTAAGAATGACTAAGAGTGGGTAAAGTTGGAAACTTTACCCCCTAAAAGTGTATTCCTAATGTGTAAATGAAGTATGGAGCTTGGATCTAAAGGGTAGGAGCTTAATCCATTGAGATGGCTCAATCAGACATAGGAACTCGGCGAGTCCATAGGGGGACTCGACGAGTTAAGTTGGTTTGTCCCGTTTTTAGCTAAAGGTAGAACTCGACGAGTTGATTCGGTAAGATCGCGATTTCAGGTTGTAGGACCCGACGAGTTGATGGAGTAACTCGACGAGTTGGGTCAACCAAAAGGTTGGCTTTAACCGAAGCGTAGACTTTGACTAGGGGTAAAATGGTCACTTTACCCTAAGGAGAATTATCAGGTTTTGACTAAGTGTTATTGTGATAATGATAGTCGGGGAGTCGTGGGAGCAGCCATCAGAGATTCCTCACTCGAGATTTTAGCAGTCAACCTTGCGAAGTGAGTTTCCTCCAGTAGGAACGGGTCTACGGCACCAAGGCTGGCCCGTATATTGTTGGATTAGCTGTCTAAGCCCATAACTATAATTGGTATGTACTTGACCCGAGAGTAGCATGGTACATTTCGGGTTGCATATCACCAGGACAATTTGATAGGATGGATATTTGAATAAGAGGTTATTTACGATTTACTAATATATTATAAGTATAATATATTAATGGAGAAATCATATTATTTAATTAGTATTGATCAAGAATTAATTAGGAATTAATTTAGGGATCAAAAGAGACTAATTAAATTGACGGGGACTGATTATGTAAATCAGTGATATATATATTGTTTGGGCTATAGATCCATGATGGGCTAAGTTTATGTAAGCATCCATGAAGAGTTAGCCCACATAAGATATGGATCATAACCTAAGTGTGTGGATTAGGGTTTAGCCATGACTCTTGGATTCCTACACTATATATATGACACCCCTTAGCCTAAAATTGGTGACACTAGTGATCTTAGAGATACTATAACCGATTTTGAGTGCATCATAACCTATCTCTTAAGTCCTCTATTTGTTCATGGTGTGTTGTGAACCGTTTGAGGCATCACACTTGGGGTGCTAAGTTCTTAAAGGCCAAAATCCAACAAGCTACAACAAGAGGTAATCTTCTAACTTACTTTTATGATTCATATGCCAAATTATATGCTAGTTGTAGGCTTCATGCTTTGGAAATTTTATTGCATGTATAACTAGAGAAAACTTAGATCCAAAGCATTTAGGGTTGTATGTGCACCATAGGACGTTGTAGTACATAAAACCTAGCAGTGATATCAGAGCCATGGGTGTTTTCTATTATATAGATGCATTTGTTGTTTGTTCAAAGCTGAAAAAATCAATTTTTTTGGACTCTGCCTGATCACCACGAGGCGGTCAAAATTACCACGAGGTGGTGACGGGTCTGGCAGATTTTTCAGATTTCTTGGCTTAATTTGGATTTGGATAATTACTGTAAGTTGTTTTGTTGATCAAAATTCAATTTTTATGTTATGAAAATAATTATCCCCATCTAATTAAAAGATAAATTGTCAAATCTTGAAATTATTACTAGTTTATATGATATGCTAATTGTTTGTAATATTTGATTTGAAGTTATCTTACTATAAGAGTTGCATTAAGTCAAATTTATAAAAGATAAAATTATGATTATTTTATTGGTTTTAAAATTTGATCTAAATGTTTTTAGGAGTTATAAAACTTGCCATCAAGTTTTGGAACTCAAAAGTTTTTTTATGGAGTTACAAATCTTGTCATCAAGTTTGGAACTCAAAAGATTTTCAAGAGTTATAAAATTGCCCTCAAGTTTTGGTATTTGAAAAGTCTCAAATTATGAAACATTGATTCTAAAACTCTTGTAATTAAAAGGTGCAACTCTTGGGTTCATAACTTAAAATTAATTAAATAGTTTTAATTTTGTATTTTATGTTTAGAACCTTAATGTCTTTTGAATAGTTCAAGTTAACTCTTATGGATTGTATTGAATTAATTAAAGTATTTAATTAAAAGAGAAGATTAATAAATTCATAATAATAACATGGTTTAAGTTTAATTTAATTAAGAGTATAATTTATTAATTAAACCATCAAGTATTTTAAAAGTTTAAAATACACCCTTATACTATATAAAATTAAAAGTTTAATATATTATATATGTATAATTTAAAAGTCAGGCTTACCGTTAGTAGGCCTCATTAACGAAGCCGGTCTATAAGGGGGGTATAATGTTACTGCCTATAAAATGGTGGTTTAATGGGTGTCCACTCTCACCCACCGCTTCCTTGACTGGTGGAGGGTCGTTAGCTGAACGGGTAGGATAGGACATTAATTCTCGTTAAAAGTATAATGATAATAATAAAGTAACTAAACACTTTATAAATTCCCAATCTTAGTTACTTTAGGAAAAATGTGAATTTGATGCTAACCCATGAAATTGCACATTGCACTTTGCCAAGTCGTTAGTGGAGCGCGTGTAGTTAACCGACACACTAACTTGGACTAGTAAGGGTGGCAAAAGCTAGCTCGATGTTTGTCATAAATCAATGGAGCGTGTGTGGTTAACCAACACATTGATTAGGTGATAAATGATATCGAGAGTACCAAGCTAATTTGCATGGTTATTCACACCTTGTTTGTGATCCTCGGTATCCCAGTCACAAACTTGAAGGGCATAATCGAGATTAAACATGTCATTGAAAAGTTCAATGAATCTCAAAGAATCTAGGAATTTCAATTCATTTAAAACTTAATATTAAATTTCGTTTTTCATGGTGGAAATTGGTAAATCGTCATTTACCTACCTTCAAATAGTTTACAATTGGATTACGGCATCCCTCTTCCGAATTATATATTATTGTGTTGGATCCTACCTTAATATTTCATTTTGGGTGTTATATTAAGGACTTAAATCAACTTAATTTGAATTTCTCCCTTGTAGATGTCTAGTTCTAACAACTATGGTCTTACCGAATCTTATGGAAAAAGCTTTCCTCATGAAGATGATGTCCCGCGATTGGATCGTGGAGGTGGAAATCATGCTTCACTTCCTCCACCTCCTCCAATAATTATCCCTGACCCACAATTTCGAAGACTTGAAAAGTTCAAGGTCACTCAAACCCTATTGGCTAGCAAACACCACTATGGAAGGTCTGTGTGTGCACATGTCTTGGAGATGAAGTCACACATTGACATGCTGGGAATGTTAGAAGTCGTTGTTTCGAGGAAGTTGGCTGTTGACTTGGTTCTTCAGTCACTTCCCGAGTCGTATAGTCAGCTTGTTAAAGACTACTACGTGACAGACCGCGACGTGACCCTTATTGATCTCACCTATTTGCTAATTTCTGCTGAATCAGGAATGATTTGGCGCACTGGTAATGCAAATTTGGTTGGAAGATCTACTTCCCAAACTTCCATGGACATTGACAATGGCAACATTGGAAGTCTATAAAAGCTTTCTCTTCCCAATGGAAAGGGATCGGCCATGGTCAAGTCAATTGACCAAATGGTAAAGAGAAAGGCTAAGTTTGAGATTGTCCTGTGTTCCATTCTGAAAGAGTCTGTTTGTTTCTATTTCCAAGAGAAGGGGCATTGGTTGCGAAGATGCCGAATCTACCTGAAGGATCATAAGGATGGTAAAGTCAGAGTGTATGACTCTGCATCAGGTAAGTCCACTATCTAACTCTATTAAGTTCCTATTTGAAGATTCTTAATACATGATGTAATGTAATTACATTTTGATGTTTTGTAGAATCAAAGGAAGCTTAAAGGAAGAGTATGCTGAGTCTGATCGCGAAGAGATGGATTTCGATCGCATGGTTCAATGATCAGATTTTTGAGCTGCTGATTAAGAGTTATGATAGATTGCTTAGAAATATTTTGGAACATAGTTTTCATTTGTAATTGCATTGTAAGGAAAAGTTTTTCCGCATTTTATAAATAAATAAAAATTTGATTTTATCTTATCTTATATTTCCTTGCAATGGCATTTGTGAAAATTGATGTTTGTATTGTTAGCAATGTTGAAAATGGATTTGATTCTTTCGTTTGTGGTAGTGTCTAGATTTACCAAATAAGGAAAGATTATCATCACCCAAGTTTCAATTGGATAAAAACTTGGAATCATGCAACTTGTATTGTGTGATGAATGAGAACCTTCGTCTTTGGGAAATTAAGACTAATTCCTTGCACATGTATATGTGAGTCAAGTGAAGGACTAAGGGATCGGGTACACTTGGTTGTGCACTGGTCAACTCCACCACAAAGAACGATAAGACTATTCGTCATGATTTACTAAAAGATTAGTGAATATGGTTATACTTACAAGATTAAGTATAATTCTGAATCATTGGAAAAGTTTCAATGTATAGCAGAACGAATAATAAGAATCAAATTAGGCAGAAAGATAAAAGTTTCTCCAATCTGAAAAGAAGGGAGAGTACTTGAGTATCGTGTTTTATGATCATCTTAGTGATTATGGAACCATATCACAATTGATCCTCTAAGTGCATTTGTATGGCTAAGAAGAGGAATCGGGAATTGTTGAAATGGTTAAATCAAAAGGTGAATCATACTTCGTTCCAAAATCAAGTCTTAGAGTCATAATCCAAGATTGTAACTTGAGTGACATAATCTTAAGAAAGGTTTATAACACTTATCAAATGTAGAGTAAAATGTTTCTTACTCTTGTACATTTGAAATTGGTAAGTTGTGATGTCTTGGATAAGACAAAGACCAACTAAGACCAACTGTGTGAAGTGTTTGTCTCGATAAGAAACCGCACTAACTCTTGAATATTTGTTTGTCAAGGAATGATTCTTGAAAAGGGAATCTTATATGTCAAGAGGTCAGTGGGAATCTTAAAGATCTTGAAAAGTTTCAAGACCTAATCAAGAGTAAACCTATTGTTAATCACTAGCGCACGACTTAAGGTTTATAACCTATCGTGTTGACATATTCTTGTTTCTGTGCCCATTCCAGTTAAAGTTGACTATGCATGTGAGTTCTATGAGTGCTCAATTGTTTGCATAACAACTTGGAAGCAATGGTAGACCCTTGTGCTGCCAGGTGGCAAGAAATTATGATTGAACAAGTTCAGTCCATATGCGTTTGGATTTGTCACTAACCTTGTCTTGTAATTATGGTTATGACAAATTCACATGGATAGGAACACATACACCATAAAATCTAAGTGTCATAAGGTTTCTCTTCAACTCATGAAAATGATTGTGAGGAAACGCTTTCACTAAGTAGATTTTAAGGAGATAACAATTGTGATATTTGTATTCTCAAATTCGATTATGATTACGGCATCCCTCTTCATAGTTTGAATTATGAGAAATGGAAAAAGGTCTAGTTGAGACTTATCGTTGTAAGTTCTAAAATTGTTTAGACACACATGTGAGCTATCTAAGGAAAGGTGTACGAGTTTGAGAAGCATAGATAAAGTCTTATCGAAGCATTTTGTATCAGAAATCTGAACTTTGGTAAGAAAGTCAACAAGTACTGATATCTAGAAGTCCAACTGATTTCTGGGTACATGTCAAAGCTAGTAGGAACATAAGTGTTATGTTATTAAAGAAATAATTGTTATGCTAGTGGGAGCATACTCATTATGGTAACTGTTGCAAGTTAGCAATGTTAATTATAGAAAACAAAAGTTTCAATTTGCAAAGTTGCAGAGGTTGAAAAGTTGTTTTGCTATAATTAAGGGAGAGGAATTCATACTTCATTTCGAATCTAAAAGCCTAGGTTGAGATTTTAATCGAATTTAGTCATGGACGTATGTGAATGTTATGTTAAAATGATTCAACATAAGGGAATTCTATATGTGGAAATATTATAGCGAAAGACTGGTAAAGTATCATGTCTTTATGTGAGACATTATGAATCGTATTCCATATGCTTCGGATATAGGATCGATTACATAAGCTATAATATTAATTTGTTCTAATTTTCCATATGCCTAGAGCATTAAGAGGGAAAAAGGACTAGAACGAGATATGACTAAAATGGTTAAGCAATTGTCGAGGACAATCTGAGGTTTACCAAAGATTGATTGTTCATGGATAGTTGGAAGTAAAGTGTAAATTTTGGAAAGACCATATTGGCATACCCTAAGAAGAGGTAACTCTTGTTCAGAAGTTATAGTTAAAATGGGAATATGGAAATGTTACCATAAGTGGAAGTTAATAATAAAATCTATGTAAGATTAGAAAACTTAATGTAAGAAGGATGTTCAAAGGAATGTACTTTGAATATGAGACTTCGTTTCCATGGAATTGCTCTCCATTGGGATACTTTGTATTGTCTGTTGCCAAGTCTCTATGACTTTTGTGCATAGTCATTACAAGAGGATCATTGCATATAAGTTTAGAATCTAACAGATTTAAGCAAATGGCAAGAATTTGGCATTCTTTCACGTGTGATAAAGATTTGGAGTTGTGAAATGAGTTTCATTGAAGATGTATTCAATTGATCTATTTCATAAAGAAAGGACCATATGTAAACATAGTGTGCATGCTTGGAGCATGGGATAACTATTTTTTTAATTCAAGTATAAAGTTGATAAATCGAAACATTATACAATGAATAATGTGTAATCAATATGGTGATTAAATAAAAGGTGTTTTATTTATATTCAAAAGTTTTGAGACCATATTGGATTCGATTATTCTTGTGTTTCACTTTGCATGTTTTGACTTCCCGAATAACTAGGTTATTCAAACTATCCACAGTCGATCATACTTTGGAAGTAGGTATTGAGGCAAGACTGTCATGAATTTGACTGTAGATTGTCTAGGTGTTTTAGACATAGCACAAGTTTGCTACAGTGTTCATGAGTACTCCTGTAATAAGATTTGAGTATTGGATTAAACCCACGCTCATCTGAATCACTTCATGGATTTCATCACGAGTGATTGTGAGACGATAATATCTTCTATTCTTGAAACGGAGACATATAGTTGCACTTTACAAGTCGGTTGCACATTGATGATATGTAAACGCACCGGTAACTCGGTGTTATAAAACGTATCATTGTGTGTGATTTGATGAGTAAATAGAGCAAGCATATGAATCGAAGTTTATTCGTTCCTTTTACCCTTAGAGGGATAAAAGCGATATCTGTGGGCCCCTCGATGATTTAGTGATGACACCCTAAGTGCTTAGCCAAGCCTGGACTGATTTGATTTGTTCAATTAGTCGGTTGTCATAAATCGGAAATCGGGAAACAACAGATGGACAGAGAGAATGATTATAATCTATGTCTCAGTCCATATGATATCTTGTAGAATGGAGGAATATATGATCCCTTATCTAATGGATGCGTCACTGACTAGGTCAGAGTTCGACAACGGCTTTTAAGAGCTACAATTGCTAGTTGGGTTGTGGAGTCGTACTTGCAATAATATTTATTAGACTTATCCAAATGGGAGACTGTTGGATTAGGTGTCTAAGCCCATAACTATAATTGGTATGTACTTGACCCGAGAGTAGCATGGTCCATTTCGGGTGGCATATCACCAGGACAATTTGATAGGATGGATATTTGAGTAAGAGGTTATTATGATTTACTAGTATATTATAAGTATAATATATTAATGGAGAAATAATATTATTTAATTAGTATTGATCAAGAATATTTTGGAATTAATTTAGGGATCAAAAGAGACTAATTAAATTAACGGGGACTGATTATGTAAATCAGTGATATATATATATATATATATATATATATATATATATATATATATATATATATATATATATATATATATATATATATATATATATTGTTTGGGATATTGATCCATGATGGGCTAAGTTTATGTAAGTATCCATGAAGAGTTAGCCCACATGAGATATGGATCATAACCTAAGTGTATGGATTAGGATTTACCCATGACTCTTGGATTCCTACACTATATATATGACACCCCTTAGCCTAAAATTAGTGACAGTAGTGATCTTAGAGATACTATAACTGATTTTGAGTGCATCATAACCTCTCTCTTAAGTCCTCTATTTTTTCATGGTGTGTTGTGAACCGTTTGAGGCATCACACTTGGGGTGCTAAGTTCTTAAAGGCCAAAATCCAACAAGATACAACAATAGGTAATCTTCTAACTTACTTTTATGATTCATATGCCAAATTGTATGCTAGTTTTAGGCTTCATGCTTTGGAAATTTTATTGCATGTATAAGTAGAGAAAAATTAGATCCAAAGAATTTAGGGTTGTATGTGCACCATAGGATGTTGTAGTACATAAAACCTAACATATATGTGATATGATAGTAGTTGAGTGTGGGCGGGGCCCGAATCTCATAGTAGCCGAGAGTGGGCGGGGCCCGAATCTCGTAGTATTATTTGAGTATAGTTATGTGACTGCTTGATAAGAATAGATATACTTGTTGTCTGTGTGATACTTGTATGCATGTTAGACAACGGAGTGTGGGCGGACCCGAATCTCCTAGACAACAGAGTGTGGGCGGGGCCCGAATCTCCTAGACATCGGAGTGTAGGCGGGGCCCGAATCTCCTAGACAGCGGAGTGTGTGCGGGGCCCGAATCTCCATGAGAGTGGGCGGGGCCCGAATCTCCTAGTTGCATATTATGTATATGGTATGTGGTAGTTTGGGGAGACTCACTAAGCTTCGTTCTTACAGTTTTCATTTTTGGTTTCAGGTACTTCCGGTGGCAAAGGGAAGAGCTCGGGATGTCTGCAGTGCACACACCATTTGTTCAGCCTGGGATGTTTATACTCTGATATTCTGATATACATTGATATGATGTTTGAGATATTATGACATGTGTTTTGGATAACTATGGTTTTATTAATAACTAAAAATGAAATTTTTGGTCTGTATTTTTGGGATGTTTCAGAAACTGTAAGAACCAAAAATTTAGAGAGATTTAACTTTTAGTCAAATATTGACCAAAATGGAAAAATGATCATTTACGATTATTTAGTAAGATTATGAAGTGGTGACATCATAAGAATGGAAAAGATGAGTTTAAGTCACTGTGATGAGATTAGATGAGTGAGTTCAAGAGAAGAAATGCATGAAAAGATGTGTTTTGGTTAAAAGGGTAAAATGGGAAATTTTACACTTTTTAGGACAATCTTATGACTTAATAGATTAAGTCACTAATAAGTGACTTAAGATAACTGTAGAATGTAACCCCATTGTAACATCCCAAAAATCATAAGTAAATTTTTGTTTTTAAGTCAACCAAAACCATCCAATATTCATATCAACCATCAAAAGTATGTCAATGTGAAAATAGTTATTAGAGTACAATCCCAAAATCATAAAAACGATGGACACGGGTAGATGCACTGCAATAAGGTCGGGCCCTTCCCCTTCGAACCGGATGTACCTGAAACATAAACTTAAACCGTAAGCACAAAGCTTAGTGAGTTCCCCAAATACCACATACCATACATCATATATAGATATCATAATAAAACATATAACATGTGTATTTCACCCCTGAGTCCCTTCTTACTCTCTGAGTCCCTTCCGACTCGCCGAGTCCCTTCCGACTCTCTTAGTCCCTTCCAACTCCTTCAATATCTTTCAACCAGAATGGGTCTATTTCACCCCATACAACTAAGCATACATTCATACTAACAAAAGTCACAAAGATAGAAAGCACATAAAATCATATCATTAAATGTCACAAAGACCACTACTATCCTACAACATAATCTAGTGGGCCGACATTGGTGTCTTCGAATGACAAGTACAGTGAGGAAACTCACCTCAATTTGAAGATAACAAATCACATTATCGGGTTGTTGCTACCACGACTCCTCACACTGAACATATCCAAAAATAACCCTAATAAATAATCACGGTAATAACCCATAAAAATGGTCCAAATCATATTCCAAGATGCTAAGGGCAAAAGACCATTTTACCCTTCCCTAAATTGACCCATCTAGCCATGGCCCAAACCCAAAACAACCAGAGGTCCAAAAATGGCCCAAATGGCCCTCTAGTGAGTACGCCAAGCGTACACCATGTGTACGCCCATCTTACTGGACTATCACTAAAAGGGAACACGAGCAGAACATGTTACGCCGAGTGTACCAAGAGGGTACGTGTAACGCCCCATTTCTGATACGTATTTAATTCATTAATTGTCATTTTATAAGACCTAATCGACGAGTTGTAGCCCTAACTCATCGAGTAGATGCCAGGTTTGGACGCGGGTTTTAAGTGATCTACTCGGCGAGTCCGCGCCTTGACTCGACGAGTAGGCCAGTCTGGGGAAACCCTAATATTTAGGGTTTGCACCCTATTTAAGCAACATTATGGGTCTCTTCTCTAGCCTCCATCACCTCCAGAGCAGCAATCCCGAAACCCTAATCCTCCATAAGTGAGTTTGAGCCTTCTTGGTTATTTTGAGAGTTATTTGGTGTATCTTGAAGTTAGTGGAAGAGGTGGGAGCTAGAAGATTCAAGGGAGAAAGAGTAGATCCAGAAACCCCATCTCATTTGCCATCTTTTCTGGTAATCAAGCTTCATACTTGACTTGTAGTTTCATAGATCTTCTTATTGTCATTTTATGGATTTTTGGGTCCAAGAAGCTTGATTCTTGAGACTTGGACATCCCAAGTCATTTTACCCACAGATCTGGAACCTTAGAGGGTCCTCATGGCATAAAGGTGCCACCTTTATGGCCATGAGAACCCCAATAATGAAATAAACCCCATTTTTGGTCCTTTGAGCATAAAAGTCCCATGCATGAACGTAAAGTTCATGGCTTTACGTGTTATACCGATCTTAGGAGCCTAGATCTACCTTCTGGATGAGTTTTTCCCATCAGAAATCGAATTATTAGACTTGGACATGCATGGACTCGGGGAGTCGTTTTTGGGACTCGGCGAGTCGTGAGTTGGTTCCCAAAACTGTTATGACTCAGAGGAACCCATTTTAGTTCAGAAGGGATTTGGATGAGTCCAGGGAGGGGACTCAATGAAATGGATAAAGCCATGGATCTGGAAACCATGGGACTCGGCGAGTGCAGGAACGTACTCAGCGAGTCCAAGGCCATCTCCCAACTCATGAAGACGGACTCGACGATTTGTTCATACAACTCGGCGAGTCACAGACTGGACACGTTCTTAATATGAAGATAAACTCGACGAGTTCAGGAAGAACTCGGCGAGTCAGATGAAGATTGTCTTGATGTTATGATTAAAGGTGAACTCGTCGAGTTCTTGCTAAACTCGACGAGTAGAGTCGGGTTGGGGGTAGTTGAGAAGATTGGGACTCGGCGAGTTGTCGAGCCAACTCGGCGAGTCCGTTCAACTGGGAAGTTGACTTTGACAATGATGTTGACTTTAGCCAGGGGTAAAATGGTCATTTTACCCTAAGAGTAGTTATTAGCTTTTGAGTAAGTACCTTTGTGGGATTTTATAGCCAGAGAGTCGCCGGAGCAACAGACAGAGATTCCCCACCCAGAGTTACAGCAGTCAGTCACACGAGGTGAGTTTCCTTCCAGTAGGAACGGGACTACGGCCACAATGCCGTCCCATTTTAGTAGTAGAGTATGCCAGGGTGAGCTCGATGCCGGGGTTAGCCCGATGCAGTTATATGTTCCGGACTTCGGCTCTATGCCGGGGCGGTCCCGAGAAGTAGTTATGTATGCCTGATGTCTTTGTGATTCATGCATGTTTATGTGTTATTTGTTATGGGTTTCGGGGTAAGCCCGATGCCGGGGCAAGCCCGATGTATGTTAATTATTACACCATGAAGTATATGTTCCGGGGTAAGCCCGATGTATGCTAGTATATATGTTATGATTAGATGTTCCGGGTTTCGGCCTGATGCCGGGGTAATCCCGATGCAGATTATATGTTTATGATATATGTTATGCTGTGTATGTGCCGGGGTAAGCCCGATGCCGGGGTGAGCCCGATGCCGAACAGGAGTCCGATGTCGGGTAAGCCGATGCCGGGATTCGTCCCAGTGCAGTTGGGAGTAGTCCCAGAGTTAAGTTATTTGTGATATGCGCTATGTGTGGTATGTGGTAGTTTGGGGGAGCTCACTAAGCTTCGTGCTTATAGTTTCAGTTTTGGTTTCAAGTACTTACGGTAGCAAAGGGAAGAGCTCGGGATTATCGCATGGCACACACCACCTTCTTCAGCCTGGGAGTTTACTCTGATATGTTATATGAAGATTGTGATATGATTACAGATTTTATGAGACTCTGAGATACATGTTTTATGATTTTATACTATGACGATGATATTATGTTTGTTAAATGATTTTGAAAACGAAATTTTTGGCTAGTATTTTTGGGATGTTTCAAGTTGGTATCAGAGCCTTGGTTTGAGGGATTCGGGCACACTTTCGAGTGTGTCTGAACTCAAACTAAGGAATTGGTATAGGAATTTTCAAAAAGAAAAATCATTTTTACAAAAAGGATTTTGAAAATAGAAAAGAACTTTGAAAAGAGAAAAGGGTGTGGTGCATGCAATCAGCCGAGCTCAAGTAAGTACTCCCAAATTACCCATACAAGATCATGTTATGTTATGATTATCAGCTTTATTAGAACAGCATGCTAGATTAGGACTAAGGATCTAGGAAGGATGCCTTATGTGCCTGTTATATGTGTTCATCTTATGAGAACTGCATGCTAGTACAGATTAGACAGTATGATAGCCAGAGTAGTATATGCTTGATTATGTGTACTCAATGCCCGAATGCTGCTTGCTTTGTGCTTTTAGGAGTTCTAGTTGTCTTTCATTAACTAGTAAACGAATATGTTAAGTTACATATTGCAAGGACTAAATAATTTTAGAAGGTTAGGTCTAGCTCTATTTCGTAGCTCTTGTTTGAGTCCAAACGTTGTAGGGTAGGATCTCTCATTCGAAGAATTATCTAGTCTGAGTAATATGTAATAGTATTCGCGAGCTAGTTAGGGGAAGAAAGCAGGGACTTCTTATGCAGCTGATGGCGGAGAGTGGGTTGGTGATTACCCTAGGGCAAGCCTAGAATGAGATTAGCACGAGAGCAGCAATAGTAGTAAAAGGGACTTGGTGGAGTCAAGGCAGTACTTGAGGAAAGTACGGATAGATGTGGAAGGTAGTATGGGCCCGTACTACTGAAAGCAAAGGATCCGTACTCGAATCAAGGAAGGCTGAGATAAGACCAAGGAACTTGTAGTGTATATGATCCCTCCAGTTATATTAGTATTCTGACGTTTGATATGATGTGTTTTCAGAATGGTGGTTTTACGCCCTAGACCAGCAGATGGTAGTTCAGGCACGGGAGAGGGATCAGGCTCAGGTTCTGGAGCCGGACAGTTAGATGAGCAGACCAGGGAGTTTATCTCGTTGGAGGTAACACGCAACATATTAGACCAGACCCCTGTGATTTTCGGGTCGGTCAAGGAGCGTATCTTAGAGCTTCTGGATGAGAAGCTGAGCGCATCCCGTACTGAGATAGCGGCCATGATGGGATCGCGCTCGTTGACTTTCAGGGAGTTCATGTTGGGTTATGAGCATTCTAACACTCCTAAGTGTACATGCAACCCTAAATACCTTGGATCTATGTTTTCTCTATTATACATACAATTATGAACATCCAAGGTATTATCCTAATCTAGCATACAAAATAATAAATATAACAAGATAGAATACATACCTCTTTGATGTAGAATGTCTTCATGAAGCTTGAGTGCCTAGTGCCCCAAGTGTAACACCTCAAATGGTTCACACAACACCAAATACACTTGGAATAACTTGAGAGAAACTTGAACACTCCTTGAAATCGTCTAGCCCTCACACTCACACATTAGTGCACGATTTCTTGAGCCATGGGATTCTTTTATATGGTGGCTATTAGGGTTACACCATGTAACTCATAACTTTACCTATTCCTTATGCTCCATGGATTTTAACCTCCATGGAGTATCCATGGGTCACCCCATGGACTTAGTCCAACATAAGGAATCTTGGATCACAAGCCCACATATATAAGAATGAATGATTTACAGAATCAACCCATATATTTAATTAGTCTCCTTTTGATCACTTAATTAATTCCAAATTAATTCTTGATCAATACTAATTAAATAACCTTATTAATATATTAGAACTTATAATATATTAACCAACCTTAAGTGTTATTTCTCTCATTATAGTCTATCCAAATGTATGATGCCATGCAACCCAAATGGACCATGACGGGTCGAGTCAAGTCTTACCAATTATAGTTATGGACTTAGACATTAATCCAACAGTCTCCCACTTGGATAAGTCTAAAACTATTATTGCGTATGACTTCAGGAACCGATCAGCAATCGTAGCTCTCAAAAGCTTTTGTCGAACTCTGACCTTTGTCAATGACTTGTCCATTAGATAAGGGATCATATATTCCTCCATTCTAGATATCATATGGACTGAGATATGGATTATCAATCATTCTCTCTGTCCATTTGTTGTTTCCCGATTTCCGATTCATGATGACTGACTGATTGAACAAATCAAATCAGTCCTGGCTTGGCCAAGCACTCACATGTATCATCTTTAATCATCGAGGGGCCCACAGATATCGCTTTTATCCCGAAGGTAAAAGGAATGGATAAACTTCGACTCATATGGCTTGTTCTACTACTTGTTGAATCATACACAAAGGCACGTTTTATAACATCGAGTTACCAATGCGTTTTCGTGCAATCAATGTATAACCAACTCATAGTAACAACTCATATCTCTAGGTTTGAAGAATATAAGATATTATCGTCTCATGATCACTCGTGATAAAATCCATGAAGTGATTCAAATGAGCGCGGGTTGAATCCAATACTCAGAACTTATGAGCACTCATGAGTGTTGTAGCACCACTTTTGTCCACCAACTTGGACCTCTACAAACCAACCCATGACAGTCTTGATTCATATCTACTTCCAACATATGACCGACTGTGGATGGTTTGAATAACTTAATCATTCAGGAAGAGCGACTTAGTTATTCTGGAAGTCAAAACATGCAAAGTGAAACACAAGAATAAATGAATCAAATATGGTATCAAACCCTATGAATATAAATAAACACTTTTATTTATCACCATACTGATTACTCATTATTCATTGTTTCGGTTTTATCAACTTTATACTTGAATTTAAAACAATAGTTGTCCCATGCTCCAAGCATGTACACTATGTTTTCTAAACACTAGTCATGCCATACACCAAGTATGCATACTATGTTTGTCTATGATCTTTACTTTGTAAAATAGATCAATTGAACATCACTCCAATGATCCTCTTTTCACAGTCCCAAATCCTTACTGCAAATGCAAGAATTCCAAATTCATGCCATTTACTGAAATCTGTTAGATTCTAAACTTATATGCATTGATCATCTTAATGATTATGCACGAAGTCAGAAAGACTTGACAACAATCATTACAGAGCATTCCAAAGGAGATAAGCTCCTTGGAAACATCCTTCTTTCATTAAGTTTCCTAATCTTACACAAATTGAATAATTTCTAACTTTGAAACATTTCCATATTCCATTTTGACTATCACTTCTGAACAAGAGTTGCCTCCTTACAGATTATGTCAATATAGTCTTTCCAGAATTAACATTATACTTCCAACTGTCCTTAAGCAACCAATCTTTGGTAAACCTTAGATTGTCCTCGACAATTGCTTAATCATTTTAGTCATATCCAATTCTAGACCTTTTTCCTTCATAATGCCCCCGGCATTTGGAAAATTTTAGAAAGGATGAATATAGCACATGTAATCGATCCTATATCCGAAGCATATGGGACACGATTCATGATGTCTCACATAAAGACTAAACTAGTCTTTTGCTATAATATTTCCATTTCAATTTGCCAAGTTCTCAAAATTCAGATTATGAAAAGGGATGCCGTAATCATAATCGAATTTTAGAACGCAAATAATGGACCCATATATAGAATTTCCTTATGTTGAGCCATTCCAACATGAAATTCATATATATATCCGTTATTAAATACGATTAAAATCTCAATCTAAGCTTTTAGAATTGAAATGAAGTATAATTTCCTCTCCCTTAATTATAGCCAAACAACTTTTTCAACCCCTGCAACCTCACGAATTGAAACTTTTGTTTTCTATAATTAACATTGCTAACTTGCAACCTTTGTCATAATTATCATGCTCCCATTAACATGATGATTATTAGCATAACACTTATGCTCCCACTAGCTTTGACATGTACTCAGAAATCAGCTGACTTTCTTACCAAAGTTCAGATTTCTGATACTAGATTGTTTTGATAAAACTTTATCAAAATCATACACCTCTCTTAGATAGCTCACATGTGTGTCTAAACAATTTTAGAACTATGAAAAGGGATTCCGTAATCATAGTCTCAATTGTTTAGACCTTTGCCACTTCTCACAAGTCCATGTTAGTGTGCCGGTAAACCACACACGCTCCACTAACGACTTTGAGAATGCAAATATCACAATTGCTATCTAGCTAAAATCTACTTAGTGAAAGTGTTTCTTCACCATCATTTTCATGAATCGGAGAGAAACCTTATGACACTTAGATTTAATAGTGTATGTGTTCTTATCCATGTGAATTTGTTAAAACCATAATCACAAGACAAGGTTAGTGACAAATCCAAACTCATATTGATTAACTTGTGCAATCTTAAATTCTTGCCATTTGGCAGCTCAGGTGCCTGCCATTGCTTCCAAGTAGTTGTGCAACCAATTGAGAACTCTCATAACTCCTATGCAAAGCCAACTTGAATAGGCACAAAAATTTCAACACGATAGGTTATAAACCTCAAGTCGTGTGCTAGTGAAGGACTTTAGGTTTTATTCTTGATTAAGTCTTGAAACTTTCAAGAGCTTTAAGACTCCCACTGTCCTCTTGACATAAATTCGTGTGCTAGTGAAGGACTTTAGGTTTTATTCTTGATTAAGTCTTGAAACTTTCAAGAGCTTTAAGACTCCTACTGTCCTCTTGACATATAAGACTCCCTTGTCAAATATTCAAGAGATAGTGCGGATTCTTTATCAAGACTAACACTTTACAGAATTGGCCTAAGTTGGTCTCTGTTTTATCCAAAACATCACAACTTACCAATTTCAAATGTACAAGAGTAGATAACCTTTTACTCTTATATTTGACTAGTGTTAACAAACCCTTTTTAAGATATGTCACTCAAGTTACAATCTTGGAGTATGACTCTAAGAATTGTTTTGGAACGAAGTATGACTCATCTTTTTGATTTAACCATTTCAATAATTCATGACTCCTCTTCTTAGTCATAAGAATGCACTAAGATGACTTTAGAGGACCAATTGTGATATGGTATCTTAATCATTAAGATGATCATAAACATGATACTAAAGTACTCTCCCATCTTTTCAGATTTGAGAAACTTTGATCTTTCTGCCATATTTTGATTCTTCTTATTCGTTCTGTCTCACATTGAAACGTCTCCAATGCTACAGACTTATACTTAAACTTATAAGTATAACCATATTTACTGAAATTAAGTAAATCATGACGAATAGTCTTCTTGATCTTTTGTGGTGGACTTGACCAGTGCACAAGAATGTGTACTCGATCCCTTAGTCCATTCCTTATTCACATAAGGAATTAGTCTTAATTTTCCAAGCTGAAAGTTCTCATTCATCATACTATACAACTTGCATGATTCCAAGTTTCGGTCCAATTGAACCTTGGGTGATGAGAATCTTTCCTTATTTGGTAATATTAGACACTACCACAACCGAAAGAATCAAATCCATTTTTCCAATATTGCTATCAATGGAATCTTATAAGCAACAACATTTCACAAATGCCATTGTAAGGATACTTAAAATAAATAAAATCAAAACCTTTTTCTTTTATTTTAAAACTTTGCTGAAAAACTTATCCTTACAATCCATATGAAAACCTTGTTGTTATCTATTCCTAAGCAATATAAATATCATAACTCTTAAGTAATAGCCCAAAATTCTGATCACCGAACCATGCGATTGAAATCCATCTCCGCGATCAGAATCAGCATGTACTTAATAGAGTTAGACAATGGACTTTACCTGAAGTAGAGCCAAACTTATTGACTTTAACATCCTTAGGTAAATTTGGCAGCTTCGTAACCAATGCCCCTTCCTTTGGCGATAGTTACCTATGGACCCTTGATAATGGGACTATCTCAGACTTCACGTCTCTCTTTACCATTGGGTCAACCGAGTTGACTATGGCCGATCCCTTTCCATTGGGAAGAGAGAGCTTTACTGGATATCCAATGTCATCATTGTTAATGTCCATAGCGTTTTAGGAAGTTTATCTTAGCAAATAGATAAGATCATTAAGGGTCTTGTCTTAGTCTGTTTCATAGGATTCCCAAAAGAACTCACTATGTGACTTAGAAAGTAGTTGAGCCACCAACTTTCTCAAGACTTTGACACGCAACTCTCCCGGCTTGTCAATATGTGACTACATCTCCAAGATGTGATCACACCTAGACCTTGCCTTGCCAATAGGGCTTGAGTGACCTTAAACTTTTTAGGAACTTGTGGGTTAGGGAGAATAATTGGAGGAGGTGAAAGAAGTATGATATCCATGGGACATCATCTTCATTTAGTAAAGCTTGTTTCAAGAGATTTGGGAAGATCATAAATGTCTAGACCAGACATCTTTTTGGGAGATATTCAAGATAGTTGATTTAAAGTCCTTAATATGACACCCAATATGAAATATTAAGGCTAGGACCCAACAAACTATTTTATAACGTAGAAGAGGGATGCCGTAATCCAAGCTATAAAATATTTGAAGGTAGGTGAATGACGATTCACCAATTTCCACCATGAAAAACGAAATAATTTATTAGGTTTTAATTGGATTTGAAAGTCCTAGATCTTTGAGATTCATTGAACTGTTCAAAGGCATGTTTCAATCTCGAGTGTGCCCTTCAGGTTTTGTGACTGGGATGCCGAGGATCACAAAACAAGGTGTGAATAACCATGCAAATATTCTTGGTACCCTTAATATTTACCCCTTAATCAGTGTGCCGGTTAACCACACACGCTCCACCGATACTATGATAAATATTAAGTTACCCTTTGCCTACCTTGTTAAGTCCAGGTTAGTGTGCCGGTTAACCACATACGCTCCACTAACGACTTAAGCAAAGTGCAAAGTGTAATTTCATGGGTTAGCACCAAATTCACATTTTCCTAAGTAACTAAGATTGGGTATTAATAAGAGTTTAGTTACTTAGTATTTATCATTAATACTTTTAATGAAAGGAGAATTATAGTCCTTGTCCTACCCGTTCGGCTAACGACCCTCCACCAGTCAAGGAAGCGGTGGGTGAGAGTGGACACCCATTAAACTGCCATTTTATAGGCAGTAACCTTATACCCCCCTTATAGACCGGCTTCGTGAATGAGGCCTACTAACGGTAAGACTGACTTTACTCTTATACATATATATAAATATTATTAACTTATAATATTATAAAGTATAAGGGTTGAATTTTAACTTTTAAAATTCTAAGGGCTAACTTGGAATTAAAGTATTCATAAGTGAAAACTTTTCAAATTCCAAAACTTGAGGGCAAGTTTTGAAACTATTCAAAACTAATTAATTCCATAACTTATGAGTTTAAAGTAGTTTTAATTAAAAAAAAAACTCTTCAAGTTCCATAACTTGAGGACAAGTTATGGAAAACTTTAAACTAATTAATAAAAAAAAATAACTTTTTTTTATTGTAACTTATGGAACTAATTAAGGTTACACTTTTTTTTTTAATTTAATGAAGAGACTCTTGAACCTCCATAACTTGAGGACAAGTTATGGAGTCATAAAACCATTTAATTAGAACTAGACTCTTCATTTTGTAACCTTTGCCAACTTTTATGAGTTTTATGATTCTTAAATGTGACTTTTCATATAACTTGAGGACAAGTTACAAAAACACACTTTGGAATCAACTCTTAGATTAAAATGGATTGAAAACAACTATTTCACACAACTTTTCTATTAATCGAAGAACCTCATAAGAACAAGATAATTCAAATCATCAATCTTCAAGAAATTAGCATGAACATACAAACTAATACAAATCTTGAAATTATGACAATTATCTTAGAAATTGGATTAGCATGAACATTACCACATCAAAAACAAGTTTATAAGTCCAAAAACATCTTAGGGTAATGTTCCTAGTCCAATTCCAGCCAAAACAATCGAATATATGCATCCAACTCGATTTTTCAGCTACTTTTGCAAGTATAACAAGAAAACAAGCCTAAGCTCTGATACCACTGTTGGGTTATGAGCATTCTAACACTCCTAAGTGTACATGCAACCCTAAATACCTTGGATCTATGTTTTCTCTATTATACATACAATTATGAACATCCAAGGTATTATCCTAATCTAGCATACAAAATAATAAATATAACAAGATAGAATACATACCTATTTGATGTAGAATGTCTTCATGAAGCTTGAGTGCCTAGTGCCCCAAGTGTAACACCTCAAATGGTTCACACAACACCAAATACACTTGGAATAACTTGAGAGAAACTTAAACACTCCTTGAAATCGTCTAGCCCTCACACTCACACATTAGTGCACGATTTCTTGAGCCATGGGATTCTTTTATATGGTGGCTATTAGGGTTACACCATGTAACTCATAACTTTACCCATTCCTTATGCTCCATGGATTTTAACCTCCATGGAGTATCCATGGGTCACCCCATGGACTTAGTCCAACATAAGGAATCTTGGATCACAAGCCCACATATATAAGAATGAATGATTTACAGAATCAACCCATATATTTAATTAGTCTCCTTTTGATCACTTAATTAATTCCAAATTAATTCTTGATCAATACTAATTAAATAACCTTATTAATATATTAGAACTTATAATATATTAACCAACCTTAAGTGTTATTTCTCTCATTATAGTCTATCCAAATGTATGATGCCATGCAACCCAAATGGACCGAGACGAGTCGGGTCAAGTCTTACCAATTATAGTTATGGACTTAGACATTAATCCAACAGTTTAGAGCTTGTGGAGCTCCCGACTACCATGGGGCTTGGGACCTCATTGCGAGTACCAGATGGTTGGCGGATGTTGCCAACGCGTTCCGCACCAGCAGATGTCCCGAGGGGGACAAGGTCAGACTAGCATCCTGTCTTCTGAAGGACAGGGCACGATATTGGTGGGAGGAGGTCGGGAGAGCCATTGGAGATGACACTGTGTTGGACGCTATGACCTGGAGTGATTTCATGACCAGGTTCAGAGCCGAGTTCGCACCTGCTATAGAGGTACAATAGCTTGCTAGGGAGTTTCAGGACCTCCAGCAGACGATAGAGACTGTGGCGGAGATTACCACCAAGTTTAGGGAGAGGGCCATCCTCGTTCCGCAGTACGTGGCGGACGAGGAGATGAAAAAGGCCCGATACCATGAGATGTTGCGGAGTGATATCCGCCAGTTTGTGAGCCGATCCAGCTGCAAGACGCCGGAGGATATGATAACGAGGGCTCGAGAAAGGGAGTTGGATTTAGAGATGGAGAGGAAGAGGAAGCCAGAGGGGGTTCAGTCAAGAGGTTCGGGCAAGAAGCCCAAGGTATCAGATCATTGATCTCGGAGCCAGCAGAGACACGGTTGTTGTGGCAAATGCGGCAGTATGCACGAGGGGGCGTGCAAGGCAGGGAGTTCGGGCTGCTACAAGTGCGGCCGAGCGGGTCATTTGAGCCGAGATTGTACAGCTACTACCACCACCACACCAGCATCAGACATGATTTGCTTCCAGTGTAATCAGAGGGGACACAAGCGGTCCCAGTGCCCAAGTTTAGCAGCAACAGGGAAGGTGGCAGCACCTTCTCATGCCACCTTGAGGATTACAGATGGCCGTCAGGGCCGGACTGAGGCGCCTACGGCGCGGAGCAGGGCTTTTCAGCTTACTACAGAGGAGGCACGAGCAGCTCCTGACGTGGTGACAGGTATGTATTTCATCTCATCTCTGTTTTTGATATTGTTTGTTCCTCATATTTATGTGTTTGTGTATAGGGTCGTTCTTAGTGAACGACATTTCAGCTATGGTATTGTTTGATTCGGGGGCTACCCGATCATTTGTGTCGCTCGCTCTTAGCAAGCGATTTAGCAGAGCTCCGGGGGAGATGGATTGCCCACTTGACGTTGAGATAGCAGATGATAGAACCGTTAGGGTCGTGAGAGTTCATATAGGATGTACATTGCGGTTATTTGATGAGCAGTTCCCAGTAGATTTGGTTCCTATTCCCCTGTGAGGGAACAAGGTTATAGTGGGTATGGATTGGCTGAGTTCCAATGGAGCAGTGATTGATTGTGAGCTACAGTTCGTGAGGGTTTGCACTCCTAGTGGGGGAGAGTTAGTGATTCAGGGCGAGAGCCGACAGCGCGGACCGATTCTTTGTTCAGCAGCGAGAGCGAGGCGCTATTTTCAGCAGGGTACGTCGCCTATGTTATAGATACCCGGGATAAGGGTAAGGCGACAGTTGATGATGTACCGGTGGTACGAGAGTACCCGGAGGATTTGCCCGGGATACCTCCTGAGAGACAAGTTGAGTTTCGGATTGACCTGGTTCCTGGTGCGGCTCCGATAGCCAAGGCACCATATCGGTTGGCTCCTCCCGAGATGCATGAGTTGTCTACGTAGCTGCAAGAGCTGTTAGACAAGGGTTTTATCAGGCCGAGCAGTTCACCATGGGGAGCCCCGATCCTGTTTGTGAAGAAGAAGGACGGGTCGCACCGTATGTGCATAGACTACCGAGAGCTGAACAAGGTGATGGTGAAGAACCGTTACCCACTCCCAAGGATAGATGATTTGTTCGACCAGCTTCAGGGAGCATCTTGGTTTTCCAAGATTGATCTACGGTCCGGATATCACCAGATGCAGGTCAAAGATGATGATGTGCAGAAGACCGCTTTTAGGACCCGCTATGGTCATTATGAGTTTGTGGTGATGCCGTTTGGGCTCACCAATGCTCCAGCCGCGTTCATGGACCTCATGAACCGCGTGTGCAGGCCGATGCTGGATCGGTCTGTGATAGTATTCATTGACGACATCTTGGTTTATTCCAAGACTCAGGAGCAGCATGAGGAGCACCTGAGAGAGGTGCTAGAGACCTTGAGGGGGGAGAGACTTTTCGTAAAGTTCTCCAAGTGTGAGTTCTGGTTGCGCGGGGTGCAGTTTCTGGGACACCTCGTCAACCAGAAGGGTATACTAGTCAATCCGGCCAAGATAGAGGTCGTGATGCAGTGGGAGGTCCCGAGGTCTCCATCTAAGATTCGGAGCTTCCTGGGATTTGCAGGGTACTACAGGAGATTCATCCAGGATTTCTCCAAGATAGCAGTACCATTGACCCGACTGACCAAGAAGTCGGTAGTGTTTCGCTGGGGTCCTGAGCAATAGACAGCCTTTGAGACGCTCAGACAGCGACTGTGCGAGGTGCCGATTCTCACCCTGCCAGAGGGAGTAGATGACTTTGTAGTCTAATGTGACGCTTCGATCACAGGTATGGGAGAAGTGTTGATGCAGCGGGGGCATGTGATAGCTTATGCCTCGAGACAATTGAAGCCTCACGAGGCTAACTACCCGATGCATGATTTAGAGCTGGGGGTTGTGGTCTTCGCCCTCAAGATTTGGCGGCATTACCTCTACGGGGTCCGATGTACAATCTACACGGACCACAAGAGCCTGAGGTACCTCATGGATCAGCCGAATCTGAACATGAGGCAACGTCGGTGGTTAGACGTGGTAAAGGATTATGACTGTAAGATCCTTTATCACTCGGGCAAGGCCAACGTAGTGGCTGACGCCTTGAGCCGCAAGGCAGTAGCGGCTCCGATCTGAGACATCTGTCTGAGGATAACAGTGATTAATCCACTACTGGAGAAAATTAGGGAGGCGCAGGTTGACACCCTGAAGGAGGAGCGCCAGAAGTGCGAAAGGATAGTGGGTCGAGTGGCTTCGTTTGATTACGACAGTCGGGGATTATTGACCCTACATGGGAGGGTCTGGGTACCATACTGGGGCGGAGTACAGCAAGTGTTGATGGATGAGGCCCACAAGTCTCGGTTCTCCATCCATCCAGGGGCAACGAAGATGTACAGAGATCTTCGACCCGATTACTGGTGGCCCTGCATGAAGCAGGACGTAGCTTGGTATGTGGAGAGATGCCTGACCTACAGGAAGGTCAAGGCAGAGCACCAGAGGCCCCACGGAAAGATGAAGCCGCTAGACATTCCCGTGTGGAAATGGGAGGATATCACCATGGACTTCATTACGAAGCTTCCCAGGACCGCACGAGGGGTTGATTCGATATGGGTCATCGTGGATCGGTTGACCAAGAGCGCCCATTTTATACCGATCCAGGAGAGCATCTCGGCCGAGAAGCTAGCTGAGATTTATGTGCGAGAAGTAGTGGCACGTCATGGAGTGCCTGTCTCGGTGGTGTCAGACCGAGATGTCCGGTTCACTTCCAGGTTTTGGAAGCGGTTTCACGACGAGATGGGTACTCGTCTCCATTTCAGCACCGCTTTCCACCCTCAGACGGACGGACAGAGTGAGAGGACGATTCAGACTCTCGAGGACATGCTTCGGGCATATGTACTAGATTTCGGTGGCAGTTGGGATACGTATCTTCCGTTAGCGGAATTTTCGTATAACAACAGCTATCACTCCAGTAAGACCGACCTCCCTTCGAGATGCTCTACGGGAGGAAGTACAGGACCCCAATCTGTTGGGGTGAGGTCGGTCAGCGAGTCATGGGGAGTATAGAGGTGGTACTCAAGACTACGGAGCGGATTCAGCAAGTTCGGAGTAGAATCCAAACTGCACAGAGTCGGAAGAAGAGTTACGCCGACAAGCGGCGTTCAGACTTGGAGTTTCAGGTGGGCGATATGGTCCTCCTAAAGGTGTCACCCTGGAAGGGTGTTATCAGATTTCGGAAGCGGAGCAAGCTGGGCCCCAGGTTCATTGGTCCGTTTAGGGTTTTGGCCCGGGTGGGTCGGGTTGCCTATCGATTAGATCTTCCAGCAGAGCTCAGCCAGATCCACAACACGTTCCATGTTTCTCAGTTACGGAAGTGCTTGGTGGATGATTCAGCAGTAGTGCCCCTGGAGGACATTCAGGTTGACGATAGCCTGAACTATATCGAGAGACCAGTGGCGATTCTAGATCGCAAGGTGAAAGAACTGAGGAACAAGAGAGTAGAGTTAGTGAAGGTGAAGTGGCAGCACCGCAAGAGCTCGGAGTGGACATGGGAGCCCGAGGAGGAGATGAGAGAGCACTACCCGGAGTTATTTCCAGATGCAGCAGACTTCGAGGACGAAGTGTAAGACAAGTGGGGGAGAATTGTAACGCTCCGTTTCTGGTATGTATTTAATTCATTAATTGTCATTTTATAAGACCTACTCGACGAGTTGTAGCCCTAACTCGTCGAGTAGATGCCAGGTTTGGATGCGGGTTTTAAGTGATCTACTCGGGGAGTCCGCGCCTTGACTCGATGAGTAGGCCAGTCTGGGGGAAACCCGAATATTTAGGGTTTTCACCCTATTTAAGCAACATTATGGGTCTCTTCACCAGCCTCCATCACCTCCAGAGCAGCAATCCCGAAACCCTAATCCTCCATAAGTGAGTTTGAGCCTTCTTGGTTATTTTGAGAGTTATTTGGTGTATCTTGAAGTTAGTGGAAGAGGTGGGAGCTAGAAGATTCAAGGGAGAAAGAGTAGATCCAGAAACCCCATCTCATTTGTCATCTTTTCTGGTAATCAAGCTTCATACTTGACTTGTAGTTTCATAGATCTTCTTATTGTCATTTTATGGAGTTTTGGCTCCAAGAAGCTTGATTCTTGAGACTTGGACGTCCCAAGTCATTTTACCCACAGATCTGGAACCTTAGAGGGTCCTCATGGCATAAAGGTGCCACCTTTATGGCCATGAGAACCCCAATCATGAAATAAACCCCATTTTTGGTCCTTTGAGCATAAAAGTCCCATGCATGAACGTAAAGTTCATGGATTTACGTGTTATACCGATCTTATGAGCCTAGATCTACCTTCTGGATGAGTTTTGCCCATCAGAAATCGAATTATTAGACTTGGACATGCATGGACTCGGCGAGTCGTTCTTGGGACTCAACGAGTCGTGAGTTGGTTCCCAAAACTGTTATGACTCAGAGGAACCCATTTTAGTTCAGAAGGGATTTGGATGAGTCCAGGGAGGGGACTCAATGAAATGGACAAAGCCATGGATCTGGAAACCATGGGACTCGGCGAGTGCAGGAACGTACTCGGCGAGTCCAAGGCCATCTCCCAACTCATGAAGACGGACTCGACGAGTTGTTCATACAACTTGGCGAGTCACAGACTGGACACGTTCTTAATATGAAGATAAAATCGACGAGTTCAGGAAGAACTCGGCGAGTCAGATGAAGATTGTCTTGATGTTATGGTTGAAGGTGAACTCGTCGAGTTCTTGCTAAACTCGACGAGTAGAGTCGGGTTGGGGGTAGTTGAGAAGATTGGGACTCGGCGAGTTGTCGAGCCAACTCGGCGAGTCCGATCAACTGGGAAGTTGACTTTGACCATGATGTTGACTTTAGCCAGAGGTAAAATGGTCATTTTACCCTAAGAGTAGTTATCAGCTTTTGACTAAGTACCTTTGTGGGATTTTATAGCCGGAGAGTCGCCGAAGCAACAGACAGAGATTCCCCACCCAGACTTACAACAGTCAGTCACACGAGGTGAGTTTCCTTCCAGTAGGAACGGGTCTACGGCCACAATTCCGGCTCGTTTAAGTAGTAGAGTATGCCGGGGTGAGCTCGATGTCGGGGTTAGCCCGATGCAATTATATGTTCCGGACTTCGGTTCGATGGCGGGCGGTCCCGAGAAGTAGTTATGTATGCCTGATGTCTTTGTGATTCATGCATGTTTATGTGTTATATGTTATGGGTTTCGGGGTAAGACCGATGTCGGGGCAAGCCCGATGTATGTTAATTATTACGCCATGAAGTATATGTTCCGGAGTAAGCCCGATGTATGCTAGTATATATGTTATGATTAGATGTTCCGGGCTTCGGCCCGATGCCGGGGTAATCCCGATGCAGATTATATGTTTATGATATATGTTATGCTGTGTATGTGCCGGGGTAAACCCGATGCCGGGGTGAGCCCGATGCTCGATGCGGTCGGATGCCGGGGTGAGCCCGATGCCGAACAGGAGTCCGATGCCGGGTAAGCCGATGTCGGGATTCGTCCCGATGCAGTTAGGAGTAGTCCCAGAGTTAAGTTATTTGTGATATGCGTTATGTATGGTATGTGGTACTTTGGGGGAGCTCACTATGCTTCGTGCTTACAATTTCAGTTTTGGTTTCAGGTACTTCCGGTAGCAAAGGGAAGAGCTCAGGATGATCGCATGGCACACACCACCTTCTTCAACCTGGGAGTTTACTCTGATATGTTATATGAGATTGTGATATGATTAAAGATTTTATGAGACTTTGAGATACATGTTTTATGATTTTATACTATGACGATGATGTTATGTTTGTTAAATGATTTTGAAAACGAAATTTTTGGCTAGTATTTTTGGGATGTTTCAGTACGCCCAACGTACTCGTAATATGTTCAAAGCGTTCTATTAATATCTTAATGCTTAAAGACCTTTCATCCAACTCATAGATCTCAACCTAAGGAACATATTAACTAATAAATTCGACAACTTGATGCCTTTTCATGGCTCAAATGTGCCTAAAACCAAATTCTAACTTTCTAACTTTATATTATGAACTACAACTCATGCATGATTGAACCAAAGCCATCAAGATACTATTTTTATGCATTAGGGACCTCAGAAACATCAAGATATACTAACCAAAACTTTTAGAGTAACTTTTACTCACATGAATCAACCCATGGAACCAAAATATGCCTAAAACCCTAAGCTAAGTAGATCTAAGAAATGAATCATCAAGGTTGAAATTTTATAACTCCAGAAGGATGATCAAGATGAACAAGGTCTTGATCTACAAGCTTCCAACCAACTAATGCTTCTCCAATGAGCTCCTCTTTATTCAATATGTACCAAAAACACACCAAATCATTCAAAAGGCTCAATACTCTCACAAATGGGGCTAGGGTTTCGAGGGGACTGTTTTAGGACAATAGAGGCTGGTGATGAGAGAGACCTTGAGGCCATAAGGTGCTTAAATAGGTCCAAACCCTAAAATTTAGGGTTTTGCATTTTGCATAACTATGCTACTCGTACTCATATGTACACCCAACACACGCAAAAGAATCCGTGATCACATTAAATGATTTATGCCCATCATAACTATCCATTACGCTTAGCGTAATGGCCTTTCATGCAATGAAAAATCATTTAAAACTTGAGAAATTTACTTGGGAACGGGGCATTACAATTCTCCACCTCTTGAATCAGACTTCGTCCTCGAAGTCCGCCTCCGCGAACAACTGTGGATAGTGATCTCTCATCTCCTCCTTAGGCTCCTACGTACACTCTGAGCCTTTTTGGTGCTACCACTGCACCTTCACTAAACCCCCTTCCTTGTTCCGTAGAATCTTTGTCTTCTTATCGAGGATCGTAATCGGTCTCTCTATGTAGTTCAAGCGCCCGTCTATCTGAATGTCCTCCAAAGACACCACTACGGAATTGTCAACCAAACATTTTCGTAGCTGAGAGACATGAAAAGTGTTGTGAATCTGAATGAACTCCTTAGGCAGCTCCAAACGATAAGCAACCATGCCCACCCAGGCAATAACCCTAAAAGGACCAATATATATATATATATATATATATATATATATATATATATATATATATATATATATATATATATATATGGGGCCCAGCTTGCCCCACTTCCTGAACCGAATGACACATTTCCAAGGTGACACCTTCAGGAAAACCATGTACCCAACCTGAAACTCTAAATCTGATTGGCGCCTATCAATATAAATCTTCTGTCGGCTCTATGCGGTCTGCAATATTCCCCGCACATGTTAGATCAAATTGGTAGTCCGAAGTACCACGTCAGTGCTACCTATGATTCGTTGACCGACCTCGCCCCAACAAATTGGGGTTCGATACTTCCTCTAGTATAGCATCTGGAAAGGAGGTCGATCAATACTGGCATGGTAGCTGTTGTTGTAAGAAAACTCAGCCAATGGGATATATGTATCCCAATTACCGCCAAAATCCAGCACACATGCCTGTAGCATATCCTCCAAGATCTGGATAGTCCGCTCACTCTGACCATCAGTCTGCGGACGAAAATCTGTAATGAAGAGTAGAAGAGTACCCAACTCCTCATGGAACCTCTTCCAAAACCTGGAAGTGAACCAAACATTCTGATCCGAAACCACCGAGATCGGAACCCCATCTCATGCCACAACCTCCCGGATATAGACATCCGCTAACTTCTCTATGGAAATGCTCTCCTGAATAGGAATGAAATGTTTTACTCTTGGTCAATAGATCCACGACGAACCAAATTGAATCCACCCCTCACGCAGTTCGCAGTAGCTTCGTGATAAAATTCATCGTAATCTCTTCTCATTTCTAAACGGGAACACGCAACGACTCCATTTTTCCATGAGGTCGTTAATACTCGGCCTTGACTTTCCTGCAAGTCAAGCACCTCTCCACATACCAGGCCACATCCCACTTCATGCAGGTCCACAAATAATCAAGTCGGAGGTCACTATTCATCTTTTTTCCTCCCGAATGAATATAAAACCCCGACTTATGCGCCTCCTCCATCAAAATCTTTTGCGTACCCCCAAAATATGGGACCGAAACTCTCTGATGGAGGGTCAACAATCCCCAGATACCATAATCAAAATAGGACACATGATACACTATACGCTCACTCTTCCAGTGCTCCTCTTTCATGACCTCCACCTGAGCCTCTCGGATCTGCTCCAAGAGTGGGGTAATCACCATTATCCTCAGACAGAGATCCCTGATTGGGGTACCAGCCACCTTGCGTCTAAGAGCATCGGCCACCACGTTGGCCTTCCTAGGGTGATAAAGGTTCTCACAATCATAATCATTCACCACATCGAGCCACCTACGCTGCCTCATGTTCAAATTTGATGATCCATCAAATACCTCAAGCTCTTGTGGTCTGTGTAAATGATACAAAGAAACCCCATACAAGTAATGATGCCAAATCTTGAAGGCAAAAACCACTGCCCCCATCTCCAAATCATGAGTGGGATAATTTTCCTCATGAGGCTTCAAATGCCCTGAAGCATAAGCTATCACACGACCCCTCTACATCAAAACTGCACCCAATCCCAAAATTGATGCATCACAGTACACCAAGAACTTATCCACACCCTCTGGTAGGGTTAATATCAGAGCCTCCCATAACTTCTTCCTCAAAGTCTCAAACGCCGCCTGTTGCTTAGGCCCCCAACAGAAAGTATCAGAGTTCTTCGTCAACCTGTTCAAGGGAACTGCGATCCTGGAGAAATTCTTGATAAACCTCTGATAATATCCAGCCTTCTAACTTCATATTATGAACTATAACTCATGAATGGTTGAACCAAAGCCATCAAGATACTATTTTTATGCATTAGGGACCTCAGAAACATCAAGATATACTAACCTAAGATTTTAAAGTAACTTTTACTCACATGAATCAACCCATGGGACCAAAATATGCCAAAAACCCTAAGCTAACTAGGTCTAAGAAATGAATCATCAAGGTTGAGACTTTATACCTCCAGAAGGATGATCAAGATGAACAAGGTCTGGATCTACAAGCTTCAAACCAACCACTGCTTCTCTAATGAGCTCCGCCTTCTTCAATATATACCAAAAACACACCAAATCACTCAAAAGGCTCAATACTCTCTCAAATGGTGCTAGGGTTTCGAGAGGACTATTTTGGGGTAATGGAGGCTGGTGATGAGAGAGGCCTTGAGGTCATAAGGTGTTTATAGGGTCCAAACCATAAAACTTAGGGTTTTGCATTCTGCATAAGTGCACTAAGCTTACTCATATGTACGCTAAGAATACGCGAAAGAATTCGCAATCACATTAAATGAGTTACGCCCAACATAACTATCCATTATGCTTAGCGTATTTTCCTTTCATGCAATAAACAATTATTTAAAACTTGAGAAATCTACCTGGGAACCAGGCGTTACACCCACATTCGCACAGATACAAAGATCATAGAAAACGGGTTTAAGACGAAGAAGTTATTAAGATTATAAGTTGGAAGAAAAATCATCCCAAGCTATAATGGAATCGGCCATGAAGGCTGCTGATGTACAACCACCACGACGCGACAAGGTCCATTCCATGACACGATGAGGGAAAATAGTGATGCAGGCAAATTTCTTCATCGTAAGTGGTAGGAAACGTACTTTTCCCTACGGGACGGTATGTGGGTACCGCGATGTAGTGGGCAAAGTATGTTGCTATGTGAATTTGGCACTACGACTCAGCAAGAGGTTGACCACGACTTCAGAGTGTGCACCACAACGTAGTAAGGGCATCACTGCAGTGCGGTTTCGAGACTGATTAATACATCAGTTAGAGTTCATTCTCTCCAAAAACACACCCCAATCCCTCTAGATCCAAGCTCCGATGATTTGGAGGATGAAGAAGGGTCAAGTGGCGACCTTGTGTGTTTGTGGCAAGGATTTAACATCAAAAGCTTCTAAGGCAAACATTTTCTCCATTTTAAATCTAGTTAGGGCTTTAATGGTATTTTGGTGATTTGAGCTAATTATGTTAGACTGTTTTAAGAAAGCTAGTTATTTGTGTTTAATAAAGTGTTTAGAAGCCTTGAACAAGCTTTGTATATGATTTCCATGGTGAAATCCATATATATGAAGTTAGGGTTTTAAAACCTAACTATTGGGAGTGGTAAATTGATGCAATAAATTAGATTGTAATGATTTAGGTAGTATGGGATGATTGATTCATTGGTTGGAATAGATTAAGAGATAGGAAGTTAGATGATAGAATTTATGATCTATTAAGTGGTAATTTTGAAAAAAAAAATCATTAAGATCTTAATAGGCTAATACATGTTCTAAGGGACTTGATATGTTGTATGAATAAGCCTTGAGCAAAGAAGATGGATCAAGATGACTTAACTAAAGAATGGAGCCAAGGAAGTTAGTCTTCACTGACTAACAATGTGAGTTATAACTCTCACACACTCTCTCTAGATTATAATTATATGTATATAAATATGTATGTATCTATGTATGTATGTATTGGTTAGATGTAGATGCAGATAGATTATAAATATACGTTTGAAATCATATATTAGAGCATGTACATTTTTGAAGTCATGTATACCTAGAGCGTGAATGGTTAGATGACAATGTTATTTGATAAATACCTAAGAGATGGTAGAAAGAGATAGAATATGACTATATGAATTATAATCATATAAGTGAGTTAATGGTATTATGTAGAATACCTAAGAGAGTTGAGAAGAAGATAAAGATTAAGTATTTAATAAGTTAATTACTAGATGAGTAGTAGAAGATATCTTGATGAGATAAAGAGATAGAATATCAATGGGACAAGTGTTATGCGATGAGTCACATAAAAGAGCTAGAGAAATGTAGAAAGATGATTCCTTTGAGAATGATATAGAGATTCCTTCGGGAATAAGAGTATGATTCCCTCGAGAATAAGATTATGGTTCCTTCGGGAATGTAGATAGATGATTCCTGCGAGAATGAGTTTGTGTATGGTTAGAGAAGACAAATGAAGGGCTCCATGGGTGGAACAAGGTAAGAGAGTTCTTTAAGAGCTTAGAGATAATTCGAGAGGGATTAAGAACAAGGAATCCATGAGGGGTTCCAGAGAAGAAGAATGTTAAAGTGATCCGTGAGGTATCAAGATAAGGAAGATACTGCTTTCCAATTTTGGGTGCTATACTAGGTACATCACTAATATCCAATATCACAACAAAGAAACCCTAATTATTGTTCATCGTCCTCGCAATGAAAACCCAATAATTGGTGAGTGGAATCCTAAAAAGATGTATTTTGTTCGAAAACTAGACACTCTTTTTTAAAAATAAAATGTTGGTGTTCACGTATTTAACATGTGATAACCTTACGAGAGATGTAATATAACAATTTCAGAGCATTTACTCTTTTAAAAAGTGTTCATCCATTAACGTCAAAGACAAAAAATTATCATAGAGAATATCTAAAACATATCAAAAAGGATCCATAGGAAACATGTTATTGCATGTCGACATCAGATTGGATTCCAACGCCCACTCACATTTGTCATTTAATTTGAGAAAAAGCTAACAAAAATGAAACGTGTATTATAAAGTTTGCAAAAGATATCCACAGATTTCATATAACCAAATTTCTAAAAGAAGAAATTATATTACAATAAATTTGTTACAGGAATAAAACTCGTATTTAATGTTTAAGGACAAAAATATTTATAAAAACATTAATGTAATAATGGTCAAACTTTTATAACTATTTTACAACAATAGTTGTTAACAAGATGCTTATGACCATTTGATTGTGTTTGGAGGGCACGCAACAGGATTTGCTGGGATTTAACCGGCATTTTTGGATTCCCACCTTGAAGTTTCTTTCTCACTACTTTTCCTTCTTTTTCAGAGATATTTACGGGATATGCCGGGTTTTGTTTTCACTTTTCCATTTTTAACCTAAATAATAGGACGTTTCATATGTTATACAATTTATAAAAACTAAAAATTTATAATCAATGAGAGGATTTTTTTAAATACTTTCAATAAGATAAAACTAATGTTATTCACAAAATATAAATAATTTCATTAGTATTTTGTAATAATAATTAAAAAGCATATCTAAGTACTAAGTTTGCAAGTATCTCTTTCCATTAGACATATATTCATACTTTAAGATTAGTATGTACGAAAACGGCTAAACAAATTTTTACGCCATTCTAACAAATGTTTATTTCTAAAGCATTTTTTTTTCTAAGTCTCGTATCTATCTACCTCTCTAATAAAAGTCTACTATATATATATATATATATATATATATATATATATATATATTTATTAGTCTTTATTACTTAATATAAAGACCGTGAATTGGAATCTCTGAAATCCTCCGGTTGTATTATGGAATAGTTCTATTAATGAAAATAAAACTAAAGAAGAGTGAAATCCCGTAAACAAAAAAGTTAGTTTACAATCAAAATCGTAATATACAATTCATCTGGTGGTAATCAGGCATTCAAACTAATACTTCATGGAACACTATAACAAGCACATATATTAGAAAATATGTGATTTTCTTGGAAAACATACAAACTTTTTCACTTATTCATTAACAGGATTTTATTACAAAAACATACTTATGAACTCACCAGCTTTATGCTGATACTCTTTTCAAAATCGTTTGTATTCTCAGGAAATCAGTAGACATGTACCCCGTAGCTTTTGAGAAGACGGAGCATATAGAGTCACGTCTTTATATTTTTGCTACTTTTGATGTATATGTATATGAATCAAACAGATGTAAATACTTTTATATATATTCAATGTAATGGTTGTGTTTACTTTGATTACTATGATGCAATTGTTGTGATACTACACATGACGTCCTACACCCCCGAACGTTTCCGCCGTTTCAGTTTGGGGGTGTGACAGATTAGTATCAGTGAAATATTAAATATGTCTTTCTCCCTTTTTAAACTCATAGGGCACTAAATCTGATTTCCTAATTTTTTGGTATCCTTTTCAATTGCACCAGGTTATTATAGGTAACAACTCTATTAATTCAATTTATTCAACGAGAAATTAGCATGTAGTCTTCTCCAATCTTCAAATTAGCATTAGAAAGATATTCTAAGGCGTGTTGTGTGAATCAGTTACATCAATGCATTCTCACTTTTTTTTTCATATGTTCATCATCCCCCCTACTTCTCTGCATCCATATTCTTTGTTTACCAATCATGTGGGCTTCTTGGAACGTTTAGCGTCTTGGGCAAAGAAGAGTAGATGAAGACTGGAACTCCGGGAAAAGAAAAACAGTGATGAAATGCCTCATATATGAAGGTATTCCTGCTGTTTAATACGAGAACATTTGTTGTAACATTTTCTATTATTATCAAATTAATGTAAATTAGGTCTGATGTTGAATCCAAAATTTATGCCTTCTTTTGTTTTGTATAGAAAGCTTCTAGATTTGCAAATTATGGATGAGTCTATCTTTTCTACAGTCTTTTGACAAGATTGTTCTGTTATTAACACCATCTAAATTAGAGAAAAAACTAATTCACATGGTTGTACTTTTTGGGTGCACAACTTTAATAATAATTAACTTTAATGGTTGAGTAAATTATTATATTAATAAAAAGCTATTTTTTAATATTGAACTTCAACTGTTTATCGCAGAGGGGAAAGTTTATAGCAAAACAAGTGGAAAAGCAAAAAGAGAAAAACTTTGACTTCATTGATTTGATAATTAGGGTTTTTATTGTATTTTTCTTCTTGAGTTTTTTCTTACTGATTTATGTGAACTCTATACTAAGGATTATATATATATATATATATATATATATATATATATATATATATATATATATATATATATATATATATATATATCATGTGGAATATCTGTTTTCAAAATTTGAATAATCTGATTTCATATTTGGGTGCTATTTGATTCATAGAGGATTTTCGTCCAAAGAGTTGAATGTGGAGAGAATGTAGGAAAAAAGAATTTCATGTGCATTATTTTTAGTGTGAGAAGACATACTTGTTTGGTAATTCTGATCTTTTATACTTTTATTGTTATATGAAAGTAAGTTCATATATGGTTGTTTTAGAAGATAAAGTCTTAGCATTTTTATTAATCTATGTTAATATCATCATGTGGTAATTGGTTATTTTCTTACTACTTTGTTATTCACCAATGTCTTTTTTATTCATAATCTTCTTTAAAGATTTTGTAGATGAAGTGGTTTAAATCTGTATTGAGGTACTTCCAGTCTACTTCTTCACATACACATATGT